>NW_018127910.1:855026-884673 GCF_001952655.1 Monopterus albus | reverse complement strand
ATGCCCACAGCTGTAATACAGTTAGACACATATGTGTCTGCACTAATAAAGATGTGGTAAGCACCAGGCTCGCTCACCGGGCAGCGGGTAATCTAGCAAATCAGTTTAGGAATATAAAGCCAGACGAGCTTTCTTTCATACTGCTTATCTCAGTAAAACCAGACATCCAAGTAAATCGTCCACATTAGCTTTTGTATGCAGATGCTTTTGTCTCAAGGCCTTTGTGTTCAGACATCTCAAAAATTATTTTAAATGAAAAAAAAAAACATGTTATTTTGGAATTTGGCGTAATAATGGGACATTATGAACTTGGCTTCAAATGGTTCACGTCTCTTACCTTGTGCCCAGCTTGATTCTTTGGCAATCACCCCAAACAAACGCAGGCTGTTAGTCTGTATCTCGACAAAATGATGGTTGCAGTGATAATTTCAGTGCCGCGCGTGTGTGTGTGTGTACATGCATTCCACCTTTAACACCCACGTGAATTCGGAAACCCTAAGTTAATTAAATGTCCAGAAAGTAAAGAATGTTTACACCAAAACATGCGTGTAATTACTGCAAAAGAAACCAGTGATGATAGCATCAGCCATTCGTTCGTTTGAGGCCCCTGTTTGGCTACATGTATTTATTTGTGGAGCTTTTGTGGCCAATTAAAACGAAACAAACTACTTGAAACATCAAAACTCGCTCAAACGAAACATCGCGAGTCTTAAGTCTTAATTGTCTTATAGCCTAATTGTGTGTGTGTGTGTGTTGTATTTAAGTCAGTTTCTGTTGGACTTTACATTGTTTGTCTTTCAAAAGAAGATTTAAAGCATCGGCAAAATCGTGCAGGGTTTTCTCACAAAGCCAGAGAGGCGTCGTCTTGGGCTGTTTTTTTGGAACTGACCCTCAACAAAACCATAAAATCTGACCTGCTCCATATTCAAGTCTCGGCCACACTTCAACAGTTTACAGCTTAGTCCAGAAGCATTTTTGATTTGATACTGAAAAAAAGCAGTATTAACATATTTTAAATTTAATAATGCAGCAAGTTTAAAACATATAAATACAAAAAATGTTGTTGGCAGAATGGAACGAAATAAATATGTATATTAATACCTATAAATATTTTCCAAAGCCACATGGAGCTGTTTTTGTTGTAATTAACACACACACACACACACACACACACTCACACACTCAGGGTTTAGGAATACACAAGAAACCTATGTGCTCGTATTGAATTACCCTTCAGTGGCAGACATGCTACTTCACGGCAGCCTAGTATTTAACAATGTCTGTGATGCTCAGCTCATTTTCACAGCCATTATATTCATTTAAAGTCAATTTTATATAGCGCCAAATCTTAACAAAAATAATCTCAAGGCACTTATAACTTCAAGAGCTTATTACAGAGGAAAAATACCAACAAACTCTCCTCGGGCGAGCACTTGGCCACAGTGGCCTTTTATACGCAGCAAAAAATAAGGCTGCAAAAATTGCGTGGGTATGAAGCAAAAGAGTATTTACAGGTACAAGTAACTGCAGATAGTAACATGATGGACTGTAAGGAAAGAGGCCCGTGGTTACCTATAAGGGTCCAGTGAGGATGCCTACATGGAACCAGAGGGATGCTGCATGCCGAGCTGTTCATCTTCTTCGCTATCAGTGAAAACGTAATGGTGCAGTCATATGTTCAAACAAAGAAAACATAAAAGCTGAACATCGTCACTCTTGGTTCTGGTTTCCAGCCATGACAGTCACCTTGCAGTCCTAGTGGACATGTTTGTACAGGCCACTGTATTTACCACAGTGCATCAGTGTATCAGATCAAGACGCCATCCTGTACCTTATTGCTTCAGTATTTTGCGTCCACAACGAGTTGATCTCTGAGCGCTGCCTGTCGGCGTTTGGATATATTAAACAAGTGGAAGCCTCGTGACAATGATCACTTTTTATGGCAGTGACTAAAGTAATGTTCACTTTAACTCTGCAGGACAGGGAGCAGTATTCTCACTGAGGGAGGCGCCGCTTACTCGTCCTTTAAAAGACAAAAGCAAGGCGAAAGAAGGGCAGGCTTCACTGCGGCTATAGTATAGTATAGTTAGGCTATAGTAGCTACTGAAAATTACGAATCTGTTCTCATATCTACAAAAAAAAGCTATAGTAATTGCTTCAAATACGTGGGATTTGCTGTCCAGTGGTGGAGAGGCCTCACTGAGACCTTCAGCGTGTTTTTATTGTAATCTTTCATTCATTTATTTGGATTAATTTGAATGATTCCACGTGCTATGCAAATGTTTGTGTTAAATATAACGCGTTTTAATAGAGTAGGTTAGGCAATTCATTTAGGGAAGAGAGAGAAAACATCTCCTCTAAGGCCCAGAATAGCTCCACCTCTGTGCATCATCATCATCACTCTCCGCATTGTTGGTGTCAGAGAGAAGGTTAGATTTAAGCTTTGCTGAGCCTGAACAAAACACCTAAAGGTTGCACATGTCGCTGTTATGTCCGATAAGGACCACTAGTGAGCTGGCATGAAATATTAGTCAGTCATCAATATTTTCATTGCATCATGTTCACTGCATGGACAACAAAATATGGCTGCTGCGATATTCAAAACACTAAATCAGGGTTTTTTTTTTAAAGGTTCAGAGGAGGATAGAGGCTTTCAAGGGACAGTTTAGAAAAATCATTTCGGAAAGTAAACTACTGTTGTTGTCTTGCTTCTGTAACAGGCTGCTGTTTGTACACACATGTGGCCTAATGCTAAAATTAAGTGTGTGAAAATTAGGACGTGATTTCTACTCTGCAAAGGGCGATTTGAAATCAGACAATGAGACTCTCGGGTTTGTCACCCACAAAGCAGCAGCTTTCAATCGGTGTCGGCGCAAACTGCAGCAGCATCACGCCTGGCGCCCAATGTCTCCAACATTTTTAGAAGAACACCGTCACATTTTATAAAGACTATTGAGAATATACACTGTATTTCTTCTTTAATCACTTCTTTATACAAACCAGTGAATCCATGAACGGGGGAGTCTATGGTAAAACCGGTGTGTTGTCTCTATGTCCCAGCTGTTTATACACTGCTCCAACTGAAACTCAAAGAACAACAACGCCCTCTAGCGGCCGCTGCACATCTCCAGTGAAGCCTGCTGCTCCAGTTACAGGGCCAACAAAGAATATTCACCTCTGCAATTTGAGGGTTTTGCTCTTTGAGTTGCCTGGCGCTGTTATAAATATTATTACTCGTAATAAATTGTAATTTATTTGCAAAAATAAAAATAAAAAACAATCAAAAATACCAAACTATCCAGGCTAAATGTTGTTTCCCCCAGAGTCGCCTTGGATGAGGTACAACTGGGACAAATTAAAAAGAAACAAAGTCATCAGAAAATAATAAAATGACATCGGGCCCCAGTCAAAGTTCAGTTTTCTTTTTCCCATCAGTGGGAAGTGCAGCTGATGAATAAACGTGACCATTAAGGTTGCGGGTGATTTCCTCTAAAACAATTCCTCCAGCAGACACCCCGTGGAAAAGTGTCTACCTTCTGTGTGTCAGCAGCAGACGCAAACCCAAGAAAAGGGGGTTTCAAAGGAGAGTGCAATTACTGGCCAGGCCCATAAACTCATTTAGGCCAGACGTCTAGCCATTTCTATAGCTTTATTTCTTCCTGCTTTAAAGTAATTATTCGCAGGCTACAAGTTGGACAATAACTTGGAAATCCGCTGCAACACCTCTCCCAATCGTAAACGCTTTATTACTTGAACCCCTGCGTTTCAAATCCACAGTTTTAAAAATAAAAAAAGTGAAAACGGATGCATGGTGTGGTCTCACCTAGGACTGGAGAACGACTTTATTCTTTTAAATATATCTGAATTGATTTCGTTGGCTGCAAATAAGGAAACCCAACAGTTTAACGCGCACTCTTCTGGGATGTATTATTTGTCTGGAGTCTAGAGCAAACACGACCTGAGGGAATCAGCTTTGATTTAAAATAGACAAAATCAAATAACCCGACAATATGCAGAAAAAGAAAAAAAGTTAAGTCACATATTTATTGATGTTTAAGACTGAACGGAGAATTTGCTTTCCCCAAATACAGAACCAAGTCAATCACAACAAGCCAAAGTCCGCACGGCCTGTACTGATGCAGCATCTCCGTGCGTGTTCTACACAGACAGCAGTTACTTATCGTCGTTTAGTTGTAAAAATGTTTTATTTACACGTCCAAATTCCTAACAGCTATAAAGGCAATACACATAGGCACGTTTTCCACTGTGGCGGGTGCTTAACACGCCCGGGAAAGTGCACGAAACCCCCAGTTTGTCACCGTGTAACAGTGAAAAACTGAACATTTCAGGTGTCTGAAGCACCGTGTGTGCACCTAGACAAATTCCTACACATGTGGTGCACATTTGGCGACACGTTAAGACGCGGACATCCAATAATATGTTTATAAAGTAAAACAAAAGAAGAGTGGCTACCGAGGCTCCTAAATAAATGCCATCATTGTTCAGGTGGTTTCAGCAGCAGCAGTCAACTCATAGCTGCTCTTTGCTGCTCTTCTCTCTGTTCATCTTCTTCATTTTCATCCTCCTGTTCTGGAACCAGATCTTCACTTGTCTCTCGGTTAAACTGAGTATGCGGGCGACTTCGTAGCGTCGGTCTCTGGTCAAATACATGTTGTAGAGGAACTCCTTCTCCAGCTCTAGAGTCTGATATTTTGTGTACGGACATCGCTTCTTTCTCGTAGAGCGTGCGTGAATCCAGTTTGCTGCAGGGTTGTCTGAAAAACAGAGGGGAGAGAGACATGTGATGAGGTTGTTGAAATTTAACTAATGACTAGGTGGTTTCCAATATGGGGTTGGAGGAGTTGTAATCTCACCGGTGCGGTTGCAGACACTCAAAATGAGCAATAGCCTATTTGGACGGACTGGGAGACAATGCGTAAAGATGTCCTGGTTTTACTGATAGGCTAGATACCACCAGAGGAAATCAAATCAGGCCTAACTATCCTTCAGGTAAAAAGCTTATTAAAATGAGGTGATGTGTATCTATTTTGGGTTTCCTGTGACACCACAATGTTTAGGGTCTCCTGTAACAACCAGTGTAGGGCGGGTTTTCTCCCTTCCCGAGCCGCGGTATGAGACACTTTTATAGGTTAGTAAAACCTCCAGGTTTACACACCCAGCTCTTACAGTTCTTAGGGCTGTAAATCAGGACCGGCTATTTCGTTTACTTACTTGGGTCAAGTTGTTGTTGTTGTTTCTCCTCTTTGGGCTCGTTGTGGCTCGAAAGCTCACTTGCACTCTGCACTTTGGTCGCTTTTTCTGGACACTCCGATGCTCCACACGCGAATTCACCGGCGAGCGGCCGAGCTTCTGCTTCCAACGTGTCGCACTCTGTAGCTTTCAGTGGCAGCACCTCTGGCTTTGTCCCGTACGGCCGAATACCGGAGTGAAGTCCGGCAAAAGAAACGTGGTTGGAGATGGGGTCCATCCACGAGCGGACGCCGACATATCTGCTGTCCGAGGCGGGCAGATGGGACTGGTGGTGGTGCACATATGGATGATAAATCCCTTGTGGGTGAACCGGAGACCAAGAAGAGGAGAAAACGGCGGACTTTGGCGCAAAATTGCAAGAGGAGAATTCAGCGTTGTCCACAGCACCTGACGGCCTCGGGGTCACCGTGTGTGGAGCCTGAATAAAGCGAGCACCGTACACATCCTCCGGCTCCTGCCCCATTATAGCGTCCACATAGCAGTTACTGAGAGTGCCACTGGAAGACATTTTTGATCTCTTCCTACTCATATAATAAGGGTTGCACTGTTACGGGAAGCTTCTCTCTATGAACAATCATACTATTTTTGCTGGCCTGCATCTACAGGGATTGGTTACATGGATCACGTGGTCATATTTACCAATACAGCGAGTAAATCAATCCTGCCCTTGCTCTCTCTTTCTTTTGGTCAGGTTTAATTTAGCTTTTCATTTCACATATAATAAAAAATCCCCATCAGATGTGACTGGAGGAAGAAAACAAGTGCTCACATGAATGCAAATGTTTTTCCCCCCCTCTCCATTTCTCATGAGCGTGTGGCTGCAGGACGTTGCACCCATACAAAGAAAGGAGTTTCCTCCACACACAGTTCACCAAGACGTAGCCCCTGCGTCTTAATGTTTGAGAAAACTCTCCCAGTCTCGCTCCGATACCCCTAGTGCTAGTAAAATGGTTTACAGACTTGAGTAATCCTCGTAAAATAGATGTAATAACATGTGGTAAAATAACAGAAGCCATTTCCGTTCACAGTGCGGTGGATCCATTGTTAAAACTCGGCGAGGAAACATATTTTCTGGGTTGGTTAATTTGTAAAGTTAAGCAGGAAATGACAGTTGTGGAACTATTATATTTATTCAAAGGAAAGCAATAATGCCTTTATGTATCAATGAATATTTTATGAGGTGCGTGTGATGTGCCGTCAGTTAAAAAAAGTACTTGGAGACGCAAAGTCGATTTGTGTATTGTTGGATGAATTTAAAAGTAAAAAAAATGCATGTAATGAAGAAGAATTTCTTGACCTTCAGTACAGAAAAAGAACCATTTCAAGGGAAATGGCTCAGATTTAGGTCACATTTATAGCGGATCAGCCTTCACATGTCACTGTTTCACACATAATGATCAAATATGACGTGAAAAGAAACGCATCGTGGCCACTGATCTCGGAATGAAGGAAACACCGATTCTTGCTTGTGAAATGGTGCTGGAACATAACCCCCCCTCCCCCCTGACAATTCTTATGGACTATTACTTTGGTTACAAACAGGACTGAAAATAAAAACAGCACCATGTTTATTTGATTACGCGAGCCACGCTTCAGTCTCTCTGCAGATGGTTTGGAATGAGCGATAAAAGAAATGGCGGAGCAGGTTTGTTGTCTTATTTAAGCAAGTTTATTGTATTTTTTGCACTTATTTTAAAATAGAGATTTTCCATTTTGTCCCCATGAAGCTGGGATATAGCTTTAAAATCGGCTGGTGGCCTGCAAACAAACAAAATCTAAAAAAGCTTAAGCTTATAAATTCATCTTGAGGTGAAATTAGAGATTGCTCTAAATAAGAACTTCTGTTCTTACAGTTACAATAAAGTGCAGTAGGTCCGTTTAAATGTCTTTTTCCTCACCATAACCTTTGCAAAATAGTGCCCCTGCCAATACAATAACATGGCAGCCTTCGACATTGGTGTAGCAATTTCCAATAAAGAAGACAACATGGCATAAGAAATACAAAACAAGATTATCTGACAATCTATTTATTGCAAGGTACATGCCACAAACATGCAATAAAGTCACAGATTAACATTGTTTTCCGCCACTTTAAAAGGCCCATAGAAACATTTCACTATTGAGCAAATGGCTTGCACTTACTGTAAAACAAATGTTGCACTATACGACAATAAATGTGCTTTCATGACAGAAATAGAGTAACTCTTTCCACACAGCTCGCCACTGCGATACAATACAACACCCATGTCTGTTGGATCAACCTCCTCCTCCTCCAATAATTTAAGACTAAAAAGTGCTACCCTGTGATAAAAGAAACACACGACGCCGCACGAAGTACTAAAATGGCATGTATATATTTATATAGTCACAGTTTCTTTGAAATTGAAGATAAACGTCCAATGCCACTAAAGCATCAAACAGAACACAGGGGGGGAAGAAAGGAGAGAGAAGCGGTGACGCACGCAGGCTCACGTAAAGGTGAGGTTTGAGGTCAGTTCGCGGATGCGGTTTTCCCTGTTCATTTTCTTCAGTTTCATCCTGCGGTTTTGAAACCAGATCTTGACCTGCCTGTCGGTCAGGTTGACGCTCCGGCTGATCTCTAGGCGGCGCTCTCGGGTCAGATACATGTTGAACAGAAACTCTTTCTCCAACTCCAAGGTCTGGTGCTTTGTGTAGGGGCATCTCTTCTTCCTGCCACTTTTTGCTGTTAACCAGTTGCTCGTCGGCGTGTCACTCTTGCAGTCTGTGAGGATTCAAATATAGAGACATTCGATATTTTAGATTTTTTTTGCTGCAGCCTGAACCATATCTCACCTGCTGCTTTGGATGTCACCTCTGGGAAATAAACACAGTATAAATGCTTCCCCCAGAATAAATAATATGCAGGGGATGTTTCTAGTCACGTCCATGCCACCACTAATAAAACAAAAATTAAATGAAACCCCAACTGAACAACCTGAATCCTGAATGCATCCTTACAGCTAGAAACTGTATTACAACCTAATAGTTTTATTAAATCTTAAAAACCCATTACCCTGTAACCTTTGATTAACTTGTTAAAATGCAGCTTTAAATTCATTTGTCATGTTGTAAAGCACTAGTTATTTTTTCCACTATTATAATGAAGTTACAATTGCACCCATTTTTGAAGACCACTGACAGTGAACTGCGAATTTAAATCAGAAACAGATCACAGAATTGTTAAGTTCAGTTATTTTTTGTTTAAACCACGCAGCATATTAGAATATAAAGCAGCAGACTGTGAAAATACATTTTTAGACATTTGAATTTAAACATCTGGGGAAAGCTCTGCACGTTGCATGCTTAAAGCCCTCTGCTGCCTATTACTGCAACCTGAGAAAGACTCTCATTAAACATTACGACTTTAGGGTTGTTTGTGTTTTATACTTGGTTTTATGATGCTGGAGCCTTCACAGCACAACGCCACAAAATAAAAGCTTTGACTGTAGCCGACCCACCTTTCCCTTCCTTCTGCTGCAGCTCAGGACTGGACACAGACGCTTCCATGGGGCAGGTTTTTTCCTCCGAGCTGCACTTAGGGTCCGGACTTTCTACCGGGAGAGCTGTCCTTGAGGTCTCGGAGTTTTGCTGGACGTCCTCACCTTTCTTTCCCACCTCTGCAAAATTAGAGGACGACGAGGAGGACGGTGGTTTCGGGGTGACCCGGCTGAGCTGCATTAGTGTTGGGTTCGGACTCGGCGGCTCATGGCAGTAGTTTTCCTGATGCTTCCCATTCGCATAAGTTTGGCTCAGTCGGAAATAACCCGGAACCGGTATCTCTGGACCGTCGACTGAACAGGGGTCGGGTATAACGTTAGAATATGCGGTGATTTCTGTCGAGCTGACTTTTTGTACTCTCTTATCGGTGTACATGCAGCAGTTACTCTCTTCCTTTATGCTCTGTGAAAATGAACAGTTTGACATCTGACTGGGCGGCTCTATTCTGCAGGATCTGTTCGGATCAGTCCAGTTATCTATTTGAGGTATGTACGAGTGGACATTCATGCCCATATTTTGGTGGTTGACCTCCCCTCTTTTGCCAAAAGACGGCAGGAGTCCACAGGTTTGCATTCCGTAAGTTCCCATTTCTGTGCCAGACGGCATGTACATGTTGCTGCTGGAGTAAAAGCTGTCCGTCCTACAAGCACCAATTAAAGAGTCCACTAAAAATGTGTTTGCCGCAGGAGAGCTGCTAGGAAAGGACATTTTTGGGGGTTAAGCTCCTTAGAGGAGAGAGATGTCCTTTGTAAGCTGACATATCTAAGAAAAACAAGTCAGGATGCCTCCCGACCACATGACAAGCCCACCAATGAGATTTGAAAATGGCCTTGAGACGCAGCCTCCTCTCTCTGCACACACTCGTACTGCAGATGCAGACGTGGTCAACAGCGACACCTACAACACGGACTTGAAACTGGCAGCCTTGTGTAGACACAGAGGGTATCGCGGGACTTCACGGAGGCTGTGCGTTAAAACCGAAGAAGTTACAATTCATAGACTATTTGAATTACACTAACAAACACGATCCCTTCATTTGGATCTCACCTGGTCAGCAACCGAAGGTCCGTGGAGTGTTTGCTAATGTGTAAAATGCCCAAATGGTTTAGGTCTACTTGTGTGTGGGACTGTAGATGTGTGTGTGTGTGTGTGGGTGGGTGGGTGTGCGTAAAATGCTGCCATGGCGCATAGGCGGTAACTGCAGACTATTTCAAAGTATGTAACCAGCTCTGAACCTAATCTTTTGATATTATTCATATCAACTATTGACATGGCGCCAGGACCAGCAGTGGCATTAACTGTATTTACATCTTTCTACAGTCTGGAATACGTGATCTTACAGTTAAAATGTCAAACAAAAGAATAAAGATGACATTGTGTAAATAGAGTTCCCTCTTTTCATTAATTTGGTGATTGAAGGTTCTTTATTTTTGGATAGGATTTTGAGGTTGAAGTTTTATAATTTAATAGCATCAAATCATTGTAAGGACAACGGCCTTTTACATTTTCTACCAAATGTCTACGGTGAAATTAAATATTGAATTCAAAATGTGAGTCCAACGTTCACAAACTTAAACGAATCGGTTTGGAAAAGCTGTCGTGAATGAAATAAAGTCCTCTGAACCCAGATAGAAAATGGCCCTTTATTATTTGCACAGTTAATTAAGCACAGTATTCTTGTTTGCATTTTTGTCACAAGTGTTTTCGACATTCAGATGCAAAGTTCAAAATAATAACCTGTTGAAGGAGACTTTGTAGACAGTCTGCGGGTTATTTCTCTCAAGGCTCAGTTGTTTTTGTCTGCATCGAAGGCAAATGTGTGCAAGATAAAGTGTGTGCATGCCAAACCGAAGATTTTAAAAAAATAAAATAAAAACCAAAACAACTGGTGCCTGACAATATCCACCACCAAACCTCCACCTGAAGCCCAGTGGCCCCAGTGATTCCATAGTTCCTTAGAAAGAAAACGCGCAGTGAATGCATCTAAAAATTCAGTTAATTCCGTCTTTGGTATTAATACAACAAGTTTAAAACAATCATACAAAGTGTTTAAGAGAACGTGTAAATACTGTGTTGCCTGTTTTTGAGGCTCTTATGTACAGTTGATTGTAAATAAACGTGTAAAATGTATATAATCAAAACATCACATAGGACTCACTAACAATAAAATACACGTCAATTTAATGTCCTAATTGTGATTATGGGATAGCTGTAGAAAATACATTCCTCTTGTTATTTTAATAGAAGAAAAAAAAACCAGTGAAGTGAGAAATGTGACCTGTGGACATCATATCTGCTAAACATGATCATGTTTCTAATAACGTTCAACAGCATATACAGGGCGACATGCTCAAAACAAAACTCTTAAACATGGAAGTATATGCTTCATGTATATATTCATAAGAATAAACTGCTGATATTTCGCCGAATATAACACAGTAATAATAATAATAATACAAGGGGTACCAGGAGGTGCACTAATATGTAAAGTATAAAGACAGAAGGTGGGGTTAATCAAAAAATAAACAAAAACAAAATAACAACAGTGATACTAATTCTGTATTTTTCCGGAGTAATTCATATTTTAAAGCAAATACAGACCCAGATTAAGGATAATTGAACAACATTTATGCGAAATGAAATGAAGCTGTAAGAAACCAACAAGGCCGTTGTTGTCCATAATCCACCATGACATCAGTGGCTGCAGAGACAGATGTGGCCTGCACGGCTGTGCGGCCTTCAGGTGAAGACCTAACTCTGTACATTCAAGACTCGGAGCAGAGTCATACCTCTTTTGTTTACCATGTCCGTTCAAAACACTTGAACCTGACTTGTAAATGAAACTGCTGTCTGGAAGACACCGCCCCAGTAAGTGCACCAGTTAAACTGGGAACCGAGGGAGAAAATAACGTGTAATAATGTTTTAGATCTTTACGTTCTCAGCACTGCAGAGAAACGGCGTAACAACACGCGAGTTGGGACATTTCTAAAATAGAATAAGGAAAAAAAACCAAGAGAATTCTGGATAATGGAAGCACTTGGTTTTAAATGAAAACCCTAGTCAAACCCTGGGATGAACGGATTATTCCTCCACTGACTGGTTTTTATATAGGGTGGATGTTAAATGTGGCTCAACCCTGCAATTCAACTGCAAAGCAGCAAGTCTGCCCTCATGTGGATACACCGAGAATCAGCGTGAAATACCCCACACACTGCTGGTCGTGTAATGCATCCGCAGGACGTGATGACAAGCCAATTAAACGCTTAATGAAAGCTTAGTTTTCTAATAGCCTTTGGGAAATAACTGTGGCTGTGATACATCACAAGTGAAATAAACGTTCATCCCACTCCATTCTTTCATCATAACGCTCGCTGAACCAGGAGATGTAATTGTTAAAGCACAGACCTGAAGTGAAAAGAATCCACTGACATCACACCAATGATCAACCAAGCGACTATTCGTGTGCATCTAGTCTGTCCCTTTATTTACAAAAGTAACAAGATGATTTAGTCTAGTGAGGTAAAGTCAGGTTATTTCACATCAGCCTGGGCCACATCAGTCTTAACAGTTCACCTGTTTTCAAGGAAAATGTGCTTTTGATTCTCTAACATTCAGAAAGCGCTCGTTTGCAGCAAATTCAGAGGCGTCAAAAACATATTTCGGATACCTGCTAGAAAAGCAGATAAACTTGAAAATAAATCTATCCTTATTGGAATATCGTCCGTTATTGCCTAGTTAACAATGCTAACACTTCGCCCCAAGAATTCAAAAGGAGCTAAATATGAGCGTCATGCGCCGAAACCTCTTATATTCTGTGAATATTTGTAGCCTGGCGCTTGGCTACAGTACATTGGAACAGGAATATGAATTGATGCTCTTGTGTTTCTGGGGGTTGGGACACCAAAGGTCCAATAGCCCCTTATTTAGACATTTACAGCTTCTTTTAGTATAGTGTCTAGACGGTTCAAGGTTTAGTAAACAGTCCAGTGTTTGAAAGCAGAGGAAACAGCGAGGAACCCACAGGCCTGCAAGCGCCAAATCCTCCAGTGGAGAAGCTTTAGAAAATATCCCCCATTACATTTTTGTAAGACTTGGTTGAGATCGTGTAACAGGTTTCGTGACTTAGGATACTACATTTGATTTCACACCACACACAACGTACATTACATGCGTCTTTATAAATGCACATTACACAAGGAAGAAGCTTACATACTCTCTATAAATAATTTCAAAGCGCTTTGCCTAAATAGTTGTTGCAAATAACGTGAAAATATGAGCATGAATAAATATGCAGGGGTTAGTTAATTGTCGAGATATGACAGGTTAGTTTTGTCAGATTTGCGTAAATTAAAATATTTAAAGAGGATGAATGGGAGCTCAATAAAGCAGAGAGGATCTGTCTTTGAAACATGTGGGAGGAGAGGCTATTTTACTTGTGTGTGTGTGTATGTGTGTGTGTGTGTGTGTGTGCTACTATGTCAGGTATCAGAATAAAGGATTCCCAGTGAAATACTGTAGGCGGTCGCGGTTTAGCTTTTTCTCTTTCATTCTTCTATTTTGAAACCAGATCTTCACTTGCCGATCTGACAGGTTTAGCATCCTGGACAGCTGAAGCCGCTTCTCTTTGTTAATGTACACGTTGAAGAAAAACTCTCGTTCAAGTTCTCGGATCTGGAATTTGGAGTAAGGACACCTCTTCTTCCTGGACTTGGTGGATGAACCTGCACAGGAAGGAGAAAGAAAAACATGGAAGGTGGTTGAATTGAAGGAAATTTGAAGGTTGGGTCAGATTTTTAATTCAAATATAATTAACAGGGTGACAGATATATTTATTTCTTTTTCTTTTATTTTGCATAAAGACCTCTCTGTCTCACACACACACACACACACACACACACACGGAGAGAGAACAGAAGATTTGCATTCTACTGCACTGATTTTGTTATGTTGGTGTTTGGACATAGACAATCGTATTATAGCTTTTTTAAAACTGCAATCATCCCAGAACAACATAAGACGATTGAATACACGATTTCTAATTTTCCCCAGTCTCCTATCAACACATACCTACCCCAGCAACACAGTACAGTTACAAGACACCAGGCAACATTTAAACTATGGTTACTTGACTGTTTCCCATTGTAAATACCTTTACAGCCGTAAAGTAATTCTTACTGGGACGTAAAAGCTTTTGCATGCTTATAAAGCAAGCGCATAACCCTGGACGGCCACTGTGGTAGGCACAGTGCAGTCCAGACACTATTGTTTAAATTGCAAACCTTATATGCAAGACAAAGAGGAAATTACTTACTCTGTTGGTTGTTCTTGTCGCCGCAGTTGGAGGATGAGTCCTCGTCGACGCTCCCGCCCGGGTCAGCTTTGTGCTCCTCTAGCCTGGTGAAAGCCTGATTGTTATTCGCAGCATCTCCGGGGACAGCAGAGTCTGTCTTTTGTTTGGTGAGCTCCGCGTTAGGGGTGTCTAAAAACTGATCGAAGCCCTGGGGAAGAACCCCGTTTCGGCCGACACCGGTGAAGAAATTGCACGGCGAGCTCGTCCCTCCATGGCGCCCGTATAAGGACTCATTTTTGAATATCACATCCGCCCTGCTGCTGGAGGACTGGATCAAGTCCCGATGCATTATCTCGTCCGCTGAGTAGTACGACGCGTAATTGCCTCTGTAGTGCCATTTGCTGTGATGGTCTAGTCCATAATCCCTGAAAGCGACGTCTCGAACAGGTTGGACTTGGCCTATGTTTGGAGAATAGGGGAAATTAACCTGACACGAAGTCGTCTGCGGTAAAAAGGAGGAGACTGATGTAAAATCGGGCGTAGAAACGTAATAAGTGCAGCTCGGTAAATACATATTTGACGCACAGCTGCGATCATCGTATTCCGTCATATCTCCTCTTCCCCTTTTCCTCTTCGTAACAGAGGAGAGGAATTGGCAGCTTGGCTGTGTTAAACTTTGCCCATCTATAGCTTCACAGGCGTCTGGAAAAAACCCCGCCAGGGAGAAAAAAATCGGAAAACTAGGTAGACCTGCAATACATCTTGATCGATTCTTGGGGTAATTGTGCCATGTGATCCAGCTAAGGAATTACCATACATCAATATCAGTCATTAAAAACAGTCCAGAGAAACTCATGTGAGCGCATGCAAGAGACTTCATTGGCTCCCAGCTGCAGGGTAAACTCCTCTCCAGCCTTCTTGCCCTAAGGCTCAGGGGAGGGGAAAAAAGAAAAAGGAAACAGGCTATGTGGACCACAGCTGGAATATGTAATCTGAAGTTTTACAGGAGCAGCGTCTCCACGGTGCAATGATGTGTAATGACAGTACCTGCTCATTCTTCAATGAATTTGTTGGAGGAGGAATGTTTGTGTGTAGCGCAAGTTAGGTTGGAAACACTGAAGTTGACCTCGGTGCATGACAAGGTTGAGGAGAATGGCACCAAGGCCACCGCGTCTGGGCTGTTGCTGCACGGTTAAATCAAAAGCCTGCAACATTACGTGAATCACAAACGGCTCATTAAATCTGTTTGTGTGCAAATAAAGTTTAGGGTTCATTGGTGCAATCACTGTGCAACATGATGGGTGGATAGTTAAATGGATGCAAACAAACGCTAGCAGGAAAAAAACCTGATGCACTGGCCCACAGCGTGGTCCGCAGAAGAAATAAGACTCCACAATTAATATGCATAATAAATTCTATTGCAAACTAGCTCATGGGTCTAAATCGGTTTGTATTAAAATGTAGAAACATGACTTGCTGTTTTGTTTTGTTTTTTTCCATGTTCCACCTTCAGTACAGGAGAATGCGTTTGAAAACGGCCAAATAAAAAGCCCACGCTCTGCTATTGTAAATGCAGAAAAGTTGGTTTGAATGCCACAAAAACATCAGTTACATCAGCTGCCAGCATGAATCACGGAGCACATTCAGCATTGCCAAGTCCAAAACAACCAGCTCTGAAAGGTCTGCGGTCTAGGTGATGTCCACTGAACATTCACCAACAAACCACTGCAGTCAAATCATTTTAGTAGAAGAAGGCAGCCATGCCTGCACAACCCTTCGGCCTCCTTCTCTTCTCCTGGGGCAAAACGGAGTTTCAACACTGCTGAACGGAAAACCTCATATCTACAAGGCTCGGCCAATATTTTGTTTTCCTATGTGAGTACAACTTTTATGATTTTTAATCATTGCCAAGTACAGAGTATATTAACTGAACAGAACAAAATTATTAAGCAAACTGTAGGACAACAGAAATGTGTAGGGCTTATGTTGTTCTCAGAGAACTATAGTAGATTGTTCCCAGCTTTAGGCTTGAAGGTCACACACAATGTGGACGTATCTTAAAGGCGACTGGGTTTATTGTTATTGGGGGTAAAATCAACTCTGTGGTCGGGTTCTCTGCCTTCAGCCCTGTAAAACTCTTCGAAACCCCTCGGGGCACTTTACAAAAAGTAAGAGTGAAGACTGCAATATTCTAAACACATCCACCGACGCACAAGAGCGCAAAACCATCTTTGTCAATAACTATCCACAGCACTGGAGAGAAAAGTTTAAAACAAAAGTCCTGATTTTATGGGACTGAATTATTTTCTTAACTTCTCAAATAGGCAAAGTTAAAGCGACCTGTTGCTTTGTGTGGTGGTTTGTTGTAGGCTGTGGAACTTGCTGCCTTTATTTCTCTTAATTGTAAACAACAATGACAACGATAATAATAGGTTAGCACTTCTGCACTAACATATTGTAGCACAGTTAACAAAACGTTGCATTCCATGATTCCAAGTTACAATTTCACTTTAACATTCGAAATGATTTTGCAAGAGTTTTTGTGTCTAATCTCAACTTTAATACTAGAAGGTTACAAAATGAGAAGCTGCTTCACATGGTGACAAAAGGTGACTGTTACGGAAACTACTTTCTTTACCCTGACAAAAAGCAACTTTGTGCTTAATGTGGAAAGAAGAAACACACAGCCTACTAACTTGACCTTAACTTTGTTTTGGCACCCCCACCATCTTAAACAGCGTGAGCTATTTGGCGCTGTCTGGCAGAGTTTGGCAGTAAAGCAATAAAGCAACAAACACCGAGGGGGAAAGTTGCGCAACAGACGCACACAAAAGTGTAGTTGTTCAAAATAGTAAGAGCAATAAAAATGAATAGAAAGTGAAATATGCTACGTAGAAACTATACAAAAAATACAGACAAACAAGCTGGAAAACAATCAGCCTGCAGCATATATAAGTGTAGACTGTGCAAAATAACAAACTACAGTAAGACTGCACCAGTTAGAAGAACACAAATAACCCCAACAGCTCTACAGAATCAAAAGCCCCAGAGCACTGAGACCTGTAAGAGTCTGGATGAACCACCTTATTAAGTATGAATGTCAGAAACGTCCATGGATCCTCAGTGTGACTGCAGTGTTACAGAAGCATGATACCTGCAGTGACTATAACACGATGATTATGCAATGGGAGGGACTATTAATAGATCCGTGTGTTCAGCCTGTTGGTGGTTAGAAATGACTGGACAGTTGCAGCTTGAAGTGGCTGCTCTTAGCACCAGACTGACCACTCGTGATCTGTCGCCTTAAACTCTTGCCAGTTATCAACCACAGTGAAACTGCGGTTTTCTGGAATACAAACAAGTGACCCAATTCAGCATGCTCATCACACACACACACACACACACACACACCACCACCACCACCACCAAATCACTCGCTCATTGAGGAACATGTGCGCGTAAATCGCACACACATTCCATACTTTTACAGTGAAATTCTAAGATTCCTTGACAAATGCTGTGGCTTTGTTTGGTCAGAGTAACCTCTAACTGGCATGTGGAGGTTTTGCTTGCGGGTGTGGGCTCTGCTGCTACTGTCATGTGTATTTACTGTGAGGGTGACCTTTCGTGTCTGGACTACGGATGAATCCGGGACCAAAATATAAGAAAACACACAAAAACAAGAGTGAAAATATTTGATAAATGCGTCTAGTCAAAGAACATTTTGAAATATTCGCTACCAAATACAGGAACAAGTAAAAGTGGGTGATTATGCCAAGCGGTCGGTGATTGGATGCTACTGAAATATTTACACCTCTGTTTGAAGCTACGTGGTAGCTGGACGCACAGCTAGGAGGGTTAATTTTCAGCGTGAGGGATAAATATTGGTAAATATTGTTTACTTGTCCCTGTATGAGGGCAACAAATGTTTTCCTTTTGTGCTGAGCAGTATTCCGCTTATATTATGTGGGAGGTACCAACACACATTAAGTTTACCCTTCCGTCGCTACACGCACTTTTGGCTTTTAAATCATAAAGAAAATTGGTTGGAAAATGCAGATTCATCATCACTTTCAACATAAATGTTATGATCAACTAGTGAGCGACTGACTCAGTGGTCTTGACGTGAAGCCTGTAAGTTAAAGTCGTTCAATATCCCACCTGAACATATAAAAAGACAAAAATAATTAACTCCAGGACGTTTAAAATGTTCTTTATTTATAAATGTATTCATCTTTACGTAGCGACCAAATCACTGAACCTCTTGTCCGTGCGTAAAACGATGGCTGGTCTAATTCACATTTGAATGTCTACCAATAACATGCTTTCTGGAATGATTCTTAAATACGTGTAACCTGATGGTAAGTATACATTTATAATCTATGTGTTTAGCCATATAGAATTTATTTTAAAGCAAGAACTAACCATCTTATCTGTGGCTTTACAATCATATTTG
This sequence comes from Monopterus albus, assembly GCF_001952655.1. Classification (NCBI taxonomy): domain Eukaryota; kingdom Metazoa; phylum Chordata; class Actinopteri; order Synbranchiformes; family Synbranchidae; genus Monopterus; species Monopterus albus. Next base: position 866,136 of record NW_018127910.1, on the reverse strand, counting down.
TTTGGAGCAACACAAACACACCACGCTTGCAATTACAAGGCCGCTTTAAACAACACATCAACCAAATCCAGTGTGTTGCAGGACTGTGAAGTAAACACCTGTGGCGCATAGCCTGTCCTCCACACACCGACCTTGAATGTGCATGGACATGGCCTTTTGGAACATAATGTATCGTTGCTTATCTAAACAAACTTAAAACAAACCGGGGGGGAATCAGGCATTTAATTGAATAACAGCAGTTAGACAAGACACATGCAATTATAATATATTTTTGCAACATTTTGTTAACGTTTTATCTGTCCGTAAACATGAACTTGACTGTTTGCGTCCACATTAATCCGAAACTACATGCGCAGGTCATCTTACAAGACACACACAACCACATAGAGCCACGATTTTGTTGAATTAGGCCTGACATTTGTGTTGGAGGAGAATTTGGCTGATAATCAGGTTCATTTTTAATCCGCGCTGAGTCCCACCAGAAAGCAGGGCCTATAGTGCGCACTTTCAGAATCCCAAAGTCAAAGATGACATTTGGGAAAAATCTGTTTTATCTGCATCTGCAATGCATTTTTTTTTACTACTATTAATTTAACTGAACTTCTTGTGAGCTGATAAAAACTGTAGCATATCTGACAGAAACAGAAACATTTTACACAACAGTATAAATACATGTCAAAGGGCTTATGATAAACTGCAACATTCATAGTACGACAGTATATATTCTGTGTACTGATGGTCATGATCAAGTCCAGAGGTCATCAGTATGCGTGGAAAGCCTGTTCGCGCAGCATCAGTCGTTTCTTCTTCATCCTCCGGTTCTGAAACCATATCTTCACTTGTTGGTCGCTCAGTTCCAGTCTGTCTGACAACTCTTTCCTTTTCTGTCTGTTAATAAATTCATTCATCATAAATTCATTCTCAAGTTCAGCCAGCTGTGGCTTCGAGTAAGGTTTTCTCTTCTTTCTGGTTTTCACTTGGGACGAGCACCACGGTGCACCTGGAAAAAACAGAGGTGGAAACAAGTTTAATACTTTAAATTAACACCTGAATCAGCAACAGTAGGCTAATACACGTTGAGATAACTGCTCCCAGTGGCAGTGCCTATAGTGTTACTCACACCATACACGAATAATAATATAGTAATATAAGAAGGCTAGTATTACCCTGAACCACAGGCGCAGTAGCGCTTACATATATAGGAGTAGCCTATTAAAATACAATGGAAGCCACAGGAGATGTAAACTGGCCATCAAACATTCAGACAGTAATATGAACTCATTACACATCACACGCAATCTTTAAGGTTTTAGTGTTAACTCCTGCATAACAGTACATACCGATGGAAACTGATGAATCTCAGAATAATGTGATATAGAATCACAAACACACAATATGAGACATCCTGCATAACAGTACATACCGATGGAACCTGATGAATCACAAACACACAATATGAGACGGTAGTGATTCAGGGCGCACAGACTGATGTGGTGCTTTAAATAAAATGCTTGTAGAAATAGCTCAAGCTACGATACAACGTGGATATAAATTATAATACTTAACCTTCAACAAAAATAGTCTTGGAGCATGTGTTACTTAGTGATGGGTGAAGGGGATTCTGCTCCTGTTTGGTGTCGTTCATATGTAGTCGAGCTGCTGAATCCGCATCAATCTGGGCCGCAGGAGCGTGAGACCGGCTGTCCAGGTCTGAGTAGCCGCGGTCCCCGGCGGTTTCGTGCTCCCCGGCGTAAACCGCATCTTCTGTTTTGTGGTTTGTGTCCTGAAAGCATCGAGCAGACTCCTCCAAATGCGCCTTGACGTGACCGCTGCAGGAGTTGGTATTTATAGACACCGAGTTGGACAGAAACGGCGGACAGTAGCCCCCAAAGGCGCGGCTCTGTGGTGGTGGTGCGGCTGATCCGGACGTGCACGAACTTGAGGAAGTCCACGGAAGCGTGCACACGTCCCTCCTATTGTAAGGGATCTGATGCAGCCCGGATATATGAGCTCCATTACCCCGCAAGTTGGAGAAATATAGCGACTCAGGGGGCGCAAAATTCAACAGAGAACCAACATAGCCGGGATTTAAAGGATTCCGCTCACACATTTCCATGGAGCTTTCCTCAAACGCTTCTTGCAAGGCTTTTAGCAACTCCTGAGGAATAAAGGGTAGGTAATTGTTGATTTGTTAATCCAGGGTCACGTGATATGCAGAGCACGTTGTTCCGCCCCACCCTTGCTCCCAGTACTGCATAGCAAAACAGGCTACTCCATGAGGAAATATTTTGGTACGGGGTGGGGGATGAAGTTAAACTCCAACCATCTGTTTAGTCTTCTATATTTATCTATCAAAAATGTCACAAAGATCTGTAGAATATTTGGCTAATGCCAATGTCGGGAGCTCTTAAAGCGCATGAGTAGGCTAAGGGTTGTACCTTGGTATCACTGTGTTGTGACATTAGGAATAAAAATGTCTGACCTATATAGGACGGGGCTTTAAATGCAACACAGGAGACCCGAAATAATGCAGGCAGAATAGGCAAGCATCCAGTCTAAAATACGCCCACCATTCTAATAAATATAGGCTACTTTTCAGATTATGTTCAAGTAGTTTTCTTGCAGTGACTGATGGGTACAGTCAAATCACAAGTACATGTAGATAAATCAATACAGACCGATAGATGCTCATGACAGCCATAAATAAAAATCGCCCTGTCCACATGCAGTCTCAAAAAGGTAACATAAGTCTCAGACAAATAGCAGAGGGGCCCACTGTATTACTACATACAGTACACCGAGGCCCTAGAGCTGTTGCTTGTCTTATGGCATCTCCCTTGTCCAGTGTTGCCTTTATTTGTATCAGCCTCGAAGCTGGAGTTTGTTCAACATGTAATGAAATACAGTAGCCTAGTCTGTCCCAGAGCATTTTGCTGAAAACTATCGCCAGTCTTTAATATTAAAAGCACCGTTTTACGTCCTGCGTTTGCCACCTGCAGAATAAAATGTACCTAAAAGTGCAACTTAGGCTGACAGGGAACTTCACTGTCTTCCGAGGTGAAGAAAAGGACTATTACAGCCGCCACCGTTCTACAAACACGTCTGCATTTCAATTGTAAAGTACGAATCTCTGCAGTCAAACATTAAGGAAGAACAACGAGCATTCTCCCCTTGAAAAGTTTTCATATAGTCATATTCAAAGTGCACATCTTAAAACAACTTTCCACAAATTCACAAGTCCAAGTGCATGTTTTGTTTAGCAAATAGTGTCAGTAAGCCTTCACCACTCATGCGTGGTCAATTTAGTTACGCCTTTTATAATCAGTCATAATATTTCCAATATTAGTCCCATTATCAATACAACATCTGGTAGCACCCTCCGATGATATTTAGAGCATTATTATGCGCACTGGTTATTTTGCGGTATCCTTGGAGAGGGTTTTTTTTTGCTACCTCCTTGAAAATTTTGTGTGCAGCTTGTGTGTGTGTGTTGTGAGTGATGAGTTCAAAAATCCACTCTCACCGAAGACTTGGCGGAGTTATGTGTTTTTATTTCTTCCACTGGGTCACACAGTGGGAACGGTGTATTTAAAGAGTGATTGTTTCCACTGAAACCTCCACAAACAATGCAACACGAGTCTTCACCGATGGGATTTCTTATGATGAGAGAAAACTATGGGGATGTCTGCATGAAAACCCACCACCCCAAAACGACTGTTCTGAGATTTAAATGAGAGAGGATTTGGGGTTTTTACCAGACAAATCTCTCAAAATCACCGTATTAAGTAGCCACTGGAATTATTGCTCCTGTAATCCGACAGGGGGCGGTGTAGGGTCATGTGCGACCACTGTCCTGCGAGCTGTCCGTGTTTTGGTCATTGTCAGTAAATTCTGAAATTAAGCATCATCATTTGTTTCAGCCATGACTCGGGTAATGCAGATCTTTCATTGTTGTTGTTCTAAAAATGTTTCTGTTCCCATTTGTTTGTTTATTAAATATGAGGTAGAGCCTGTAGGGAACGGCGACTGTACAAGGAGCCTATAATAAGCTTTGGCTGCATAAAGAAAACTGATCCCAGCCTTTCTTCTTCTCTCCCTCTCTGAATTTGAAATCTGAAACATGGTTGTGCACTTCACAGGAGCTGAAACACAGTGTTACTGTTAGCTTCTATGCTTGTACTGTACCTCAGTGGTTTCTATTCTGTTTTGTCTGTTTACATGTACACATGTGTTTGTTCTCTTGTTGCTGGGCAGACAGCTTTGGTGTCTGCATTTAATAAACTGAAAATGATACTACATTAACAAAGTGATGTATTGTATTTTGGCACTACTCTTTTGTAGTGCAGTGTGTTCAGTGCTTTACAAATAAAGAGTAGGCTAATAGAAATAAGCTTTGGCTGCAGCTTTCTCCTTTTCGGTCCTATTGGCGAGTATATTAAATATACTAGAGCGTTAAAATGTAAATTGTTCAAAGAATAAGATACGATATACAGAAGGCTACTGCAAAAAAGCAAAGAAAGACACTGTACCTGAATGAGGGACCGTGATAAAGTGGTTTTATAATAACACCATAGTCGAAGACACCTACGAAAATTATAGAAAAAATTAAGACACCAATTATATAAAAGACACGTGTCAGGGCGACGACACCACACAGATTAATAAAAAAAAATACAATAGTATAACCTGTCTAGAAAAGAAAAACAAAAATAGGGCGTTTAAATCTTAAATATTTAGTATGATGAGGCTCAAATGAAGTACTGTATATAGGTTACCAATTTAAAAGAGCTGAAGTAATTTAGATCGGCAGGGCCGTTTGTTTTCAGGGTATATTCACAAATCAGTAGCTATAATGTGTCAAAAATATAGGTCGAACTACTGAAATAAAAAACACTTAAATCGCATGGAGCCCATGGTTCATTATTATTTTTTTTAACTGTGAAGCTTAAATGGAGGGAATAAACATTTAATAGCTCATCGTTTCATCTCTTGAAACTTACACATTCATATCTTTTGTTATGCGACAGATTTTCCCCAAAAGCTGGAGTTTCATCTCAAAGTTCTCTGTGCCAAATGGGTGTATTTTTTTATTTTTCAAAAGCAAATCTCTTAAAAAGGATCAAAATGCACGAGTTTGTATGGAAAACACACACACACACACACACACACATTTAAATTTTCGTGACTAAAGACCTAGATCCTTGTGTTCCAAAGTATGAGCAGCACAATTAGAAAATTAGACCAAGCTTTAGTGTTTTAGTGTCATTTAGTGTCCTTCGTGCTTCACGTTTACGGTGCCAGGAGCCAAAGTGAGGAGCCCCAGTCTGGCTCTTTTCCAGGGCCTTTGAAGGGAGCTATCCGCCGTCGATTGTTCTTGGTAATAAACTTGCTGCTTCCCTCGTTCAAGTTCTCTGGGCTGAGAAATGCTGGCCTCAATCTGCCGAGTGTTCCGACAGTGTTTTGACTCAGTGGAAGCCAAAATGTGATTCACACATGGATGTGGGATCACGAAGAAAGTGCCAACAGGTCGCAGCAAGAAAAGCACTAAGACTTGGTGGCTGAGAATGATTTTCTGGCCACGAATTGCGTGCATGTGGCGCGATTGGAAACTTATCTGAAGCTCCTGTTATGTCTTTCAAGCAGATCTAATCAAATACAACAGACCCCAACAGTCGTTTAGGGGGGTTACAGACCAAAAACTACACAGATGTGTAGTTTTATTTAAAGAACCAGCGGTGATTCGTTTACCAATCAGTTCAGGGAAGTTCAGCGAAATTGAAACTCTCTTTAACTTGTCAGATCACTTCAGCCAAAGACATCGAAACAAATTCACTTAAAATAAAAATCAGGTGTACAGACAAAGATTTTACCTGAATAAGTTCAAATAGTAAAGAGCTTAAACTGTGGAGCCACTGCAGTTTGGGCAAAAGGATGCTGTTCTGTTTTACAGAAGTAGCTGCATCCAAGTTCAGTCGAGTGAAACTTTCGACACATTGTTCAGCTTCTCTTTTTCAGTTTGCACAAGGCTGCGTTATTTAACCACCTTTAATAATAATCCACTGAAAACTTCACCACCACCTTCATGCTAAAACATCACAGTGCAATGTTAAAACCTTACACTGCCGACATGTTTTGTGTTAAAGTGTCAATAGAAGAGCAATGAACAAAAGTGGAGCTTAATAAACCGTTGTTGTCCAGCACAGTAGGTCTCAATATATTAAAAAATAGTTACTCCTCCAGAAAAATAAGGAGTAAAGTCGAGTAACGTTACAGAAACATAAGTGATGATTGCTGAATTTTACAAACACAAAGATTAGAAAATTAAGTTTACTGTGGCACATGATTGATGCCTTTTACAGAAGCAGCATCTTTAAAACAGAAATTCAAATTATGCAGGCTATGTCTCTTGAACTTTCACATCAAAATCAATACTGATCATGTTAGACACGGTCGCTTATATCTAACAGATGTGATTATAACAAAAGGTCAAAGCACAGGCGCGTCTAATTACATATTAGAGAGGTTTGTGTCGCATCAATCTGATGTAACTCTGCCCTGTTCCCCATGAACGTTGTCACGTCAAGGCTGCAACAACGTCGGTGTCCGCCCTGGTGTTTGCATTTACAAGATGTCGCCACTAGATGGCCCTCTCACTTAAGGGAAGATGTGTGCAGACACAAAGTGCACAAGCATCAAACGGACAAAGCAGCTTTACTCCGCAAACAACACTGGGACATTTGACCTCAGAATGGTATTTGGTCCGAAGTACAACAAGTTAAGAAGAGGTAACAGGCTTTAACAGCATTGGCAGAACTGTGATTTAGAGAAGTGGAAAACTAAATATTATGCAAGATGAATGAGAAGGCTGAATTATTTTGCAACCACATATATGGAAACAAAAATATATCTTGTTTCTGTAAGACAGTTCTGTTATTAAATACACACTGTGATGCTAAGGTTTTTTTTTTTAACTGCCGTTTGGACTAAGAATTAACAATTACATAGTGGCCACTATAGCATATACATGATATTCACAGTACACTACTTTAACACATGAAGTTTATCTGCCTATTATTCAACAGAAGGAAGAATATAAAGCGTTCTCTACACATCTTCATGGCGTCCGCATACACAAAAAAATGACACATGCAAGATGTGCACAGAATGCAAAGTCTTAACTATGTGGATACCACGTTTTTGAACAATAATACAGATTAGATGAAGCCTCTCCACTGTGAGCATGCATGTTCTCCCTTGGCACAGATGATGTGCCATCTGCATATACATACATGTGTACAACTGTAGATGTACATGTATTTTTCCACTGTCTGCTGCACTTACATTAGATTTTGCCAAAATAACTTTACACAGTTGGACTTTTGAGGAGGGTGGAGCCACTTTGCAAGTAAGTAGCAATGCCTGATACAGAAAAAGACAAAACATACTGTAAGTGAAAGTAACACATGGCTTAAAATATTCTCCCAAAGAAAGTTGGTTGCTTGTAGAGTGACATTTAGCAGCCTTTATGAAGGGCTGCATTCAGGGCTGTCAGGGGGCCCAGTGAAGCCAAAAGCACTGGTCCAAAGCTACTCACATCCTTTGCTCAAGGAAAAGTAGAGATAACATTGTGTATATAAAAGTTTGCATTTCAAATGTACTAAAGTACAAAAGTATTACCAGCCAAATATTCTTCAAGTTCCAAAAGTAAAAGTACTTATTGTGCAGAACGGCACATTTCACATTGTCATATTATTGGATTATAAATATTTTATTTCAGCTTTTATTTGTAAGAGACCATGTACAATATTAAACATAAATGCTGCCATTTGATGTATTGTACCAGAGTTATCTTAAAGCTAATCTGCAGTTCATTGGGAGGTCATAATCAAAAACATAATGACAGTAACAAAACAATACCAACCACAACTAATACAATAAAATACAAAACAAACTAGATAAAAAACTAAATCACACATTGTGTATCAACATATTCAAAAACAATATAATCACAGACAAAACACACACATACAAAATTTAAGGTCAGTGGTTACATGACTCATTGTCCTTTAACAGATTTTTCAATTTAGCCTTAAAATGACTAAAGGATATTGATGTATTATTGTGTTCATTACTTTAATGTTGAAGATATTAAAGGTGGAGTTAATTTTATCTAGCTTATATACAAGTTAAAATACTTTAAATGCTGTGGGTATCTTGTGAATTTGCCACCAGGAACAATACAGTCTATGAATATACTTCATTTTGCTTTATTAATGAGTCTGAAAAGTAACAAACTTAAGTGGAGTAAAAAGTACAGTAATGCCATCTAAAATATAGTGAAGTAGCATAAAATGAAAACAAAGTACTAATAACTCAAAATTATATACAATATTAGAGTACATCTACTTAATTACTTCCGTGCACTGCACAGAGGTGCCTTAAGTTGCAGTTCCTCTAATGGCCACTAGAGGAGTGCGAGTCCAACAAAAATAACAGTACTGAGGTGACTCACCGGGGAAACTTCCTCCAGCTTCTCACATCTTGTAATATGTGTTTTATTGGTCAATTCAAGAGCTAGTTCGCCACAACTGCAATATTAAATCACACAGAGAAATGGTGTTTTGTGGCATGTTTACTTGACTGACTGTCATCTAAGCCAGTCCACATGAGCTCCCCTTCACTTGGCCCATGAATGGATATGCTACTTGGAATAACTCAATAAACAGTGGTAGCCTGTTGTAGTGAGTTCAGAAACTGTTGGATCATGTCTCTCACACATGTTTTTATTCCTCATGGGGACTATAAATTGAAATACATTTATTTCCAGGAGACTTAGCCTATACCCAAATCACTACTTGCCTAACCTGCCTTAATCTTAAAAGTCAAATCATCATCCTAAAGTTTAAAGGAAGGCAGAGTCCTCACAGTGCTGCTCTGGAAATTTATTACACAACTTCCATTATAGTTAATATCAATTTTCCCAGTGTTTGATTACAAAAATCGCCTTTCTTGTGGAGCCACCACAAAACAGAGAAATGGAAAAAGCTCAACAATCCAGTAAATATTGAGAGCCCCTGTGCCCACTGCACCTTTCTATATTGCTTTTGTGATTTAGTCTGATTCTGTATGAATCTCAAATTTGAAGTTTGTATTGATAGACTCCAAATGTTCTTAACACATGTTTAGGTAGAGGTCCATTTACAGCAAGCTACTATTTTTTTTCCACCAGTGCAACCGCACAGCCCATCTGAAGAAGTAACATGCATCTGTGCTATGAATCAGCCTCTGAGGAGCAGCTTGGGAGTGACTTCAAGTCATCCACATGAAAGACTTCAAGTGCAGCTAAGCAGAAGAGAAAGACTCCCTCACCAAATTAGCCAAAAAGTATTCTAGATGTGACACCAGACCTTATTCACAACAAACATTTCTGAAGTGTTGCACAAGCACAGGCACTGGCACTAACCTTAGTGTGGTTGTGTATAGTCAACAAAGCCACAGAGTGATCAGTGAGCCAGCATGCACAAAACCAGGACCCCAGTACTGAAGCAGCTGAATGTGAAAAGTATAGCAATAACAATGCTCAGAAGTAACCATGGCACTTTTGATTTTTATAGCTGGTCAAGAAAACAGCTGAGCTAAAAAGGTGAGGTTTTAACTATCACGACTAAAACTCAAAGATAAATGTGCAGGTTTCTACAATTCATAAATGTCTGCATTATAAGAGTATCCCCTAAGATAGAATGATTCACAGTTGTATAATTAATCCAGTACATGCATGCAAATGACCTCATTATATTAAATGTAATTTCCCAAAGCTCTTAGAAAATTAGGTGCATACCAGTGTCTTTCTTGATTATGTTTTTTTCCCCCCCAAACAAAAGAAAACAACGTGTTTGCAAGCAAAGAGATGGGTGCATTTAACTTCATTTAATTTAGAAAACATTATATTAATTGGTCTCATCATGCAAGTTGTAAAACATGATTCTACCAAGTCAATTTAGAGCATGGTTTTCATAAACAGTGCTGGGCTGAAATATTTTATTATTAGCTCCATGGAGAAAGCTGTGATTGAAATGCAAACCTCAATAGGTTGTTCTGTCCTGGCCTGTAGCCCCAGAATCATATGTTGTGTGACACCACATAAGGGCAGGACAGAGGTTGACTGAATCCTATTAAATAGCTCACGGTATTACAAAAAAAACAACGTGTCGAGTTTGGGAATGAGCCTCTTTGGCTCTACACAGTTTTCCAGTAGGCTCACCAATTTCCATCATCCACTTCTTCATTGCCATAATGTTCCCCGTGGAAACGTTGCTCAGGACAGACACGAGTCACACCACAACAGCCAATATTGAGCGACAGCAATTATTAGTATAACCTTTAGGGGGCGCCAGAGGACGTACAGACGACACTGATGGTAACTGGAGTCTTTTCATAACGAGAAACGACGAGTCCACACATGGGTGTTTTATCTCTGTGCATCAAGCCTCCGTTAGAATAAATACAACGCGTGCATGTGCTGGTTATCTCCTAACTATACCAGGAAGCTAAGAGAGGGTTTGACAAAGAGAAAATGAAGGGAAATCACTTTACAGTAATATTTTCAAAATCATTGGAGATTCTATTAAAAACGCAAAATATTCAAATATAAGGTCTTAAATCCGAATAATTCGTTTAAAGTCAACATCAAGACCAACCGAAAGGACGCAAAGAAATAAGTGCAACAAATATGCATTTTAATTCCAAAAGTAACGATTGATTGTTAAATTTGAACAGATTGGCCCATTGCCACGTCTGAGCCGTTTTAAAAGAATCCTGCCTTAACATATAAATAGGCTCTTTACAGGCTATGATTGCGTGCTGTTGTCGACAACACGCATTATCACCATCAAAATGTGTCTTTGACGAATAAAACCGTGAAAGAAACAAAAACCAAAAAAAGAAGAAAAATATCAAGTGCACTCTAAAAGATAATAAACTCAAATAACTACTGAAAATACTTCATCTTTTAACGCAGACTTGTAAGTGACTGTGTCGCAGAAATGGCCAAACATAAAAAAAAAAGAAATGGGGAATAAATAAAAGAATGATTAGGGAGGAGTGGGGGGGG
>NW_018127910.1:852601-854877 GCF_001952655.1 Monopterus albus | reverse complement strand
GAATCAAAGCATAATAATATTCCTAAATGAAGAGGGAAACGTTGCACCGCTCATTTTATTAATCAGACTGTCAATTTCACCCAAGAGGCCAAACCCAAGAGCAATCTAAAACAGACTCAGAGATCAGCCCAGGGACAAGCACCTCGCTCCTCACTCCTCTCTTCCTCTCCACTTGGATATTATTCGTCTGACCGAAGGCCGCCTCCATCATCAAGTGACAGCCCTCTCCTATTTATTTGCTTATAAACCTGTTACAATAAATGATCATTGGAGAAACGTCAGCCGAGCATTTTAACAACGAACAGCCACCACTTTTGATGAATGACATTTTGCTGCTGTGGGGAGGATGCGCGGCTCAGTTTGAGCAGTCGCTCGTCGATTGCATTCAGATTCTTTCATGTTTTGCGTCTTGCTTATAAAAAGGTTTAGAGAGTTATTTTTGAGACAGTTCCTGAGTTGCATGCGGATTTAGCTCCGACACAAGTCATTGGTGCTCCAGCCCCCCTGGACAAGTGCTGTGTGTGGTTGTGTGTGGTTGTGTGTGTGTGTGTGTGTGTGTGTGTGCGTGTGTGTGAGTGTGTTTTTTCTTCGTCTTGTACGGCTTAATGATGGAGAGGATAAGAAAAGAGATGATACTGATGGAGAGAGGTCTACACAGTCCCGTTGCAGGGAAGAGGCTCGCAGACACGTCTGGAAATTCAGTGCTGGAGGCCCTGGAAAACTCTCAGCACAGCGGACGGTTAAGCCCGAGAATAACTTCGGCTTCTCTCCATGGAAATCTTGGGGACATCCCAACGAAAGGCAAATTTGAAATTGACAGTCTTTTCGGTACACACCACAACAGTGAAAATACCTCTTCGGCGGAAATTTCATCGTCAGAAAGCAGAAAGAAAATGAGTCTTTACTCCGAAGTTTCGCAAGAATCAGATATTAACAGTGATGTGGAGGTGGGATGTCCTGCGCATCGCTCCCCGAGCCAGCACAAGGAAAACAGCAAAGGTACGATTTGATTTGGCTCCGTGTTTCCCATGGTTTTTGTTTTATATGTGTGTGTGTGTGTGTGTGAGAGAGAGAGATATTACATTTTCCTGTTAAAATAGCGGCTGTAACTATTATCATATCTGTGACCACTCTCTCTTAATCCAATGACAAACATTATTATGATTATTATTATCCAGAAATATAGATAATGAAATAACATATTAAGAAACATTTTTGTATTTGCCTCTTGACAAATTATATCACATTAGTTTTTATCAGTAGGCTGTCAAATACACGGTAGATTTCAACACAAGCATTTTTATTTTAATATTCTAAATGTCAATAATTGTTTATTTGTTTCCTTTCTAGGTTTCTCAGACAGTAATTCTGGATCTTCAAACACAAGCTCAAACTCCCTCCCGAGTATGAACGGAAATTCAACGGGAGGATCAAACAATTCAAACACCGACCAAGTCAGAAGGTATCGGACTGCTTTCACCAGAGAACAAATCGGAAGACTGGAGAAAGAGTTTTACAGGGAAAATTACGTTTCGAGACCACGAAGATGTGAATTAGCCGCAGCGCTAAATCTGCCCGAAACTACAATTAAGGTAGGCAACAGATTCATCTTCATTATTCGTGTCCGCTGTGTTCTGGTGTGTTTGCGCAGTGACAGCGATGAGCATAAAGCGAATAATAACCATAGGCCCAATACTCAGCACTGGAAAACACAGGCCATATTATTATTTATGCTCAGGAAATGTTGCTCTATGATATTTTGATTTTAACTTGAACTCAAAATAACCATTCCAGTTTTTGGTCACCCAATTGTTAATTCATTCACAGCATATTACTTTAACAATTATCTTAACGGACATCTTGCTGATCCAGCTGATTATTAATCCCGCACTGTGAGACGATTGATTATTTATATGTTCAACGATGAGAATATTTTAGTGGCATATTAAACGTGAGCGCAGGGATCGGTGTGTGTGCTCTGAGCAGACGCTGGACCACAGTCTACAGAGGTCTACATTTAGAGCTGGGAAACAACATGGCAGCTACAATATGGGCCTTGTTTTGACTCTGTGTGCAGGTGTGGTTCCAGAACAGGAGGATGAAGGATAAAAGACAGCGTCTGGCGATGTCCTGGCCCCATCCGGCAGACCCCAGCTTCTACACTTACATGATGACGCACGCGGCAGCTACAGGAAGTCTACCTTACCCTTTCCACTCGCACATGCCTCTACACTACTACCCGCACGTCGGTGTCACGGCAGCAGCACGCCGGGGCC
>NW_018127910.1:845541-847360 GCF_001952655.1 Monopterus albus | reverse complement strand
TTGCCTCTGGCCCGCCCCGTGACCCCGTTCAGGGACTAAGCGGTAGAAAAAAAAAAAATGAATGAATGAATGAAAGATCATCTCTGTAGCATTAATAAGAAAGGATCCTGGACTGTCTGAACCTTGTGCCTCAACACAGATCACATCTCAAGAAGTTGAAATTTTTTCTACAAGATGCTGTAAGAATAGGTTTCCCCAGTGGCCACCTCACTGTTAAGGCTTGCCTCTTATGTTAAAGTCAAACTGGAGCAGGTACTGGCATGTCTGCAGGATCAACTGTTACCTTGTGACCTGATTATGACGACTGTCATGAGTGCAGAAATACATAGAAAGGCAAAAAAAGTGATAGGCCTATATTATTATGAATGTTTTTAGGTTCAGGGAGAGAACAACTTTGTTAGTATTAAAATATTATTTATGATTATTAAATACTGAATATATTGAAAACCCATTTCGAATCACTGGTCCACATCAAGAATTTCCCCAATAGCATTTACACAGTACCATTCATTCCACAGTAACATTCAATTTATGTTGTTGCAAATGGATTCCAAATAGACTCATGGTGAGTTTTCACACTGGGGAAACATTATTCTCTGTTGACCGTTCATATGGTCATTATAGGCTATGTATTATTAGAATATAGGTTTTTTTTTTAAAACATATAACTAAACACAACGTCTAGCAGACCTTCACGTATGGTGACAGCATTTAACCATATTTAGACAAACAATACATTTTAGCTGTTTTGTTTGTTTGTTTGTTTGCTTGCTTGCTTTGAAGAAATGCTAATGATGTGACTCCAGTGATGGCAACGTCAGTCCGTCTTTTGGTTAGTTTGGTCCAGACTGAAATATCCCAGCAACTTTTGTCTGGATTGACACAATGTTTTTCAACGTTAAGGTTTCCCATATGATGATGTATCCTAATGACTTTGGTGATCCCCTGACTTTCATCCACCCTTTTGGTACTTTTGGTTATGTGTCTTGAATTGCCTTAACAAGCACTGACCTGAAGTTTAGCACAGACTTTTATGTTCTTTTCAGGATGAACTGTAATAAGTGGGTTAATGTCTTAACTTTTTCTCATCTAGTAATTGATTTCCTGGCCTCCAGTTTCTCACATCTCAACAACAGACACTGTTTATGTGAATGTATGTGTAGATGAATGCTTAGATGTGTATGGATGCAGGTCTATAATGAACATGTTTACAGTACAAGTTGTTAAAATACATTCTAACAATGTCTGTTGTCCAATAGCTTATAACTATATACAGTGGGTATGGAAAGTATTCAGACCCCCTTAAATTTTTCACTCTTTGTTATATTGCAGCCATATGCTAAAATCATTTAAGTTCATTTTTTTCCTCATTAATGTACACACAGCACCCCATATTGACAGAAAAACACAGAATTTGACATTATTGCAGATTTATTAAAAAAGAAAAACTGAAATATCACATGGTCATAAGTATTCAGACCCTTTGCTCAGTATTTAGTAGAAGCACCCTTTTGAGCTAATACAGCCATGAGTCTTTTTAGGAATGATGCAACAAGTTTTTCACACCTGCATTTGGGGATCCTCTGCCATTCCTCCTTGCAGATCCTCTCCAGTTCTGTCAGGTTGGATGGTAAACGTTGGTGGACAGCCATTTTCAGGTCTCTCCAGAGATGCTCAATTGGGTTTAAGTCAGGGCTCTGGCTGGACCATTCAAGAACAGTCACGGAGTTATTGTGAAGCCGCTCCTTCGTTATTTTAGCTGTGTGCTTAGGGTCATTGTCTTGTTGGAAGGTGAACCTTCGGCCCAGTCTGAGGTCCT
>NW_018127910.1:836757-845484 GCF_001952655.1 Monopterus albus | reverse complement strand
GCAAGACACATGAAAGTCCGCATGGAGTTTGCTAAAAAACACCTGAAGGACTCCAAGATGGTGAGAAATAAGATTCTTTGGTCTGATGAGACCAAGATAGAACTTTTTGGCCTTAATTCTAAGTGGTATGTGTGGAGAAAACCAGGCACTGCTCATCATCTGTCCAATACAGTCCCAACAGTGAAGCATGGTGGTGGCAGCATCATGCTATGGGGGTGTTTTTCAGCTGCAGGGACCGGACGACTGGTTGCAATCGAGGGAAGGATGAATGCGGCCAAGTACAGGGATATCCTGGAGGAAAACCTTCTCCAGAGTGCTCAGGACCTCAGGCTGGGCCGAAGGTTCACCTTCCAACAAGACAATGACCCTAAGCACACAGTTAAAATAACGAAGGAGTGGTTTCACAACAACTCCGTGACTGTTCTTGAATGGCCCAGCCAGAGCCCTGGCTTAAACCCAATTTAGCATCTCTGGAGAGACCTGAAAATGTCAACCAATGTTTACCATCCAACCTGACAGAACTGGAGAGGATCTGCAAGGAGGAATGGCAGAGTATCCCCAAATGCAGGTGTGAAAAACTTGTTGCATCATTCCTAAAAAGACTCATGGCTGTATTAGCTCCAAAGGGTGCTTCTACTAAATACTGAGCAAAGGGTCTGAATACTTATGACCATGTGATATTTCAGTTTTTCTTTTTTAATAAATCTGCAAAAATGTCAAATTCTGTGTTTTTCTGTCAATATGGGGTGCTGTGTGTACATTAATGAGGAAAAAAATGAACTTAAATGATTTTAGCATATGGCTGCAATATAACAAAGAGTGAAAAATTTAAGGGGGTCTGAATACTTTCCGTACCCACTGTAACTCCCACAGCCTGTAACAGTGACAAACACAGTTTATACTTACTGTAGCTCTTGTTATGACTCCTTCACTGGTCCCTTTCACTTGATGGACTTGTGCACAATTGAATGATGACAATTTGCATACAATACTTGAAAATATATATAGTTGCATAATATTTTCTGAATTTAGTCATTGATGATAGAATAAATAGCTTGGACCATCCAAATGTGGGTAAAGAAAGACATTTCTTAACCAAGCTTGTAAAGATTCAGAATGAGACACTTTTGTTGATGAATTATGACCCACCTAGAAATGCAGAGTTTCTTTTTGTGTACTCACCTTTGCTGCCATTTTAGATGTGGGTGCATTTAGTTCCACATAAGCACATTCTTTCCTTGATGTCTACTCTTCAGTGAGCCGAGCTGCGTTGATGTAAAAGTAGCAAGCCTCCTCATCTTCAGCAAGGAAACCAGGGCAAAGGGTCAGCTGAAGACAAAATAAACAAGCCTCCACACCCAAGAGAAGGAAGAATTTTTCTTCAGTCTGTGCAGATGAAAACATGGATGAATTAAAAAAAAAAAAGTGCTTTAAAATGGAGATCAGTGTAGCATTAGCTGTGCGGGAACAGTAAGCTTACAGTAGCTACAACCACTTGCTATAACTAGACTTAAAGTTAATCCACCTTTTGCTGTGGCTGGTTTTGCCTGGTTGTTGATCAGGCCCAACATTTCAAGACTATAATAAAGAGACAGGTATATGATAAAAAACTAAATAAAATAACTATATATAACATTGCATGTATTTAATGTTATATGAATTAAAAATATGTTGCAGCTTTGGTAATCACAAAAGCCACAATCATGGTAAATCAAAGTCACAAAGAAGTAGTTATAACCATAATATATACATGCCAGCCAATATAACAATCAATGCTGTTTCCATACATTCAAAACAAACAAACAAAAAACAAGGAAATGAACTGCATTAGTTAGGTTAGCATAAACTGCAATAATACACTTGTCAGAACAGTCACAGTAGGCCAGGTGTTTGTAACTTGGTCCAACTGCAACAATATCAGTTAAAAAAAAAATAAAAATAAAAATCTTTGTTTGGAAAATAACCTATTCACAGTGCAGCAATGGGCTGAGCTATGTTTAGGAGGCCCTGCACCAGCTACATAGACCTGGCTAGTTGGGCTGTTTTCCATGGTGCAGAGCTGCACTTTCAATTTGGTGAGCCTCGCCTCCAATGCTGCTAGCATCTGACATTTACTACAAGTACCATTATCACTAAAGGAGGCAGAGAAATAACTGAACATGCGACACTCTGAACAAGAGAAAGAAGGAGAGGAAGAGGGGCAAGCCAATGCTCTCAAGTAAGCTACTAGTGTAGCTAGCTAACATAAAATAGCAAGTTAAATTTGGTAATTAGCAAGAAATTCTGTAACACGTGTTTCTAAGTAGTGCGGGCATATGCCGTGGCTCAAAAATTAGCTGACACTCAGATAAACCTAGAAATTAGTGAGCTTAATTCATAAGCAATCTGATAGCAAGCACAACACAGTGCTGGCACAGCAAACAGGAAGTGAATACACTTACCTCAGGAACAGGAAGCAACAGTTCTCCAAGGCACTCGAAAGCAGTGTTACATGCTGTCCGTTTAGTGGACCCGCCCCTCCACGCGTAGGCAACCTCCTCTAAAACAGAACGGGTACAATTTTACCTCAGGCTTCAAACTCTACTGATAAGGTAAATACACTGCTGTATGTCACTGAGCTGTAGTTAAGTCATTCAGTTTCCAGCCTGGTTATTCGGTCTTGCTTGCTTACACAAACCCACATTAACTATCGCTAACGAAGTTAGCTATGACTGCGGTTCGTTATCAGCTGTTGAATGTAATAGTGTTAGCGTCAGTAGCTAGCAGTTAGCAAGCATTACAGCAGTGCCAACGTCAACTGTTTACTCTGTAGATGTGTTAAGTGGGTTAAGAGGTGATTTAAGAATTGTTAGTTGCAAATAGCGACATGATAGACCTTTCCAGTGAGGTAACCTGTACTTTTAAGCGACTAATGATTTCAGCTGAGCTCGTTATGAAACGTCCCTTGCTACTGAAAACAGTGAAGTTGTTAACTTTTTTAGCAAAGGTCGACTAGTTCAGCTGTTACTGTTACTGTTAAAAGCATAGAATGTATGTTATATATGGTTCCATGTCTTACAAGGAGCGTTTCAGCGAATTTAATATATGTTGCTTTAATAAATTCAGTTAATCAAAATACTACTTGGGTCCTTCACAACGACTATTACTGAAGCAATCTTAAGAAGAGTTAACGTCTAGGTAACTTTGGAGGCAGGTATTTGTGGTGCTGTTGCATGATAATATCTTATACTGAGATTATTTAGTCCACCCTATTCAATGTAAAATCAGCAAGGGATGATTAGCCTACCTATTAGCTATTATGCTAGAATTATTATTAGAATATAGGTGCAGCACATTATATTTGGAGAGCATCACAAACAACAGCTTCCAAAGTTTAAAACTGAATCAACACTTCTCTAAAACTGAACATTGTAACATTCATAAAGTTAGGATGTATTGCAGCAGTGTTGTATTACACTATGTCAGTTTTGTACTGCAGTGTTGTATTACACTATGTCAGTTTTAACATCATGTACTGAAAAAAAAAAACGTCAACTGAGCGTGCATTCAAACCAATTACTGTTGTCAACAGGTGGAGAGGAAATCTGTGAGAGGAAATCAGAGTAGGGTCTCTGTAAGACAATATCCTAAAGTCCCTCTTTGTCAACATGGGGGGTGTTGTCTCACGGTGGAGGGTATGTATTCACAGCTTTACTAAATGTCTTCCATATTATGCTGCTATAAGGTAAATTACATTTAGTCAAAAGGTTTTGCTTTGATAAAGAACAAGATAATTTACACTACCTGCCAACAGTTTGAGGTCACCTCCATTTTTCCTTTTGTTATTAGTGTAATTTAACAGCCAAAAAGACTACTGGCATTTTTTCTATATTAAAATGAAATATTGATTGGATAGATGGGACGGATGCAGAAGTTCCTACAGATGTGATCCACTTGTAGAGTAGAAGAATACCCACATGACATATACAGAAAATGTGCAGAAGTGGGACGATGAAACCGGAAGCTTCCTAATTCTCTCAAGAAGCTGCTTGCACAAAGAGCACCATTGTTATGGGAAATGACATGATTTGTTCTCTCTGAATGAGGTTTCAAAATGTTTGCTTTACAGGCAAAACCATCCACTGTGGAGATATTGCAAGGAATCGATAAGGTATGTTTATTCTCAAATAAATTTGAGCATAGATTTGTTAGATTGCCAGAAGTGTTTTGAAATCTCTAAAACACATTCTGTTTAAACAGTCTAGTTTACTTTAATCAGTCTTTCCTTCTTTAGATAGGGTGGGAGATAACATGCTATAAAATGACTCAAGCACAACAGATCCATGCTCTAAATATTTAGTAACTTTTACTTCATGTGGAATACACACAGTGCTGTGTTGTATAAGGATGGATCTTTTGACCTTAAGCAAATGTGACTATAAAAACCAAATCAGCTCCTCACTTCCTGACTTATCAGGCTTTAGTGCTCTGCTACAGTTAAACTAGGGTCAGACTATTTTCAGCTCTTCTTACTGGAGCAAGAGACACTACACATGTACTGAAGAGGTCAGGTGGCACTGATGTTGTACAGACTTGACTCTTGGTCTTGTTTCTTCTAGAAAAATCCTGTCATTTCTTATGATGAAATGTTTTGTCTAAATCCCATTTTTTGTCTGCATGGTTACACCACACATGCACACACACACACACACACACACACACACACACACACACGCATGCGTGCATGCATAATATACTGTAGAGATGAATGTGAGATCGGAGTGACAGACACATGTGTTGCAGTGTGACCAAGAGAGAATCCTGTTCTGTCCACTTGCTATTTTTGGATGGGGTAATCAGCACTTTAAAGTAGTGGTGTAACATTTCCATTTTAAGAAACCTAGAGAGGACTGAGCCATTTGTCAAATGAACGATAATAATGAATCGCATGAACGTGTTGCCTCCCCTGCCAGAAGGCAAGGCAAGCTTATTTATATAGCACATTTTCATACGTAGTGGCAGTACAAAGCGCTTAACACAATGTACACAGATGGATAAAACATTAAAATGCATATATAGATAAAACATAATACAAATTAGATAAAACATTAAACATTACTTAAAAGCAGCAATTACATGACAGTACAAATAGCAACATGCATGAGTAGATACCTAGTACTTTTAGTATAGCTGTGGGAAATTGTAAATTTTCACTGTTCTCAATAAACTTGTACCCCTTTACTTCAGTCTTTCCAAGACTAACCTCTGAGTAGTTTACACCAGAGACAGGTGTACTTTCTTCTGGAAAATTTGAAACATCAGTGTCTATACAGTCAGCTAAACAGCGCAATAAAGACAGTTGGTTATTGGGTAATGGATGAAAAATAAAAGTAAAAATAGAAGCAGATCAAGTGCAATATTGGGTGGAATTAAGATCCAACAGAAGGGAAATCCGCTCATGATTTGACCTAAATGTTTGCTAGGTGTACTCCCGTTACTCTTGGACTGTGTTAGAAATACTTCTCTAATGTGTTTGTATGCTCACCTTTAAAAATTTCTGTCCCACTAAAGAAGTTAGTGTTCATTGTCAAAAGTTCAACAGTCAATCCAAAGATGATTCCATTTGCATCTATATAATTAACTAATACTAATATAACGTGTAGTTTACTGTTTTTTTTTTTTTCCCCCACAGGATATACTGGCTCTTGAAGAATATAGTGAGAAGAATCAGAGGCAGCTAAAGATATGGATTGGGCGACTACTTCTGTACTCGTTCCTTCTCTACTTCATCACATGCATAGTGGTGTATTTCTGGTACCTACCTGAACAGTTAATGGGAATGCTCATATTGTCTCTTCCCTTCATAATATTTCCCTTATTGTAAGTATACATGATATTTGGACTGCACACTATGGCTAAAATTGTTCTATCTATCTGTCTATTTTTATATTGATCATTTTTTTTATTTAATACTATTAATAAGCTGCTCTTCCACTTTTTCCCAGTGTTCTGCATAAAGCTGGAGCAGTGCTCCTTTTAACAAAATGTTTGTGCTGTGCAACTTTGTAGCCCGAGTCAGCTACTTTCATTAGCTTTTCAATCCAATTTTTTTCCTTCTGTTCTCATTGACATTGCAAAATTCTATGAAATTGCACTCACTTTGTCCTTTCTTCTTTTTGATTTCTTATCAAATCGGGTAATGATTGAAAAGGCCAACAGGAGCGAGTGCTGCTGGGTTTGAACTAGCTTCACCAAAAGAGACTCTTTCATGAGCTTGTGTGCTAATGCTAGCAGCTTAGGAGTGCAGATGTTGCTTTTACAGATAATGTGAAAAGGTTCCCCCCTTTTTCCCCATTTGCAAATCACTAATATTATGTGATCTCCTCGCAGCCATCTCACTCACCTAATGGTCACTCATTTCTATGTTTCCAACAATGTGTGTGTGCTTTTCAGGTTTGGGTCTGACACATGTTTGCTTCACTGTAGCCTAATAGAGTGGTTGTGAAGATGAGGGCTGACCCAGTTGCAGGACAGATAGATTTACCAAAATTACTCATCAGTTTATCATTGTTATTGTGGGAAATATTTTATAATAATTGTTGGGGTCGTTTTGTCACAGAGTCCTACTTGATAGTCACAGTTTGACTATAAATGTGAAAAATAACTAACCTTTTTTTTTCTTTTCCCATCAGAGTGTGCTTCCTTCGAAAAATTCTTATAATTATTTTTTCACGAAGAACAAAAAAAAATAGTAAGATCCTTTTTGCTACACACCCTTCTTACATAAATGTTGGTATTTTTGTATGTCCTTGTTTTAAATGGTGATGAATTTTCAAAAATCTTTTCAGATATAAAACTGGAGGATCTGAAAGCACAAAAAAGGAAAATAGTAAGTTATGTTTTTATGTTTCATATTTTCAAAAGACCTACAGAACGTCAGTACCAGTGGAACTTCATGTTAACATAGCCTAGGACAGAAGTGCTAAAAATAAATTCTCTCATTTTTCTGACTCTTGCGTTATAATCATATTTGTGTAACATGACACAAAATTTTGGGCCAAGCACAGAAAGATTTATATTCTCATTTAGTAATTTTTCCTGTTTTCAGCCAAATGTTATCACACCAAAGCAATCAACAGATGTTGGCACCACCACCACAACTCAAAATCATTTACCAAAAAAAAACAAACAGTCGAGATCATTTTAATATGACCATAATGGCACAACGTATATATTTTCTTTAATATCCTGGTTTTGTCTGATATGCAAATATATGTGTCATAACAGAGATGAGACAGGTTGGTCAGGTGTTGCTAAGGACAATAGATGCTTGTCAAGTTAGTAAGAAGCATGCATTCCACTTTTCTTTTTAAGATTCATCATTTTACTCAGTGTAGCAGTAGAAGTTATAAACCATGACAAAATACCATCATGTCTCTTAGGCTGGTGGTGATTTTCAGCACTACACACACACACACACACACACACACACACACACACACACACACGGCACACTACAAATTTTCTTTCAAATGTCCCTGAAATCAGCTTTGTGTTTGAAAGAAGTGATATTTCAAAAGTGAATTTGTCATGCATCTGAGGTTTGCACTGTGGTCAGATAAGTGACAGAAGCATGTTTCCTAACTCATCATCTCTGTAGAACACCATCACTTTGATGTCTAGTGGTTGCCGGTGAAGCAAAGATTGGCATTTCCTTTTGCCAGTTAAGTGGGAAGCCTCGTAGTATGCTCTTATTGATCTCAGCATTTTGCAGCAAGATCCTTGCTAATTGAGGATCTACAGACAACATTTGATTGGTACAGTGACTTAACCCAGTAAACCATTCTGCTAATGTCACTTTAATTAATAGCATTTAAGCAGGAAAGAAATAAATCTGAGAAATTGCTTGTCATCCTCTGTCAAGTGTAATAACTTTCGATAATTAGGGCTGATGGATTTTCACACTTTCCATTATTGAATTAGTGAATGTAATTATTCTTCATAGTATATATGTAAACATTTAAAAATGTTTGGTACTTATTCTAAATGAAGATGTACAGTTTAGTGAAGTTTCTGGTGCCCTTTCTCAGTCACGTTTACTTGATTATGTCATGGTAGGTGATTAAGATATTAATGTGTGTTTGTAAAATGTGCCGGGGCTCTGGTGGGTTGCCTCGGCTGGCGTCTAGCAGCTGACTTAGAACTGGTGCAGACCAGATTATTATCATCTAATTACTCAGCAGCAGAGTTATTATTATTATTAGTATTATAGGAATAATTTACTTGTGGAATGTAAGAATCTACTTTGTAATACTCTTAATACCTTGTTTTTTTCCAGCTTGAAGAAGTTATGGAAACTGAGACCTACAATAATGCTAAAATGATTCTGGAGAGATTTGATCCCGACTCCAAGAAAAGACTTGTCAGTTTTTTATTTCTACTTTCTGAAGTACATCACTTTGCATAACTGTGTTGGATTTATGCCTTTTGTATTTAAACGTGCTCTTGCATGCTTGTTATCCCTGTGCAGGAGCTGGAATCCATTCCAGTTGGACCTCAGATGACTCCAAAACCAGAACAAGGTAGCAGCGCATTCTGAGGAAGAAAGCACTCGTTTCCCTACTTTCCCCTAGCATTTAATAGCACTGTTAAGCAACCTGCAATATTTTTTGTGTTAGAGCTCCGCCATCGCAATGTCATGCCAGAGACCCCCCCAGTGGCGGTGAGCCTTGCAAGCAGTGCTGCTGC
>NW_018127910.1:827166-836730 GCF_001952655.1 Monopterus albus | reverse complement strand
CGCTCTTCCCATTCTGCTCCAGGTGGACCCCCAGAGAGGAGCTTGTCGGCTATAGCTGCTCAGCAGAGCTTGATGAGGAAGCCTGTGACCCCTGGAACACCTGTTCCAGGAGTCGGTGAGTTGCCTGCACACAAGGGGACCACATCATAATGTGGTCGATTAAGGTGTGATTTACTCTTCCCTGACTCTGTATCCCATGTTGCTCAAGGCTCTGTGGTGTGTGTTGTCAGCAAGGATGGTACATGTTATACAGTAGTTGTAATGGGTAATTGTATGAATGCATTTTCAGATATCTTACTAATAGTCTTAGCCTTTTGCAAATAAGTGTTTAACTTAAGATACAATCAGAATATCTACCTTGAGAATGTGAGGCTTGAGTGTTGTATTTTTGGTTGCTTTTAAAGATTTCAAAACCCAGCCAGCAAATAAGATGAAAAACTTTGAATAGTACATTAGTTGTATATGTAAGACATCTGTGGAAGCTAGAGGTTTTAAATATTCAGTATACATTATTTCTGGACTATGAGCATTCAATAGAAGATGGAAATAAGTGTAAATGGTTAAGGAAATGTGCTCCTAGAGGAAGCTGCATGCTGTAATTGCCATGTGGAATGCCAACTGTGAGGTATGCACAAAGCAGGATTACATTAACTATGATTAATTAGGCAGACCTGCATTTGTTCTCTGGGCAATGGTGTTGGAATCTCACTAAATGTCTTTTAATGCTTGGTGAAATTGCCTTTGGCATTGGGAACACCTCACAAATGGTTTACATGACTTGATGTTATCACCTGCTTCTGCTGAAAATTGAAAGTGAAAAGCAATTTGATACAAAGAGTCACCACAGAGTTTCCATATGTTGGTAAATTAATAACCAGCAGGATACTGAGACTCTGCCAAGTCTCACAGAAATGACCAGTCATCTTCCTATGATTGCTCTTGATGTTAGATTATATTAATTACTACTCACCAACACAGCAGGGATTCTGGACGTGCTTTGCAAGTGAGATCCAGTGTTTAGTCATTAAGAAAAAGTGCCAGGTTTTTGTAAAATTCATCATGGTTTGTGCAGTAAACTGTGAATCTGAAGCTCGCTATTTCACAGAGCGTTTACTGTAAGCAGCCCTGTTTATTGCAGTTTGTAGTCAAGACTGCAGACTGAGTCTAGCAGGCACTGATGTTGTGCTTTATCAGGGATGCACCCCCCAGGCCCACCACTGGCCAGACCTGTGCTTCCAAGAGAAAGAGGTGCTATGGACAAAGTCATTGAGTATCTTGTTGGAGATGGCCCTCAGAACAGGTATGCAAC
The DNA here is from genome assembly GCF_001952655.1 of Monopterus albus. Taxonomy (NCBI): domain Eukaryota; kingdom Metazoa; phylum Chordata; class Actinopteri; order Synbranchiformes; family Synbranchidae; genus Monopterus; species Monopterus albus. The sequence goes on along the minus strand of NW_018127910.1, from coordinate 835,421 downwards.
TTCTTTTAAAATGAGACATGCTCTTTTCAGTAATACACTTGTATGTGAACATTCTGACATTGAAATATGTTTTCCTACAGTTAATGTTATGTATTATGTAGTTTCGTATTCACAGTACGAAATGCTGTAATGTCTAAATGTGGTTAAATTTATGGTTTTTACATAATAAAACATAGATAATCTCCTAAAAGTAACAGTGGATTGTTTCCACTTTTACTCAGTATGCGTAGTGGACACTGTTTATGTCATCTAATGTCTGTTCATGTTCACGCACTGTATGCTGTCTTCACTGGGTTGTCTTTCCTTTGCCATAGATACGCTCTCATATGTCAGCAGTGTCTGTCTCATAACGGCATGGCATTAAAAGAGGAATTTGAATACATTGGTAAGACTTGGAGAAACACAACACTCTTTGTCAGTCTCCATCAAACACTGTGCCTTCATTTGCCCTCTAGCATTTGGCAGCGTAGTATATCATATGGCTCTTAAATGCCTTTGCCACTACCGACCCCTGTAAGCAAAAAACACAAGATTGAATATGCAAAACAGTGCTACACATCAATCTGAAGTGTTTATGCATCTCAGGCATTTTTTTGTCATTGGTTCGTATTCATGTATATTAATCTATGTCTGTCTGAAAACGTATTTGTGAGCTGACAAACTGTATGTATGATGTTGTGTTTGTGTTGTTTCAGCCTTCCGATGTGCTTATTGTTATTTCTTGAACCCTGCAAGAAAAACCAGACCTCAGGCACCCAGACTCCCTGAGGTCAGCAGTGAACTTAAGGTGTCACCTGAGGAACCCTTATTATCATCATCTGCTGCTGATGTAGATGACGGCCAATCAGTTTTAGGTGATCATGACACTCAAACAGGTTTTTCCACACAGGACATTTAGTTCTAAAAAGTAATGGTCATGCATGTGATCAGATGTTACCAATATAAATACATTTAGAAATACAATTTTTAATTTTGTTGCACACACATATATAGTCATCTATTTTTCTTCTTTTCCTTTCTTGTTGAATTTTTTGTATATGTTTGAGATACACTGGAGTCTAAACTGAAAAACAATGTCCACTCATCAGGGAAAACCAAACTTCCCGATGTCTCTGCTGAAACAGAAACCCAGGAGCAAAGCACACTAACAACCACAGAGCCTGTTTCTCTGTCCAACGGCGAGAGCACTCCAGAGTCACAAGACCTGCCCTCTGAGAAAGCTGATGGAGAGCAAGATTTGTCTGCCATGGAAGTGGAATAAAACAGTGGGGTGGTGATTTCAACAAGTCAGGCTGTAAGTTTATTTTTTCTTCAAAGAAATATGATAACGTACACGTAAATGCTGTGAGTTGGAAAAACAAGGGAGCAGTTGATGTGTTTTTTCAAGTTGCAGTATTTTCTTTTGAGTGTTTTTATGGTTCAGTCATTGTAATGAATTAAATATTAAATTGAATAGCACTAGCATTTGGTGGTTACTGCCAGACAACCCACTTATCCATCATGATTAAATGTCCACCTCATTTTTATAACACCTTATTGAGAGCAATAATCTTTCTAAATGAACTTGGCGGTTTTTCTGATGTTGCATATGCATGTTTCTTTTTCATGTTTTACTTGTTTTGAATGAATTTCTAACATTATTATATCTGGGTTAGCAGGAAACTGCCATGAGAAAAAAAATGTTTTGCAGGGAAAAAATGTTTTATTTATGGGAAATATATTTATAAATATTTTTCTATACTGCTGTGCCTTGCATGACAGTGTTAAACGGGATACTCTATAGCACAGTGGTGCTAAAAATGTTTACACAGCCATGGTAGCATAATAATAATGCACATATGGAATGTATTTATTGCTAAAAGCCAGGTGACTTGTTGGTTCGGTGCCTTTTTTTCTTTTCTTTTTATGAAGTCTGCTTCAGTATTGTCAGTGCAGTTTATTTGCATGCAGACAAAGCACATAACAGTTTTCAGTCTGAGGTGACGGTATGCTTACTGAATGTCTGAGTTCTTGTTCTAATACTAAATAAACCTTTGAGAACATTTGTGTACATATGAGCCCATAGTCTGGATTTTTAAATTGAATCCGCATTAACATCAAAATATGAATAGATCTCTGCCTCTCCCCTGCACATAGCCATGCTAACAATGGCTCCCATATGTCACTGTTACCTGTTTTGTGGCGTTTTAAATCAGTGCCCCTTTTCTCCTCTGTCCAGCTTCTCACCAAGGAGCATGTTTAAGCGGTCCATTTTCATTAGCAGGCCAATCTTAGCTTGTGATCATTTTATTTTAGCTCATTGATCATTTCAGACAGCGTAAGATAATGGTGCTGACACAGAGCCCGACCAGTCTTGATTGCTTGACCCTCTTCATTTGCAACAAGAAAGCCATTGTGGCTACAAAGTCGTTCTCTGCCATCACATGACCCTTTTCCCCAGAAGATACACCGTAAACTATTGGTGAGGTCAACACCCCACATCTATGGGTTTTGATAATGTATGTTTACAGAGACGTGACCTCCCGAGCCTTGAAATACATCAATGTGACATCAACAGTAACGCCTGATTCCACCGCATGCTGTTTGAGGCTGACCTCTGACAAGAGCCAAACGGGGGGAAAAAAAATGGGACATCAATAGGACAGTGCTTGGATGCTTTCACACCGCTGGGAGGTTGTTCAGTATACATAGGCTGCACATATGTGCATCATTGTAAGTAATAAATCACAGAAATCTCTGATGTGGTTTGAAAATGTATGTTTGAGTAATATTTTTGATTACACTCCACTGAATCATTTCTTGACAGTTTGCTTTTTAAATAGTCAGTAGAATTATTATTTGCCTGCAAGGTTTTCAACTTAGTGTAACTGTTTTTGTTTTGTTTTTTCTCTGTGCAATGCTTGAAGAAGATCTCAGACAGATGGAAAGAGCAGTTACTCAGAGAGAAAACAACAGTTGCCAAAGTAAAATTGTGTTCTCAGCTGTAGTTGAATATCTTTGCCTCTAAAAGTACTACAGTTATTCTGGTAGTTGTAGTTGTATAGTGATTTGTATTGGGTGTCAAATTGAAGGCCTACTTAGGCAGTGTCAGTATTTGGGATGGCCCTTCAGCTGATGTTGTCATCACAGTTTGCACTTAACTGACTGTCTTAATTTATTGTATGAGCAATTCAAAGGCATACTGTTTCCATAATTTAAAAACAAAAGATTTTTGTTTTTGTGTCTAGATGTTCAAGATCTGCATTGGTATCACAGAAACACTAATTGATTTTCAAGGTTGACAAATGGCATATAAAGCCCCAGTGCCAAGGTAATTTTGAGCAAGGAATGAAAATGTACAGTGGAGCTGTCCCAAGGTTCAGAGTTCTTTTCATACTCATCTCTCACATGTGCATTTGAGGCCACTTGACTTAAATTTATACTGATCTTTTATTTATACCCAGAAAAAATGGCAGATAAGAAACATAAGCGTTCTTGATATTGTGTTTTGTCATATCTAGCAGCCAAAGATTGAAATCCTGCGAAACAATTTTCTGAAGAAATGAAAGAGCGTGCCCTTCTGAACCCTGGAGGAAAATAACCCCACGGTGCGAGGCAGAATATGAAACTGAGGCACAGAATAAGTAAAATAGACAAGTGCACCAGGCTTGTCACTTTTCCATTTGCTGCCCCCGAGTGTGAGCACTTCAAAATTCTCCTCATCTCTGCAAAGACCTTCATCGTTATGCTCTATCTACTGTACTGAATACGAAAGAAGTACCCTATCAGACAAAGGTAATAAAGAAGTTTTTCTTTTAAGATTTACAATTTTTCTGACAAACATGAAGTATAATGCAAAAGGAAGAACAGCCAAGTCATAAATATGCAGCATAAGCCATTGTGCACTGGGGACAAAGTGGAAAAATGCTGAGATGAGTGTCACAGAAGCAGTTAACATGGTTGTGATATTAAAGATCACCATTGGCTCTTGACAACGGCATCATTACACAGTAATAAGAGTGCAATCTCCTTCAGAGAAGCATTAAAATCAAATTAGATTATACTAGAGCTTGGCTTGATGAGCTGCTAGGGATGATGGTTCCCAAGCAGTGGATCTCTGGTTATTACTGTAGCTCTTTAGTTGCTTGGACTTGAATTGCCACTTGGCTAACTTGAGCAGCTTTGCACAAAAGGTCATCAGCTTCCAAGAAATTAGTTTTTAAAATTCAAGTCATTTGAAACTTACACACCCAGATGGATGAGTTTCCACCCCCCACCCCTCATTCTATTTGTCAAATAGGAACTGCACAGTAGTTTATACCAGAATGATATTCAGGGATCAGAGAGCATTGTCATTCTGTGTCCTATCCTGAATCCAATACATGACTGAGCAGTGACATTTGTTTGAGGACTGATACAGTTGGACTATCATTACTGCAAACAATCCACTCTTGTACCATAATTATATGGTAAAGCTGAAGAACACCTGCTAGAGAGTGTATGGATAAAAATATTGATTTCATCACAGTATTAAAAAGCTGTATCACTTGCATATAATGAATTAGATGCCAACACAATAATAGAATGTATTCTCTCTGTTTGTGCTTTTAATGTTCCTGAGCATGGATCATTTCTGTGCTTGGCAACTGATATATTGATTAATTTTATACAGGATGGAACATTCTGTGGGAATCAATAACAAAAAGAAGCCCCATCATGTGCGTAATTCAATTATAGAGCAGATCCAAGGCACAAAAGATGACACTTTCTTTTGTGTTCTTGCTGTTTTACTAGTATTACATATTTCCAAGGGATGATGCCCAGGAATCCACCAAAAACAATAGGAAAAAGAAGAAACACACCCCTGCCACTACCTCATGTGGAAATCATACAAAGCATCCTGCAGGCAGCAGGTTCATTTTATAGCTTCATCTATTACCACACTGTCATTGTTAATTGTCTTCTTTTTACCTCTGCAGGATTCTCCAAATTGGTCCTATCGAATGTGACAGGAGGAAGAGCATTAAGCATCTGACAAGATGATATCTAAGTTCAATTTCCTACTCCTCACCTGATTTATACCTGCAGCAGATCATTTTCTTTTACTGTCATAAAGACCTCTATAAATCAGCGGTGCTTATTGAAGCACTACAGAACAGGGTTCCTGGATTTGTATCCCCTGTGTTTGCTATTATGAAGCCATTACAACCACATTTTCCTCCTTCAAACAAAAATGATCAAATCTAATACTGGCAAGATTAGAGAGATAAAGAAAGAGAGCGCTGGCAGAGCTGTTCAGCACAGTCCCTATCTAAACAATATGCTCTAAACTCAATAAAAACAGGGCTTTTTGCTGGTGACACCCATTATCCATCTGTTTGGACAAAATTGCTGTATCATGGTATAAATCTGCGATACAAGTGACATATCCTCTAAAATAAAAGGGAACATTAACTGCTCTATCTTCTAGAGGCCATGGGACTAGCTGGCTATAAGCTCAGTCAAGTGTGATGGCAGTTATACTGTGTTTTACTAGACTGCAGACAATTATACTTTGCTCCTCTCCCCTAAGAAGACAAACTGCCATGGCTTCAGCTGAAATGATTTCAAATAGATTTTCCAAAATGTCTGCCGCCAGATTGCTTCCATACATTATTTCACTTAAATGGAGAGAAAAAAAGAGGGAGTAAACCCACAAATCAATCACAATAGCCCACTTTACCAGATGGAAAGACAAGAGCTTTCGATGTGCATTGAAGACCTGCAGAGAAGGACACTTATAGGATGTGCACAGTCCTCTCTGATGTGTCTCACTCATTTTGAAGGATGACAGAGTATCTACTTTCAGTGGTGAGCTGGCAGTGCTGTAAGAGTGGAATAATGTATAATGAACTGACCTGCTGGCTTCTGGCTAGTTCAATGACTGAGTAATCCATTAAGAAAAAGGGGAAATACAATTATTTTACACATGATAGGTTACTAAACACACAACACACACTGTACTCTGATAAAAGACAACAACAACAAAAGAGATGTCACAGTGTTTAATACTAATTTTAATATACTTAAAACCCAAAAGTCATGTTTTGTGTGGTATTAACAATTGTATTTGAGTAAGTGATCTGGATATTTCCTCCAACACTGGTTCAACAAGCCTACTTTTCAGGCATTTCATCTACAGTACCTCAGCATCTGGATAGAAACAAACGATGCAACGGTTAACATCCAATCAGGGCATTATGTTCTAAACAGATTGCCAAATGCTGCTAACGCTAGCATTGAAGTTATGCTTTTGTCCTTGTCTCAATAATATTGGAGATGTCAGATAGTATCTATTTAATGTAGCTAACCACATACAGTATATGTACATGTATATGTATATATACTTGTATATCAGCATTTGTAATGCTGATGGCTATAGTCAGAACTCGGTTAGAGGAAGGTGTTTCATGAAGCAGCGTAATGCTGATGGCTATAGTCAGAACTCAGAGGAAGGTGTTTCATGAAGCAGCCAGTGAAAAATCGCTAATGCTAATGTTACTAGCTAGCCATCTAGCTAGCTGAATAGAAGCAGAGATGTTGCAGTGCTGTACCTACATTTGGGGGGAAAAGTGTAAATGGTACCTGTAAAGTGAATTTTAGTGCAATGCACATAAACTTTACATGCTGTGGGAGAAATTATCCTTTACATTTGACCCTTTTCAATCATATAGGGCCAGCATGCAGCCACATCACTGTAACATCAATATTATAAGTAGAGCCTCCTCCTGAGAAGAGGAAAGTTCATGAATGTTGCCAGTCAGGACGCTACAACAACGCATAAACAAAAAAAACTTTGACAAATCAACAACAATGACAATACCTCAAATCCCACCTGACATGTTCAAGCCAGAATAAGAAAAGTGGACAGCAGGACAAAATACAACAGCATTAATTAATTTGAGTCTCCTTCATAGATAGGTAAACGGTATAAGATGAAGTCCCACCTGACATGTTCAAGCCAGAATAAGAAAAGTGGACAGCAGGACAAAATACAACAGCATTAATTTGCATAATGCAGATATAGTAACTTCTCCAGCCTTAGAACAGTTCATTCAATAGAAACAACACATTAACCGGCAATGCAACATGTGTGTTTTTTACACTTAGTGTTACATCCCAAGTAGTAGCAACTTTGTCGACAAATTCAGTCAGTGATCACTGCTAACAAACTAAACTATTGTTTAAGACTTTACATAGTTGGAAAAAAGTCTCGCCAGCAAGAGTTTGCAAGACTCGTATAAGCCGAGCTGCTCCTGCATAGCATTACAACTACTTAGATACACCTCATTTTTTGAGCTTTTAGCCATGTTTAAGATAATTCATTATTGTAACATTGCAGGTAAGTCAGAAAATACAGAAAAGCATGCTCTTAAATGTTGGTTAATGTTGTTGGGCTCTTTAATGTTAGTACAAAAATGAACAGTACATCACTTACAGTAGTGTATGTACAGTGTGTAGTGTATGCTTTATAGTACTGAATAGTTTATTGTTCAGGTTGAATAGGGCATTCTGTGTAAGACTCCTGTGACCCTGAAAAATGCAAAAAGGTAAAAAAAAAAAAAAAGATTGATGCATAAAAATATTCCCCTAAAAAATGTGGTTTAAAAAGAAATTTAAGACTTTGAGTAAACCAACAGTGTTTCTCCTGGAAATTTTTTCAGCATAGCCACAGTTGTGCATGTGTCCACAAGCACGCAACACCGGATGCTGATGAAGGGTGCTGTGGAGCTATAGCTTTAATTTTCATATGGCAGTATATGGAAAAGGATGCACACTGGGCTTAATTCATAGCCTAACTATTAATCATGTAGCTTGGCTTGTAACAGTCACTCTGCCATAGACATTTGGTAACACTCATTTATTTCTGCTACCTTTGCCAAAGAAGTTAGCTAAGTAAAAGATTTCTGTTAGGAGAGGTAGGTAGGTCTACCCTGTAATTGTATGTTACTTCTCCAAAGTGGCCAGTTGCTCGGGAGCAGCCATTGTCTGGACTCCTAAATGGTGTACTGTATTTCTAGCCCTAGTCAGAAATTCCAGGTTGTGGCGATTACCTTTCCTCATGAATATTAATGAACCATGTGAAATTCCATAATCCCCATGATTTGTGTACCACTAATGTATATACTGTATATAATTGAAACACTAAACCTACGTGGACACAGAAGTATGCCCAAAATTCTCATTGCACACATTCAGTTGTCTAAATAGAAACAGGTCAAATGGGCATATAAATA
>NW_018127910.1:823259-827154 GCF_001952655.1 Monopterus albus | reverse complement strand
TCTCAATGATATACTGTATCATCTTAAGCAATCCATATAGTACATGGACTTGTACCATGCATGCATACAAGTAACTGCCTTATACTCAATTAAGAGACCTGCACAAACCCTGCGTCTTTCAGCCCATACTGAAGCAGTTGTACACATTAAGACACTGCTGCAATTCAGCATTATAGTCATGTACATTTATTACATTTACTCTGGTCGGCTTAAACAACCATGCATGATTCAATCCATCTCTGTTTTGTGCAGACAGAGTTGTGTGTGACATAAATATATGCAAAAAATGCCAAAAACGTGTATACATTTGTGCTGAATTGAAACAACACATAAATTAAAGAGCTGCTTCACTGATTTCCATTTACTAAATGAAAGAATTACAGCCTCTCATGGTCCTTTATCATCATTCTGACTTTCTCTGTGTCTGTTCAATAATGTGTCTATTTCGTTGTAAAATCGGAATGAGGATGTACAATAATCTACCTTCATTTTTACCAATCTAGGGTTGACCCATGGTTATTGCAAAGATACTATAACTGAAATGAGCCTTGAAAAGAATTAGTTTAACACATTGGAATTACAGTGATGTGAAGATTTAATGCTGTGTATAAATTAGACAAAATTGCAGTGATGGAGAAAATGTCAAATGCTTTGTTTAAGGGATTTATAGCAGTGAGAAATGCATTAAAGCCCATATCAACAGTGTCACCTAAAGAGTCATGAATAACTCACAAATGACAACATTATATTTATCTTCTGTGCACATAACACTCCACAGAAGAGGAAACATACACTTGCTTCTGTAACTGAATTCATTTTAGTGTACTGTAATTTAAATTTTTTATCCTCAGTTGAGACATTTGCCATCAGGTGACCCACTCTCTGTAAAACCCTCCTGAAGGAGGTCAGGTCAGCAGAATCATTGCTGACTTTTCAGTCTTTTATGATCACTGTAACTTTGCTTGTCTTTCCGCCAGCATTCGTGTGCCTTGCTGTTTCTTCTTTTCTTGTGCGGCCTTGCATTAAAACAGTTACAAAAAATGAAAACAAAAAACTAATCTCAAAAGTTAAAAAAATTGAACTACTGTAAACCATAATGTCAGAATTTTATTAACATATTTATTCATTTATTTTTATATTTATATTTTTACACAGCAGTACACTAACTGGGTAGCAATTGACGACAGATATTGAGGCCCTAAGCACTTCAGCTTGGTTATGCACTTGATATTATTAATCAGACATTAATCATCATTAATCAAAAATAATTTTAAAAATGAGGCCTACAAAGATAAAAAAAGTGCATTGAAAATACATTTAGAACATTAGATGATTCAATCACAAGTTACCTTACATAACACATCAAACTTAGCAATTTATACAAATTAATTAAGTAAACATTTGAGCAGTGTTTGTTAATTATCGTTAATTAATTTACACATGGTAATAGTATGTAATAATAATGCAGGATATTCACATTTTATGTTTACAGTGTGAGAGCAGTGGTGGTGGTTCATGCTGGGGAATGAGAAAATGGACAATGGATGGAGTGCTTCGCTGCCTACCAGATGTTCACCTTTTAGAGCTTGGAGAGCGAAGCCAGATTGTTTTCTCACCTGGAAACTTTCTGTCTGACAACCGCTGACCTACAGCCAAGAATTCATTGGAAACAAAGAGGATGTGCTCAGCCGAGACCTGTCTCTTAGTCAGGGCATGGATATTTCAGGGACTTGTGATAAGAAAAGGGACCTGCTTGTTGCCATGTTTCCTCTACGAGTTGTATTTGTTTGCTGTGATCAAATTCAAACAATATTGAGTAGATGTATACAAGCTATGAAAAAGATATACAAGAGCATAGTTGATAATATGACCTCCCTCATAGCACCACCTGCTCCTTACCACACAAATTATTCAGTATTTATGTATGGTGCATTGGCAAGTTCCCATATTTTATTGCTTTAAATAAACCCTCCACACAAACAACCGTTATTTTAAGCTGGCACCACTATTGTTATGACAGGAGAATCCCCTAAAGGGATTTTTACTGCCTCACGAACCACTCTTGTCAGTGCTTGCACTGCTAAAAAACACTCCCCGGTGTTGTGCTGTTTTCAGATGGGACCGTACAAGTCGTGAATAACTGAAGCACAATAAGAAAAAGCTTTGCAGATAAGGGGCACAGTGCAGCAATCGGTGATGATAGATATGTTTGAATTAATGAATAATGGATTCATATTTTAGTTCTGAAGAAGGGGACAGATGGAGAGAGGGAGATAGTGAGTCAGATGGAGATGATAATGATGGGGAAGAGAAGGTAGCAGGAGAGCGAGAGACAGGAATAACATGCAAGAGAGAGAAAAAGCATCTGAGAACAGATGCAGTCAGATATAAATGAGTTATGGACTAAAGCATGCATGACATGCAGAACTTAGAAAGCCCAGCATCAAATTACTACGAGGTGCAGATGTTCTTATTGTCTTTATAAAATGTTTGACTTTGTTTTTCTTAAAGTGGCAGTTAAGCTCTATTATTTGTGGAAGTTCATCTGAGAAGTTCTTCAAATCAAAGCTATGACTAGCTAAAGACTAATTGCACAGCACTATGCAACAGGGAAGTTTGGATGCACAAGTACTCGCTCTGTAGAAAACAAACACATTGAGTAAGAAGAGGTAGACCTGTTCGTTATCCAGATCATTTAACACCATTGAGCATCACACTAAAAACAGAGAATAGCCTAATGCCTACAGAGAAATAGAGATTGTTTTCAAACAATAGCTGTCAGGTCCGCTCGGTGCGACCTGCCTCTCTTTCTTTTTTCCTCTCCTGCTCCCTTTTTGCGGGATCAACGCCTCAGCTGTGTCGCATCGGGTAATTAGTGACTCGTGGGTCGGTGCGCACACCTGAGGCGTATTCCGGTGATTTGTGGGCTTCCTTATTTATATCTCTGGCAGACGCTCCGTCGTCACCGCAGCATTGCGACATGTAACGGACAATACTTACCCTATGTAAGTTACAAATGTTGTGTTTGACCCGCATATTTTTAGACGTGTGTAAGATGCTACGCTGACAGTCTCTGTGCGTTTTGGCTTGACCTTATCACGCTAACTATGCGGTTAGCAATACTTAAATACGTGCTTTGTCTTCCACGCTGACAGTCCCTGTGCTGTGGATTGCATTGTTTACGTTGGTTCTTTTTGTTCACCTGTCCGTTCTCATCCTCTGCTATCCTAGTTCCTGCCGTTAGTTTGTGTGTTTACCATCCTGGTCTCCTTAGTCATCACTGCCCTTCCCTTGTATGTATTATGGACCCTGTTTTGTTGTCATGTTGTTTTTATTCCATTAAACCACCTTTTTTGTACTAGCACCTGGGTCAGCCATCTTGAGTCCAACCCCAGTTCTCCCTCACCCTCCTGGTGAGGGGGACTAAACCATAACAGAATGCTCCGGCCAACAATGGACTCAGCTGGCTCAGGTGCTAGCCTTCCCTCATCTTCATCCCCTAGCCATAGTATGAATAAGCCCCAGTTATTATTCACAGAAACTTACCTTAGCTCCCCAGAAACTCAGGACATCTACCGGCAACTCACTTACCATAAGTTTTCCCCTTTTTCTTTTCTTGAGGCTGCACCCAAGCCCTCACCCCCACAGACAGTTTTGTCCTCCATGCGCCTAGGTTCTTTTTTTCTGTTTCCTGTCTCCGAGCCCACTCCAGTTCCCACCGGTTTTTCTTCCTCACCCTACACTGGTACTCGGTTGGCCCTCTGTCCCGGTGGTCCTGGGGGAAGGTGGAGCAGGAGGGCCAACCGACACCAGTCACAGCCCCAGCACACCAAATCACCGCTGCCGACGAGACCGCCCTGCTTCCTGCCCCGGAGGGGTTCGCCGACGCGGCCAC
>NW_018127910.1:761986-822462 GCF_001952655.1 Monopterus albus | reverse complement strand
GTACCATTGTCGTTTTTGGACATTTTAAATGTTTAATTAAATGTGGCAACTTTCCTAACAACTTAAATTAGTTTCTTTAGCCACAGTCACATTGCAGATGCCACCTATACTGTGTGTGTTCTGTCTGATTATGTAGAAGTGTGGCTTTCTTTCTGGAAAGTGGGTCATTGTGTGGGTGAGTGGTACAGTATACACCAATCAGCCATAACATTATGATCACTGACAAGTGAATAACACTGATTATTGCATTACAACGGCACCTGTCTGGGGTATATTAGGCAGCAAGTGAACATTTGATCCTCGAAGTTGATGTGTTGGAAGCAGGAAAAATGGGCAAGCATACGGATCTGAGTGACTTTGACAAGGGCCAAACTGTTATGGTGAGACGACTTGGTCAGAGCATCTTTCTTAGTTTGTGTGTTTACCGTCCTGGTCTCCTTAGTCATCACTGCCCTTCCCTTGTTGTATGTATTATGGACCCTGTTTTGTTGTCATGTTGTTTTTATTCCATTAAACCACCTTTTTTGTACTAGCACCTGGGTCAGCCATCTTGAGTCCAACCCCAGTTCTCCCTCACCCTCCTGGTGAGGGGGACTAAACCATAATATTAATAAAATTTAAATACAGTTTTCATTGTATTACGCCTCCAGTGGTATGACAGCCCCCAGAAAACATTCATGAAAGTAATTATCTCAATAAAGCCTAAGTATAAAAACAATCCAGTCTTTCTTCTTTGTGGACATTAGCCTGTTGTCACCGCTGTGCTGTGACTGTGCACCAGATAGTCCTTTACAGGGATATTCCCTGTTGCCAACCATAATTAATTGCTTTACAGTCTTTGAGGCCATAATGCTCATCAGTTATTAATTAGAAATTCATTTCACTGAATAAATAATGCTCATGATTGATGATGAAACTTGTAATTAGGTTCTTGGAGTAATGCACAGGGGAGAAAGCCTTTACTCTTGAATCCAGGCTATTAAATACTGCTCATTTAAGGGATTGCTATAGGCCTACCTCTTGTCATAAACCCAGGCTGCCATGGTTGCATCTGGTTTCAGGGAGCACAAACATTAGTCGTGATTCACATAGGCTATGTTAGGCTACCTGTTTCAGCAACACCTCATGATCCTTCATGTTACTGAACCCTTTTGTTCTAGAAAACTGAGCCATCCATTCCTAAAGCATCAGGTTAGACCAGCAGTAACCTGTTCAAAACAAAAACCCACAGTGTTTCCGCCAATGGTAAAACAGATTAGACTACTACTAATCTGTTTCTTTTCAAGCATATGATGTGGTTGCTATGTTACAAAAATCTCATGGGTCCTTCCAGGCATCATACAGTGTATAGCCTTTTTTTTAAACGAAGAGAGAGAACTGTGAAAACTCAAGCCATCTATGTCTCAGTATTGATTTTACACAGACGACCAAACCATTGTTGATAGCCTTTTTGATATATTTTCTTGCAACCACCAGTCCCTTTGGAGTTTTGTGGAAAATAAACCACTCAATATACACCTATTAGGATTTCTTGATCTGAGCCCATAAACCTATGGTGTACAGTATTTCCGATCCTCATTGCATCATAATAGCAGGGAGACCAAAAACCTATTCCTTTTGTCGAATGAACCATCGGCAATGTAATAGCTTTCTGTAATATTCTAGTTTTAGACCAATTAACATGATTGATCAGCAGTAGAGAGGAAGGTGCACCATGATGCCCTTCAACAAAAAGACTGCAGAAAAAAAAAACAGCAGCTGATGATGGTATAGCCTCATCAAGCAAGAATACTGCTACTGGTGCTTTTCACCTGTCATCATAGGTGGGAGTTAGCAATGGCAACCCCCCACTCCTCTTCCTTCTTGCTAACCAGTATCTGCCCTATTAGCAATTTATAATGGAGATCAAGAAGTAGTCATTGGAGAATGAAGACAACTGTCTGCACCCATTCCTAATTGGCTTTATGTTCTCTTTCTGATAAATGGCTCTCAGCTTCTATAGAGTCCTGTGGATTTTATTGCCCTAATAGGACGCAGTAACTGGATTTACTAACAGATAGCAGGTCAAAAAGGACATAGAGAGCAAAAATGTTAATTAATATCAATAATAGCCAATTATTAGTTTGACAGAGGGATCCAAGCTAGCTGTGTGCTCTAATGACTCTGAGCTAACTTGAAGGGAATCACTGGCAAATTACCATAACTGTGTATGCACACTCCATGGAGGTGCCCAGCAAACATCTGTTATGTTAGAAATTCAAATAGAATTCCTATTAGTAACCCTGGCTGTGGTTGCATAATCAGTCATTCTTCTCTGGCCATTTTGGAGGCACTAACAATGCCCCTCTGACTGGTGGAACTCCTCCCTTTGGGCTTTCCAATCAAATTTGGCCCCATGTGGACCAGGTCCTAACAACAGACGAGCTAATGTGGACTTCTGAGGGGAGCTTTGTGTGCTGACAGGAGCTCAATCTATCCACCCATGACACATGACTGAAGAAAGGAAAACTGATATTTATTTGAATACAGCAGACACGAGTTAAGGAATTAATGCTAAAATATAGCTTTGTGACCTACTGGGATACAGTTACTTATTTTGTAGTGCCTTTTGTGTTTTTACCCACATGCAAAGTGTATTTGAAGGCACTGAATTATTTGCAAGTTTGTTTATGCTGTTAATTTAACTGTACTTCAATACTGAATAAATATGTAATATGAAAGAAGATGGTGAACTGGGATTTATTCATCTGAAGACAGCATCTTCTTTAGGATATTGAAAAGAGAAAATGTTCTGCTAAGGAATTGATTTTCTATTTGGAGAAAGTAATGTTAGCTCTCTCAACCCTATGGGAATTACATACTACTGTATGGATGCTAGTATATTCTTGCAGTTGTTCTTGAAAGAGCCCTCCTTTTGTAATCAGTTGCTGCTGTTATAAAGACTAAATGCACACAAACACAAGAATCTCTGAGATCCAATTCCATCTTTAACGTTCGCATACATTGCCAAAAAGTAAAAATGAAATTCCCCTTATCTTGTGGACATTACTGAGTTGCCTCTGGGCTGCTGGGTTTGACCTAACCTTCTACGCTGGTATATAAAAAATGATGTGAAAACAAGGACTGAGCTGTTTCTTGGGCATTATTTTTCAGTTTGCCATCTGAAGAACACAATTCTCTAGCACTGATAAATAGTCCAGGTGATATGCGCCAAAACTGAGGTGATATGTTCACTTTTTCAACTAAGCATGAAACCTTAGATTGTGTGGGAACTTGTTCCTCTTTAAAGGTGATGGGTTTCTGCCCTGTATCTTTAACAAACAGTTTGTACTGTTCTCATGGTGTCTGTTTTCAGAGTCAAGATACCAACCAACTAGAAAGGTGGACACTGCAAGAGAAGGATTTTAAATGACCACTTTTTTCACTGTGGACACAGATGTTGTGGTCCTAGCCATTGCACATCAGAGCTGGACACTGAAGGACCATGGGTGGCATTTGTGATTGAAAAAATCTACAAATACATATTTGCCCATGAGACTGCCAAATCTCTGGGACCTGACAAATCCAAGACCATTATGGTCAACTCTGCTGCAGACATCCTTAAATTCTTAAGTTGTGGCTGCAAGAAAGGCTGCCTGGGACATTGCAAATGCAAAAAGCCTTCTTGAAATGCACAGCTCTGTGGCAATGTGGAGGAATCTGTGAAGGAGACTGTGAAGAATATGTTCAACAACAACAAACCTGCCAAACAAATGTTTTTGAAATACCTTTTTTGAGGTAATTCTTTGTGCTTACACATTCTTTTAAAGTAAATTGTTAAGGTCATATCAAATACACTTGAATATTTTTCTGCTTTTTACTAGTGTTGGGGTTAATGAACAAAAGGATTAAGCTTTTAGAACTCTATACAACAGACATAATTTACAACAGCAGACATGATATTATAAAGTCTATCTTAGATTCTCAAATACTGTCAGATTTCCTTTTCATGTCACTTAATTCACCATTAACTGTTCGCCTGGACAGTTTATGATGTTGTATATGGTATCACTGTAACCCTTAGGGGTAGACATCATCATTTCTGTATAATGTTTGCTTCAGGAGACATAATGCAAAATATATAATTTGGTTACTCAGAAACTAAAATGGCTGCCATGGCTGCCACAAGGCATTTTTGCAAAGGCTCTATTTCTGAAAATGTTCAGGGCCCCAAACTGCACTATTGTGCCAAGTGTCATGCTGTTTGAAAAAGTGAACAGAATTTTCACAAATTACCTGGACTAAAATGTGTGAATATAAACACAGGAAAACGTATTTTGAATATTCTAGGAATTACTTTGTGCACAGTGCTCATTGGAGAATGTATCACTGTCACCCCTCCCTAGTTCATGATGATCAATAACAAAAACACAGATACTAGTTGTTGATTACATTTAGTTTTTTTCTGTGGATGTAATAACAAAACAGATTCGTCTCCTAACTTGGCTTAACTATTGTACTTTATACTGTCCCCAGACATTCAGTATAAGTATATGCTAAAGCATTGGTTTGATCGTTATTTTATGTCTTTGTCACCCACTGTGGCATCTGTATTTGTAAGAAACATTACTATTAATTTCACGTATAAATACTCCCTTATATTTCCACCTAACTTTAAATTGCCAGCCCGCTTGGTGAGAGTCGGAAACTTGTATTCTGCTCAGCTTAATGTCACTGCGTTAATTCTTAAAGTAGTAATATCCCTTGCTATGTGCGAAATAGTGTGAGACTGCTGTCATGACTTACAGCTTGGTGTGACCTTCTCTTTTATAATTCGAGCATGTAATTCCCTCTAGTGTAATGTCATGTTTGATCAGAGGAGCTACCAGTGTCCTGATCTCAGCAGTGCACAGCAGGAAGTGTGGCGAATCAAATGGACAACCAAAGGTTCCCTTTAAGGGCAAAATTGACATTGTCTGCATATTCGTCCGTCACTGTGGTTGACTTTGTGGGATGATTTAATGTATTTCAAATTATTTATTCTGGTGGCGTCATCAGATATTGTCTGTGTGACATTTGAAAGTGTTGTGATGATTTCACTTATTACGTGGCTCTTTAATTTACACTAATCAGGAGGTGTACACATGAAATAATAGAGAGGAAAAAACATTTGCAAACCATTATATTTTATTTAAAATCACTTAATTATTTTTTTAATTAAATAAGTTTGCAGGCTTATTTTGCTAAAAGAATTGTTTCACATTTGAATTAATATTTGTATCCTGAATTAATATCAGTTAGTTAATAAAAACAACATATGTTTGGTGCACTGTGCTGCATCTAACAGATTTGAATACAGTATACATGACTGGGTGACTCCATGGTTGTTTATATATAAAATAGCTTCAGCTTTACGCTCCTCTCCATTCCACGGCCTCCGGTGTATAAATTTAGTTGATGGTTTTTGTTTCTCTTTCTTAATTCATTGCAGTCGGATTCCTCTTTGATGCAGTTCTGTTGTCCCCCAAACAATTGAAGTGGAGACAATGGAGGCATAATGATAGATCCGTGTACCCACCATCTGTAAGAGCAGCTGCTCCCTTGCATCTGTACAATATGCTGGAGCGGGGAGCCTCAGTAATCTGCATAATAAGGAGAGGGCTTATCTCAGTCTAGTTAATAATCACAAGCAATCGATGCACTTCATTCCCTCACTCCTGAGTGATGAAAAAAAGCAGCAGTGTTTTGGTATGTTTGCTCTATCCTCAAGATAGGTAGGGGTCATCGCGTAATACCAAGCTGTTGATTTTGCCCGGAGCTACAGATTTAGTCTGCACTTAATTTCATCTTTTCATGAATACCGTAATTACAACAGTATGCTCTGAGTTATCACACTGCTTCTCCCCCTTCTTGCTCCCTTATAGGGTTTATAGCCACTGTAGAGATACTGCACCTCATATCAGAATTGGGACTGAAATCTGTGATAAACACATAGCTTGTGAAGTAGTTGTAGCAGTACTCTCACACTGGATAGAAGTTTGAGCCCATAAAAAAACAGTCACTTTTGTTTTAGATTGTACTACCTCTGTGCATGTGGCTATAACTGCACCAAGTTTTCTACAGGGCATCAAATTCCATCTGAAGGAACCACATCTCTTTTAATTTGAAATGTCTTTGCACACAAACACATTGGTTTGTTATTATTTACTAATTTATAATTATTATTTACTAACAGATAAATGATTGGGCTAGGAGGGGCAGAAATGTAGCTGCAAATTTTAACGATTTTCATTGGAACAAGTACTTTGGAAAGAGCTAATGTGACTATAAACATTTTTTATATTTCATGTTACATTTTGCTGCACAGTCCCTTAAAGGTCACTGTTTGGCTTTAGTACTTGTTGACAGCCTTGAGAGTATGCAATTTATTCACTGAATGGGCTTTTTGTGTGTTGTTCATATATGACATTGAATGTTTCACCATGCAATTTAATAAATGCCTCCAGGTTTTGAGAATCAGTATTCTATTATTTTCTTAAACAAACCGCTATTTATTACACTTGGTTATGGCCCCTAAGCAGGCACTAAATTGATAAGATAGAGAGTATATAATAATATTGATCAGCAAAGCCTCCCCCTTGGTATTCCCTTGTTTAATATGCTCATTAAATCAAGTCTGTGTAATACTAGAGTAGAAAAGACTACACCAAAAATAAATATGTTTTAATGTTTCATGTTCTTTGTTGAGAATACTGTGGGAACAGTTTCCATCATAGCAGACATTTTGGTAGTGATTATTTATTATTTTTCATTTTTTGTCTTGACATTTTCTTTGTTAGCTACATAAAGAGAATCCCACAGTTTTGACTTACTGTGGCTGTACGAATGAATTGATTTTCATTTAGTCAGGAACATATACTGTGCATTTAAAAATTGCTTACTACTTCCCATGGTTCCTAATCCTCCTAATTACGCATGCATGATGTTTCTCTCCCAGCTGCTAGGCTGCTGAAGTGCACTAGGCAGGTGTATTGAGCCCCCCAGTGAAGCCTGAGAGCAAGAAACAGTATACATAGTGCAGGTGTGACATGTAAGGAGGAGTCCAGGTGCTTATTGAGTTATCAGAGTCAGCCACTGAACATTTGATTTATCATCTGGGGTTTAGCAATTGCCATACCTGAGCAGCTGTATATCAGACAGCAAAATAAAATGTTCAGAAAATCACCTGCTGGAGCTCTGCAGTGGTGAAAAGTTAGCACACTTGTTGGATTACTGTGGCACCTACTGACATTTGATGGGAAACACTGCTCATGCTTATTGAACTTGTATAGTTACAACACATAATAAATTATAAATGCAATGCCTATAGCCAAAATTAAGAATCATCTTCAGTTCACCTTTTAAGTGTTATGATTTATTGCTGATTTGTGGTTTATAGATTGTCTGAGCATGACTCAAATGGCAAAGTAATGGCAGTGCTACGCTGGGAGATAGGTCTCATTGTGAGTTAAGGTCATTGAGAATGTGTTTGAACATAAACCATTAGAATGGGTTTTCAGGTACTCATCATCAAATGTATGCTCTTTGGCATGACATCTCAAAATGAGCCAGCCCGTTTCCACGAACACATAAAAAGTGCCCAGATTTATGGGGCGGTTTTTATTCTAGTCTAAGGCCACTTCTGATAAACAAGCACTCTTTGCTTGAGGCTAAATAATGCTCTTTGAGGTTCTTATTTACAGTGTTGTGAAGGATCCATTTTCGGTTCAACTCTGAGGAACGCACCTCTGTGATTGGTCATCCTTCAGCACAAAATTAAGATGCACAGCTTACGAGGTTGAGCAGTTCTAGAAAGGACAAATGTCTAAATTAAAAGTGTTTTTTTCCCAACCTAATAGATTAAGAAAAACAAACTTTTCAAAGATGTAAAAGGCTCATAGACTTAAAAAATCCTTGCAAATTCCCTCTGATTGAGGCTAAAACTGCGATGGCATGTAGCCATTCTAATATTCCTGGCTAACTCACTAGGTCCACTACATGGCCACCTAAAGAGACCTGATTAAAGGTCTTCACCTTCTCAATAATAAATCAGATGCACATTGTAAATGCCTAAATTCACCAAGCATTTCCTTGTTTGATGTAGGAAAGGACAAGTTTTTATGGAAGTGGACAGATGCTCAAAAATATTAATTTTACTTATTTCAGCTCTAGGCTACTCTCATGTGTTTTTATTTAAATGCGTTTAAAGCTGCAGTATGTAACTTAAGGTAGCACTAGCATGAAACTCCAGATCAATCCACTCTGCTCCACGCAGCCCTCCCTCTCCCTGCTCCACTATACCCTACTACAATCTGCTACGCTCTGCCACGCTTTGCCCACTTCATCA
The DNA here is from genome assembly GCF_001952655.1 of Monopterus albus. NCBI lineage: Eukaryota > Metazoa > Chordata > Actinopteri > Synbranchiformes > Synbranchidae > Monopterus > Monopterus albus. The sequence continues at coordinate 814,097 of NW_018127910.1, read as the reverse complement.
GATATTTGTCTTTATCAAATTACAATAAATGAGATTGCAACCAAACTTACTGATCAAGCAGAAAAAATTGAAAATCTCAGATTGATTAGAGAGGCCAATTGCGCTCGGAACTTTTCAGAAGCTAATATCGCTGCACTGCTGCCAGTGCTGTTCAGTGAGTCTGGATCACAGGAGGCTTCGACAGCACTTCTCCACATTAAGACTAGTTTGGAGCAGATTTCTACAACAAAACTATTTGAAAAAACTGTTACATACTATAGCTTTGATAAATGTTATGTACATATTCACACTGCCACAGCTACCATTGCTTAAATAAAAAACCATAAGAGGCATACTGTGGCTTAAATGACAAATCCTGACATCATCAACTAATTATGTAATGAAGTGCATGGACCCAGGGTTACAGCACAAGCTATGTAAAGCTTCAAGTAAAGCTGCAAGCAGACTGGAAAAGAAAAACAAGTAAATTCTCCACTGCTGACATGTACAGAATCATGTGTTTACAAGTTCATGGTGCATGACAGAAAGTTCTGTAGCTTGCATATTAACCAGTGAATTAACTGCTAATGGTAGCATCATGTGTTGTAAAAAAAACATTACAGATGATTTACCTCATGAGGACTTACTTGAAAAGAGATAGGAGAGGATCAGATGTTCAACATGTGAGCATAAACAGCTAGCTGTGTTATTTTGGCTTATTGTTGGTCGGTTTTTTAAAATTGTCATCAGGGTTTTCGCATACGTTTACTTTGCCTTTTCTTTGTGAGAAGGCCATGACATTGGATAAGGACAATCACCTTTATTGGCCAAGTATGTTACACACAATTTGTTTCTGGTACAGAACCGATGGCAGCCATCTGCGGCGCCAACCGATGGCTCTAACCATCGGGGGCAACAGGGGGGTTCAGTGTCTTGCCCAAGGACACTTCAACACGTGGACTGGAAGCAGCGAGATTCAAACCTTCAACCTTCTGGTTGGGGGACGACTGCTCTACCCACTGCACCACTGTCGCCTCTCTGCTGGGTCGTGTTTTGACACATTAATTGGACTAAGGGTTTCTCATCACAGCTGTTGGGAAATTAAAAGAAGATTGAAAGCCCCTGATGTCTTGTAATGACTGTTTCATGTTGTGTAACCTCACTTAGGAACAGGAGCACGCTCTGATAAATGGGCAGTAAAAGCAACAATAGAGCAACTACCATGCAAAAGAGTTAAGAGGGGAACGGCTATTGTCAGTAAAACATTGAGAAAGCAAGTCACTTTGCGTTAGTTACAAATGAATACAACGTCATCTTTTTATACTCCAGCCACTCCAGTAGTAGGTAGAATAGAATTACATGGTTAATGCTGGTGTAACCACAATCAAGTATTAGTGCAATTAACTACAGATTTGGCAGTGGAGCTGCATGATTAGCAAAGGAAATGTTCCGGCCCTTGTGTTTCAGGCCATTATCTGGGGAGGTTGGGGGCTGTGGTTGCATTCAAAACAAACCACTGTCCATGATATCAGCTGGTTAATCCTGTCCTTTTAGTGGCTTTATTGGTTCATTCAAGAGGGTCTGTTGACATTCCCCCTGCCCTGTTAAAAGGCGACCGCATCTCAAGTGAAATCTGGAGTGTTCTTTACAGAGGCGCGGAGCCCCATGTGGCTCCTGTGTCCCAGCGGGCCTGTGATTTTCCTGCTTTAAGTGTCTACTGTCAACACTAATTTGTCCCACTCCTCCTCCACCCCCTAAGGTGGGTTGGGGGTGCTCTCCTAAAGTTTTAATAAAAGATCAGCTATAACTCCCTGTTTTCTGGGGGTGAGACAAGAGACTTAAAAGCCACAGAGGCAGTAAGATGCCAGGTAATGATTACAAGGCTTGAACAGAAGCAGTTACCAATACCACATACTGTTTTACACAGCACACTGCGAGTGTGTGCTGCAGCTACAGTCTGTTTCCTTTACAACAGTCATCTGCAAAATCACAGATGTAGCCTTAAATTTTTGGTCATGAAAGATTGTTTTTAAAGCTTATGGGACTACACTGTGACTCAGGTGACATGAAAAAAGGAAGTTAATGTGGTTTATAATCACAAATGTTTTATTTTTTGTGAAAAAAAAACTTCAGTCTCTGATGCCAGTAAAACAGGAATGATTTTGTTTTGCAGTGTGTTAGAATCTGGGAAGCAACCCATTTTTGGGTAATATAAATCAATTCTCAAATGGTGTTTGTTTTAAAAACTTTGCTTAAAAGTTATAGTTGAATTTTCACTTTATTTACTCTGTGTCACTATTTGGGGCTTAATGCAAGCTGAAAATGGATTGTAAATCCCTTTTCTTTAGGATTAATATGAGCAACATGATTGCAAATAATAGTTTCTGACATGTTTTGCTTGAATACCATTTTAGAGCTGGACAAAATAAATAGCTCCATTTCAGTTGTCTGGCTTTGATGTCTAATGAGTAATCAATGAAAAAAAAAATCTCCTGCTATTGAGCCATATTCCCACCTATCTGAATGATAGGTCGCCGGAAAAGCAGTGCAGAGACCTTCTTTATAATTATCCCTGCCATATCCCTATCCATAGTCGTGTTGGACTAGATGTGAACAATCTCATATGGGTTCTGCTGATATCGAAGAAGCTTAATGCAATTTCACTTCTAAAGCAGGCAATAACCATGTAGGAAATTGTTCAATATCTCAGTCGAAGCCCAATCTTCAGGGCATAGTGTATTGTAGGGTTATGGTAATGTAATATGCATAATTCATACACCTAGGCCCCCTCCTCATTTTTGATTCTGCTGTCCTGCCTGTTCATCTGAAGCTGAATTAATGCTACATTGTCCATTAGGTGGCCTTAACACAGGGCAATACTGTCACACACTGTGGCTAAACTGAAATTCCCTTGAGGCAAATGGTATTTTTCATTTTTTCAATTTTTGTTCACTGGCTATACAAAAATGGCTTTGTGCAGCACCACATTTCCTATTTTGGGGGCAAGACTGATACATTTTAGACTGCTGCTAAGATAATAATTCGCTGCTGTAAATGGAATCGGCATTTTCACTGGGAACTGAATGTGTGTTTTTTGTTTAGTCCAGAATTAGACATTCGCTTTGCTTTTGTGCTGTTTTAGCTTGTACTATTCTCAGGTGGATCAGTGGCTGTGGGAGCACAAAGAGACAGTGTTAGATGTGGCTTGTTATCCTCTCTAGGGTTCACTTAGAGAGCCCTAGCCTGCTGCAGTTGTGACCTTCATAAGGCACTGTTTCCCTGCTGGGAGCACACACACACACCAAGCACATCCACTCCACAGCCACCACTCATTGGGTCATGATGGGGCTAAGTAGCCCCATTAAAGCATGCTCATCTAGCCTGGGATCACGTGCACAAAGCATAGAGATGGACTCTAGCCAAGAGTTCTTGGGCCTGTGGTTTCTAACTCCACAGTCCATGTGCACTATGCCTAAAGCTGCTAGAAATGCTGTTATAGTCCTGAGAAACAGCAAATTAATGTTCTTCTTTTGAGTGCTATATCTGTGTCATCTTTTCTTCAGGATACTATTCTTGTGATGTTTCAGGCTGAGCTCACTGTATTATAAATCCATGTTTTGGACATGCTGTGGTCAGTTTAATGATCATTATGTGCCTCAGTTGGAAAAACAAGGGAATAAGTTGAATCAATGATCGATTTTACAACGTGACTTGATTCATGGGAAGTGCTGTGATAAATGGCCATCTTATTGAACTTGAAAGTAACTGTTGTGAAATAAATTTGTATGTTTTGAGAGCATCACGTGTGCCTCCTTCTGGCTTTGTTTTCAACATTTCATAGCTGATCAGCCTTAATAACCCACAGCATCCTATAGTGCACTTTGCTCAAGAGAAAAGTATTGTGTTAGCTGATGTCTACAGATTATACAAAGGTATCTGTGAAGATATTCATTGTGGAACCGCTGCTCCAGCTGTGACCTCCAAAATCTTTTGAGTTTCAGCAGTAGCACCTCATCAGCACAATTGTTTTTCCCATTTTATTTAATTTGAGCTACAGAATCGCCTTTCTCATTGTGTTAACGTGGCGTCTGTGCCAGCTCTGCAAGAACACGGGCGTGTGTAATATCAAGCAGAGGATGTGTCTTTGATTCTGGCTGATGGGAGGGTGAGATTCACCTGAAGGTACTGAAGCAAAGAAATAATGGTATACTACACTGCTTGTGAAAAGCAATAGAAAAACGGAGGGGGGTTCACATTAAAAGTGTCTCTCTAGGTAGCTGACATGACGCGACTAGTCAGACGTAAATAATGACAGACGGAAACTATCATGAGGTCTGTGAAGCATCCGCATGCTGCCATTATTTTCTGTCTAACCTTGCATCGCCAGCAGCTCACCAGCACTGGAGATCATTTAACAAGCAGACTAACGATGCTGCCAGACCTAACACCAGTCACAGGGATTTGCATGAGTTTATATCAGCTAAAAAGATTTTAATTCCAGCCACAGCTGATTTTTCTCCCCATATAGTGACTTTTACATTCATTTGCCATCATTTAAATTCATATATAATTTACGATAATTCTGAAATACAGTTTTTAGCCACATAATTTTAAGAATTTTCTTTTAACCTTACACTGTGTGTGTGTATGTGTTGTTTTTCTGTTACATGTATGTTTGCCAAACTACTGCTGATGAAGAAAATAGGGTTCATTTTTCTCTTTAAGTGGATATGTCACTTTCTGAGTGAGGGTAAAATGATGATACAAGAGGACTAAAAGTTAATATCAATTCATTGAATGACCTGTCCCAACCCATGGTGCTTCCATCGGTTGGCTTTTTAATTATATTCTGTTTATGTGACATACAATTTTTTTTACTACCTGTAAATCAAATTTAAATCAGGTACCACGAAGGACACAATTGAGAAAGATGGGCCTCATTCTAAAGCATTTATTTTTTGCATTGCATTGCAAGAGATGAGCAAAGTATAATTGGTCTATGGCTGTAATACCTTTATAGTGTTTTTATATATCTGATTAGGTCATTCATTTCTAGCTTCAACCAATAAGCACATGACCATATTTCATGCAGAAAATATTTATGATATACTTTGCATTTCAGTAATATGGGAAATAATTTGAATATCTGCATAAACTCTCATTTATTGTCCTATCTCACCAGCTCCTTACTAGAGGACAATAACAATGCAAAACAAGAGCCCATTCTGCTATATAATTAAAATCATCTTTGGGGACATGTTTTGCTCTGCACACAAAATTTGAAACTTAAAAAATGACATGGTAATGTATTTGCATAATATAACAATGAGTCCTACTCAACAAATTTATTAGTCTAGATTCTGAAAAAGCCATGGCAAAGCAACTTGCATACTATAATTGGCATCTTGTGGTTTGCTTTCCTGAGGAGAAAGTGAATTTTATATGCTTTTATAATAAATAGCATATTTAAGCACCCAGGAAATCACTGCACGACATCCATCCTACATCGTTTCATTTATTCTAGTGTGTTTAATTAAAGCTGGGAAACTACATGCAATTTGTGTCTGAACAGTGTCTAATGTCTGAGACTGGTTATTAGATATTAAATTGATGCATAATTCAGGCAATTAAGAAAGTAATCACACAAAGTAATGTAATGGAAGTTAATTATTACTACATAAGCAAACAGTTCATCAATGCTAGTTAACGCTGTGACTGCATCCCTAATATGCTCACCAAGCACGGAAATTCCTCTCCCTTAATGTTTTGATGTGCTGATTAAACATTAGAGGCAGAAGCAGATTAGTGAAGAAAGGAAGCGAGGCCCTCTCACCTCTGCTGCTCCTGAGCGACAGGGTTCAGTGTGTTGTCACAGCAGGGGGGTGGAGGCTCCATGCTCAGTGTCTCTTCAAGCACCAAAAATGACGAGGAAGGTTGTTTTATTGCAGCCAAGTCCATTCCGCACTCATGTTACTGGCAGCGTGACCGACTGCCACATCCCTTTTTTTGTCACCCCATTCTCACTCTCAAATTTTTACTCTTTTTTTGTTGTTCTCACATTCCTGTTTTGTACACTACAGTATGTAGAAGGTAGAAGAAAGTAGCAGGAGCACATAGCCTGCAAGGCACCACCACTTGCTGCTGTAAAGCCACAAACATTAACATTGTGTAAACATGGAGCTGTGCTCTCAGTATGTTTATCAGTATGGGAAATCTGCGATCTAGTGTTTTTAATGCCAGACCCACAAGGGACTAATATCTGTGAATATCTTGGCCTCCACTGCATGGATTTTAACTTATCTTGGTTTTTACATTTGTCTCTTGTAAGTTTATGAGGTTATATTCCTATATTGCTTTAATTTTTCAGTGTTAGTTGTTGTTGTTTATCACATATTTTAGTGACCTGAATATCAGTAGGTTTTGATAACGACACCACTTTATCTTATCATTGGGATTTTTTAAACCTACGTTTAGACTTTTCTAGACAAAATCATTATTCCACTAATTGGAAAAAAATGCAGAATGGTCGTTGGTTTGCCATTCAGATCTATCTAATCGTTTTTTTTTTTCATGGTTTCTTAAATACACAGTCTCTGTATTGGTCTTTTTTATTTGTACAAAAAAAATCTGTGACAACAAAGTGTTTTCCTCTGAGGACTGAAAGACCCGAAATCATGTAAAACCAACAACTGGCCAGCCAGACACACACACTCTCCCTCTCTTTTGAAGACATCCGATAAAACAAGACCTTCGTGCCTCGGTTTGTTTTCCTGAGTAAACATGCGTGTCACAGCTGACCTTTCCTGGGGTCAGGCTGCTTTTATATTGGCTGACATGTTTCCAACTTAATAGAACTGTTTAGCAGAGATCCCCTGGGCCCCTATATTTATTAAGCTGCAATGAGTTGCATCTGTCTGGTTAAATCAAGAAGACCAATCAGCTGAGGTCAGACACACGGTAACAGAGAAATATAGATGTGTAGCTGCACACAAACATGTGCTTTATATGGGTACATGCACACACATACAATGATGCACAAGTGCAGCTTTGCAGCATGCACTCACTCACACACATGCAGAAACAGTTATCTTCCAATTTGTAGCTAATTATGTGAGCTTATTTCCATGCTTTTAAATGACTACTATGTCCTGCTCCATGTAGTTAATGTATAACATGGAATAGTATAGGTAGTAATATAGTGTATGCCAGGGCTTGTAGAGGCTGTGCAGCATGTGGTCCATGTGACATTCTTTGTTTTGTTTTCTAAGCAGTTTTCTGAGGTGTATTGATTTATCTTTGTTCAGCCATTGTACAGCACTCCATAATGCCGGTCATTTTCTTAGACTGATTTTAAGCCCTTGTCTGGTAATCAGGGATAATTGTCAATTATCACAAGGAACCATCAGATCAATTACTACAAAAATCAATGCAGCCACTTGACTTGTGCCTCTTTTCTTCCAGCAGAACTACCACCTGGATTGATTTTTTTTAAAAAGGCCTCTTGTAAATCTAAAGATACATATAAAACATCTAAAATATAAAATTTTAAGGTTGTTTTGTGTAGCTGGAGAATCATTGCAGGTTTTACAGTCATGTTTCTGAAATAGCAAGGCACCAGTTGCACCTCTCATCGCTGTTGTTTTATAACACCTAATGGAGACAAAACTATTGTTACCTCTTAAACTGAAGGCTGTGTATTATATCCTTTCCTTTTTATGAGCGAGCTGGAGAGAGCCTCTATTCCTGATGGGTAGGATGACTTTTGTGATGAAAGTTAATGTCGTGAAGTCCTGATGTCCTTATTTTCCTCTCAGAGGCAGGATTCCACTTTCACCTCATGAAGGAGAGATGCCATCCGCTGAATGGCTTTCTCCGTGTATGGAAATAAATATGGTGCTGTAATGGAATAGCCAGGTCAGCAAGCTAATGTATTATCTGCTCCTCAATGTATTTATTTACTCTCAACAACTCCACAAATTGTCTTGCCATTGTAATGGATGGGGATTCATCTTTTGCCATGCAGGCTCAGGTGAATGAAAGAAAATGACTTTTTACAAACTTTGGTTGTGGCCCCATAGATGACACTTTAAAGTCTATGCTCTGATGTGCTGTTCAATTTGGTCTACTTTTTTTTTTCCATATGATCCAAATACAAGTAAACCTTATCGTTGCTTCTCATATAAGCTATATATTTCCATACATATTAAATGACAATTAACACAAATTGAAGGGTTACACTATATGGATGCAGTACTTTCTTTTTTCATTATAACCACAAAGTGTCTTGTTCAAGGACAAACCTCGTATTTTGCCAGAGGACAAGCTATATCAAGACAAATGGTAAGGTCATCATTAAATCTATCACTGTACCTGTAATGTTCAATACAAAATATATTGTGTCTATGTATTAGATATTGAATCCTTGTTTAAGACGGGTCCCAGAATCATGTTGTCCATTTCAATATATGTCAGTTGTGCTATAATCATTTTCAGTGAATCCAGCAGAGATTGTCATTTACCCAGTGTCCAAACTGTTCATATTTCATCCCGACCTGAAAGAGGCTGCCATTGAATATAATCACATACACACCTACTGCATCAAACCAAGAGAAAACAGAGTGTGCACTTTGTGTACAGCTATTTATATCAATAAGTCCCGTGCTGAGAGGCACAAAATGAGCGTTTAAGCTGCAGGGCCCAGAGAGCTCAGTAGCAGGTGGGCAGGTTGCTTTGAGGTGCCTGGGCGGAGGGGGTATTCACTCTTTTACAGGTGTTGCCCATCTCACTGTGCATCCACGGCTCTGGGAAGGCTTAGGTTTGGGAGGGAGTGGGACAGCTGGAGCAGCAGGCATTGGGGAGACAGAGAAAGAGCCTCCTCTCACTGTCGGGGCCTCCGCAGGTCAGTGCCTCTACCCAAAGGGATGGCGGAGCGAAACGCCATCAATTCACAAACAAAGGAGCCACTTCAACCGCCACAAAGGAAACATATGTGATAGAGCTGACTCCCAAGCTGCAGCTCACTTTAACATGTCAGCCTCTCCTAATTAGCTTTGTTAACTCCCTCTGCTGTCTGCCCAAATGAGGCCTCTCCCAGTCACATGTGGGCTTTGTGTTTACAAGGGCAAATGCTTGGACTCGCTCCCAAAACAGACACTTTCTTTTAACTTTATATGCCATTTTTAAAAATAATTTTAAAATGAGAACCATGTGAAGACCACCTCCCATACAACAGCCCTTGTACAGATGGATTTCAAGTACTGATAGACTGATTTCTGATGTTCAAACAACCAAACCCTTTCAACCCAACTGTTTTAGATGAAAACAGCTGCCACTCAGTCTTTATCAGGATGTTTTGGAGTCATTACAAAGAGGCCTTCGTACTGTCGTCTGCCATGCCTTACATGCTGCAGTCCATACTGAGCCTCATGTGACCCCTGCTGCTTACCCACTGGCAGTGCAATTTAACCAGGCTGATGACATGCAGCATGACATCCCTCAGAGAAGCGTCCCGCTTGTAGCCTCCTGAGGGGAGATTGGTCAGGGGGGACATGTGAACTTCAGGATCCCTCCCTGACCTCCCCGAAGCACTAATCAAATTGGTCTGTAATTTGAGAGGTATGCATTTGCTTTGTGTGTGTTTCTGTAATATTGAAGTCATATGTAGGAGCTTTTTAGATGCTCCGCTTATGAAGGTAGGAAGGAACTAAACGTGAAACTTCCTCAGCCCAGTTAAATGAAGAGGTGTCCTGTATGCATAGAGTAGATTGTGCTGTGAATGAATCTTATTATCATAAGTCAGCCTCAGTTAGAATTCAGTCATGACTAGATGTCTCTGTCCTGAGCTCTAGGTGCATCTGATATGGCTGAAATATTTATAGCCGGCATGTTTACGATTTGCTCCGCTCTGTTTACCTCCCAACAGTGGTGGTGTTTTCTTGTATTTGATCCAAAGAAGCATGCGATGAGCCTCAATGTATTTGTACATAGCTTCATGTACACTGCAGTACAGTAAGTTGATTCCACTGGACACATATTTAACTAAGCCTTGTGAAATTCAGCCTCTGGCCCTGCTGGCTGCCAGACAGTCCAGCACTTGAGAAGTACCCAGCCCAGAGCTGTGTGACTGAGTGTCATGATCCCTAGATCTCTGCTTTCTCTCCTATTTTGACAGGAGGGTTTGAAATTTCTGGGTTAAAAGTTCTCTGAGATTATATCTCAGAAGGCTTTTGTGATGATGGTTCATGACAGGTATTGCTTTCAAGTGTGTGAAGGAATTCTGCTGAATGTCTTTCCTACACAAAACTTCAAAGAATTGTGTTAATCAAACATACAAATATGGATACTTATTCAGATAGTTATTAGTTCTTTTATATTTCTACACTCTGAGCGGATCGGCTGATGGATTAAACATGATGTTTATTAAAATCTACACTCACTTTACAGTATCAGTGTCAGGACGTTCAAGATGCAGTTGCCTTCTCTGAAATAATGATTGTCATGTTCTTAAGGGATGACTCACTAAGTCAGTTATTATCCACCATGACCTTGTTTATCATGACAGTATTACCTTATGGCATTTGTATTAGTTGTTTCGTTATGTAGATGCTACTGTATATCATAACCATATATTACATAATGCAGCAATGGACCAATTATAGTGCATGTAGCACGAGGCTGTAAAAAATAACTCCCATTATTTACAATTAGCTTGGTCTGCCTGCACTCCACCAGTGTTTTTAAAGAGTTAAAATAGGAATATTTACCAAGCAAATGTGTATCAAAATATGGCATTATTCCCTGATAGGTGAAGCATATATACTTTGACATGCCTCAGCAACTCAATGTATTCTACACACTCACTGCCAGCCATGACAGCAGACTCCTTTTTGTTCTTTTTTCTCCTCTTTCTTGAACACTTAGAATAAAAATCACAAGTACTGTTGTGGAGGAATACCAAGGTAACAGTCTAGAGATGTCTGGCCAAAAGGGATTTGTCCCTCCAGGTACAAGGTAGGGAACGGTATGCCCTGCTGTTTTGCATTTCTGAATTGCTTAGCTGCCCAAGCATGCTTCATGTGAGCCGGGCGCTTGAAGTGTGTCATAGCATCATATGACCGCTGTACGGGAGGCTTGCTGTTGGACTATACCCAACAAATATGGATTATGTTAAAGTGGGCTGAGAATTGACGAGGATATGCTAATATGTCCCAGATGGGTATGTGAGAAGCGGACGGCAGAGACATGCAGACAGTCTATGGTAGAGGCACTGTTTGGCAGGTCCATCATTCCATCATTAAAGGCCACATTATTACTTACAACAAGGTTTGCATGACAATTGCTGGAATAAATGCAGTCCCTCTGAGAATAGCCTGTTGTGTCCTTCAGTTTCTCTTTGCTTTTCTTCTCTTCATCTTTGCAGATCTGTTCTCAGCTGCTATGTAAGTGCTGTATAAGGGTATTTGTGCTTACGCTGTTCAAACACCAGCCAGAAAGGCTATTACTAGCTGAGGCTATTCATTAATGTAATGAGATGTTTTTGCTTTAATTGATAACCGATTGGTGTTCATGAGACATTATGCACTTGTGGATACAATATTTTGCTGCATTTTTCCTAAGTTGAACTGAAGCACCTGTGTATTTGTTTTAGAAAGGCAGGACTCCTCTGGAGCTATTATTCTGTTGTACCACTGGGCTACCAATGAGCTGTCCCCTCTGCATTATTATTGAACTAAAGTATTAGGTTTTCAGCTGCACAAGCAGAAAGATAATGGTGGCTTATGTGTAAGTGTGCATTTGGGACAGCCTTTGTCCTTTTGATATAAACAGCCATATAAATGACAGGATTAAAGAAAAAAGTTATATGGTTTGAACTTGTGAACGGAATTTCACCTTTGCTGAAATTGTCTCTATATTTAATAATAAGCAATACTTTACAGAGTATTGTTATCCACCTTTATAATATGCTTAAATGACATTTATGAATGTCCACGTATTAATCAAATAATTGATTAGATCATTGACAAGAAATTCATGTCTGTGCAGATTTTCAGTCATCCAAGAAATTAATCTTCAGCAATTTTTGTAAGTAATTTCATGAAGCAAACATATCAAAGGTTCACTCATTCTAGCTTTTTAAATGTGGATATTTACTAGTTTTCTTAGACTTTTAAGACAGAAATTGAGATGGCCTTTTTTTACTTGCCTGTTTTCTTGAATTTTATACACTAAATGATTAACTGAGAAAATAATCAGCAGATTAATCACTAATAAAAATAATGGCAATGTTTTATTTTACGGGTCTGTAAATTCCAATTTATTTCTAAATAATTTCCTAAGATTTTTCCTGGAAGGAAAATAATTTGGTACTGATTAAAGGTACAATGAGAGAGTGAACAGTTGGTACACTTCCAGTATTTTCTAAATGCTAAGCTAGCACAAACTTGAGGCTTTCTTCAGAGGACAGAAGGTGAACTACACATGCAAAATGTTGCCTTGATCTACAAGCAACCATCCAATTCAGCATAAATGAGGAATACCATTTCAAATAATTAAGAAATAAACAGTAAATATTAGCTGGGGTTCAAATTGAGCAGTTTCTTTTATGAAAATTCATCTGGCACCCAATAAAAAACTCAACCCAACTCAGTGGACTAACTAAGAAAAAGTCCCTCTTAGAACTTCATCCCTATTTTTCTGTAATTAATTCCAAGCTACATTGTTCTTTCCAGGAAACCTCCAAGACATTATTAGGAAAAGGCAGACCTGTAAGATAGATCATTATTAAAATAACAGTTAGTTGCAGCCTTACATCCATGTATATTCCATTCTTATGTATTTGTTGACAAAATATAGTACAGAAATGTCTTCATAATCTAGTGTTTTTGTGTGACAGAGATATACATTAGTGTGGAGCAAATGACTACTGACACCACATCCAAGCAGATCACGGATTATCATCACAAAAATGGCAGAATTCGAGATGTCAAGATTGGCTTTGAACCCCTCTCTGGAGACGTAGCTGGGTGGGTGGAGAATGAGGGGGCGGGTAGAGGTGTAAACATTTGTTATACACTTCTAGGCGCTGTATTTGCTGGGGGCATTGTTAGCACACATCGCCTCCAGCCCAGGATTTAGGCAGGCCCCCAGCAGATGCAGACTGACCTGTGTACACACACACTCACAGACTTGCAGAGTTGCTCCCTTACTACCACCACCCCAACACTGGAAGGGGAAGAATAGATGCCCTGGGGCAGTTCAGCTAGTGTGGATCAGTTCAGATGAGGCACATTAAGTGGCTAGTGATAAATTTGGCATGACAATTGCAAACACCATCGCTTTTGTCTGTAATTAATTCCAGTGGTGCCTGAGGCCTTCCCTGTGTTGCTACTGGTGCGAGCCAGCAGTGCTTTCCTAACGAGGCCACATTACAGCCGAGATTATAGCCCAGATAAAGGTGCTCTTAGAGGGAGGTTAGTGAAATGCATTTCTGTGGTGCTGTGGTGGGAAAAGATCTGGAAGTCAGTTTTTGAACATCTGATGCAAGAACAAATACAACAACACTAAACTACAATCAAACAGGAATGATAGCTAATGTAACTGATTAGATTATTTGCAATCAAGTTTATATGTGCTCCTCAGATTTTTAAAAGCAGCCTGGCAGTAATTATGTTCACTGCTACCATACATAATAATAATAAGAGGCAAACAAATACAATCATTTAAAACTTTGCCGAAAACACCATGAGTCTAATAAGGAATGATGTGCAGTAAAGTAATAAAAGTTGCACAATACTGGTTTAGAAATTTAGTACAGGGATATATCTTAGTGGCTGAAATGATGAATTGGCACCAAGCAGTGGATATTATGAGCCCACAGATTGCTCCTTTAATATTTGGTCCAATGGGTCCTACAACTCAGTTATTCTCATTCAGTGGTAATGTGGAAGCATTAATTAACGGCTTGTACTTCTGAGTAGTTTTATTACAGCTAATGTCTCTCATTAAGTGAAATATAGTTACTCAAGGACATAAAAGAATCCCTCAGCAGCACCATTAATCTTGATTTCACTTGTGAGAGTACTTGGATATCTTCTGTAACTTGCTCTGTCATGTGATATCTCTTGCTCTTGCTTGGGGTTGGCCAGTCTCGTGTGTTTACCACCTCTTCTGTAGCGACCAGCAGGGGAAGCTGAACACACCACCAATCTGTGTCATTACTCTGTCATTGCATCAAATCACATGATTAGCTTCATGGGGCAGTGGAGGAGGCCTGCGCGGTGTTGCTGGTTGTTGCAGTCCCCGGGTAATGGTCCGGTGGCACTGTGATGGAGGGTTGTGTGCTGTCCTCCATGCAGGGCCAAGGATGCACCATCATTCAGCTGGAGATGGCCTCAGGGTGAATCGTGTACTTTACTGCTCAGCCCTTTCATTTATGTTAGAGTGTTGCACTGTAGTTTCCCTCTAGAAAATATTGCTTATTTGTAGCACTTCTTTTTTTGGACATACAATCATAAACATGGGAAGTGAGTTGTATGGAAACAGAAATAGCAAGGCTATACTGTGGATCATTTGCCTTACAACATGCTCGTATCTGTCACATACATGTGTAGAACGACAGGGTTTTTATATTGGATGTAAAAAAAAAAAAATACAAAGCCATTAAGTGAGATAAGGAGTAGCCTGTGCAAGAGTATCTAACAAGGCCAGGTGCCTCTGTGGAAGGCCAATCCGACAGTTTGTCGATGCAGCCTTTTATAATGCAAAGGCTTATAATTATCTCACGCTTGCTCATTTCACACTGACATATCGCTTTCCTAAATGTCAGTAGGAACAGCCAGTGCACTTCTCTTCCCCCAGCTCAGGAGAGCCCTCTCTGCACCCTGCACACAGCCATGATGATGGCAGTGCTTTAGCCCTGAACATGTAGCCCCCGCCAGGGAATAGCGATTCAGGCAACACCGATTGTTGACCTGGCTATTGTTGTTTGTGATACTTACTGGTAAACTTTTGCAATCAATACAACATCACCCAGCAGAGCCCCTGGGAATGAAAACCTGAAACAGCGCACTTAATCTTGGAGCCGGCCCCTGCTCCCTGCTCTGCCGCTAAACTAGGTAGTTGGCCTACTTGATGCGGCATTATTGCTGCAGAGGTCAGATCTGAGCTGTCTTGCACAGCGCCTGATGAATGGCTGTTTTTGATAAAGCACCTCTCCTATCCAACAAGAGACATTTAATAATGATAGACCATAACTGCACACAAAAAAAGCCTTGTAGAAGAAAGGAAAAAAATCCCTCCTGCCTGCCTTTCTCCATCTCAGACAGTGAACAGCAACTAGCCATACTCAGTGCACTTCTGGGCTTTTATACAAAGGAACCATAGCACTGTGGAGTTTACAATCACTGCTTAATGTATTTTGAAGGCAGGCCACAAAGTTACATTTCATGTCTTTTTTTTTATAAATATTGTTTCACTTAATGTTTGATTTAATCTACTAAAACATTATTTTAAAAATAGAATAAAATACTCTATATAATTCAAAAATAAATAATGAACTACTTTAATAATTCCACTACACTTTAAATGAATATTTTGGCAATATTTTGTTGCTCAAATATTTCCATTGTGCATGATGCATCTTAAAAGTACTGTAATAGAAAATATGGGTGTGCAGTGTCACGCCACAGGATAGGCATTATCACTGTTTTACATTGGATGGTATTCAGGAAGGTAACAATGCTAAATGGTAGCATTATGTTCACCATAATGCAATTTAGCATCCACTCGGAGTGCAGAATCCTCCTCTCCACACCCATCTCTGGAGGCGCCCATAAGATAATTGAATGTCTTTTAAACTGCGGATGATCATTTAACTAGCTCAGTGGTCAAGGCAACAGCCAACCATTTTGCAATCTGCCATTGTGATGAGCAATCAAATCAGCATGCATTTAGTTTAAGCAGCTCTAAATAAAATGCACACCTCTTAAATGAGTCCAGTTATGAAAGTATGCGGTGAAATGAAATGCCATTCTCCAGAAAACAAAGCCCAAAGTGCAGTGACAGTTTTGACATAGACAATGCCTTTAGTGACAGGGATAACAAATTAATTGGAACCATAACACATTCTCTAAAGGTGAGGTAAACACACCTGACTGTATATTTTTCACCATCAGTTAAATCTCAATTGGATCTAAAAATAATCCCCAAGACATTGAACAGTTTAATGGATTTTGACGTCTCTGCATTATGCTGTCACTCCAGTATAAATGAATCATAACTTTGCTCTGCACCAAGGAATTACCATGCATTTTGAGAAAACGCATTGTACGCCAAGCTGTGAATTATGATGCGAGATCAAAATAAATGTCTAATGACTTTGGAGATGCCCAGAATAATTTATTGGGTGAAGATAGTTCCATATTGAAAAGAGAGCCTAAGTGGGATACAGAAGCTCTGTGCACTGACACTGCCCTGAATGTGCTTGAATTTTGAAATGTCAGCGTTAGATAGGCAAAGAATCTAGCCTGTTTACTGAAGCTTGGTAAATGAGGGCTTCATTTGGGATGCAGCGGTATTCAATTATATGGTTATTTATTGATCAGAAACAGTATATATCTGTCTGCAGCATGTAAAGATGAATTCAGAAGATAAAAAGAAAGTGTCAGGGAAATTGGCCGATGAAGGATTGCATTTGATCTGGGTGGGAATTCAAGAATGAAAATAGAATACCCTAGTGTTAAAAAAAAAATGGGCCAGAAGTGTTTGCAATTAATGTTTTCCACAAAGAACTGTCAAGTGGGATTTAAAATGAAAAGGAACTTAGCACAAGAATGCCCAAATAGTGGGGAAAAACTTTCTAAAATAAATTAGAAAGAAAATCCTGTAAATAATGTTTGTTTAGTTAAAGAGAGAAGTAATAATTAACAAGAGAATATTTTGGTATAATGGAAACAATATGTTTTGGATGATGTGACACCATAATTTTCTCTATAAACTGTAGTTACTGATACAACTGGTGATAGTCTTACTACTGCTTGTTTGGCTATTAGCCTAAAGGCAAGCTATTTAGCTTTGGACAGAGTGAAACAGTTCATTCAATTGATAAGTTTATCAACAGCAAGTTAACCGCCACTCAGGTTTCTGTTTCATATCATTGTATACTGAATAGCTTTGGGTTTTGGACTGTTGGTGAGATAAAACAAACATTTTGAAGACATAACCTTTGGTTGTTTTCACTGTTTTTCTTTAACAGAGGAAATGATTCATGTCTTCAGCTTGCATTGGTCATCTTGAGAACCTTTCACTCCTACCCTTGAATTTGCCTTTGTTTATAATAAGTTATTTGATGAAATAAAAAAGGTATTTCAGTTGATCTGACAGCTTTCATTGGCAGTCTGATGCTGTCAGTACACCTCTGGTTGCAAAAAAAAGCAAGATGGCAGCCACAATGTTCACAATATTTTGGTTTCATTTTTGTATCGTGGCGGGAAGTGGTGACGCCATGTCCATCTTATATATGGTTGGACCTAGTCAAATAACCGGCTAAGTGGTCAAATTGCTAGTAAGGGCATGCTCAAGATGCCGACAGTTATGGTTTCTGTTAAAAACAGAACCATCCTGGAAAGCATCTTACAAAACAATAGTGTGAGGATAAAATTTCCAGCTACCCACAGTTCATCCTCACTGTGAAATGCCATGTTGCTATGGACAGCGTTTCACCTCGTATATTATTAGTAACCTCCAGTGTTGCGACATGTTTCGCACGATGTTAGATATTGTGTGAATGATGTGGCTATACCCGGCTAGATTTTGCCATATCTGAGCAAAGCCTTGCATTGTATTCTATGTACAGCAGCTCTATGTCTGAACACCAAAAAAGCAGCTGCCACACAGCTACATGTAGTCCACAAATTCACGAGCGCCATGTCTGAAAGGGGCTTTAGACTGTCATTGCCACTGGGCTGTCCCAGAGCTTTTTGTAGAATAAAGTGTGAAACTTTACATCTCCTGCCCCTCTGTTAGCTCATTTACAGGGCTCAGCTGAAGTGTGCTGGGGTGTGTGATGCACCAGTGCACTCACTTTACATCCCCACTGTAAACACTGTCTATTATATTATTCACAACACTGTCCTCCAGAGAGATGGATCCCAGTGAGGGCCTCTAAATATGGAACACCAGCTACTGTGCTTACCTGCTGCTCCATTTCGACGTGGCCCATGGTTCTCGTTCAGATCTCTTTAGCTGGGCTGGAGGGTAATCCCTGGACAGCCGGGGCTTCTCTGTTGTCTCCTGGTTGTTTTCTGTGTAGTTCATAAATTATAGATGGGCCATGTCGAGGGCCATCATGCTGCCTGATCCCTGTCTGTGCTGACAGCTGTATGATGCGCACTGAGTGCAGCAGATTGGGAGCTCAGAGTTTCATCAATAAATATCACTCTGACCCTCACACTTGGCCTCGTGTCAGCGGTCAAGGTAATGGCTTTTTATTATCGTGAAGGGCAGCCCAGCGTGGGGTAGTCTTAAGGTTGCTCGTCCATCTCAGGTCTGGAGACGCAAAGATAGACAGAGAGAGGGAGAGATAGAGAGAGATAGAGGAGAAGAGTAGCTTGCCTAAAGTTTAAATGGACTGAGCTGTTATTATGTGAAGCCTGAGGATGAGTGTGGATGTGTTGTGTGTTTGACAGTGCACAGCAGGGAGCTTTTGTGTGGTACTCCAGAGGAAGTAATGATTTTCATGGACACATTATTGGATTAAATTAACCTTATTAACCAGCTGTGATGAATTCTATTGAGCTCACTGCTTCACACAGCTCTCCAAAGATATTGTGTGTGTCAGTGAGAGTGTGTGGCTGTTTCTATTTTTGTGTGTTTGTGTTTGATTGGGAGCCTATCTGTCTGTGTGCGTATGTGTGTGTGTTATCCGATGGTTAGCTCTAACTGCCTGGCTCATAGATGACAGGGCTTGAAATGCCATGATTGTGTACTGAAAGCTCAGGCAGCTGTACATGCTGCATGATGTCTTCAGAATACAGGTTTTTAGACAAAACAATATGGAACAGAACAGCATTTTGTCTAAAGTTCATTCATCAAAAAGCTGCATATTTTGAAAAGGGTAAAAGCCCCATACACCCCTGTCAGAGAAGCACAAAGTCTAGATACTATAGATTACTTTAATCCCCTGCCAGATATAAAAAGGATAATTACATATTTGTGGTGGAGGCTATGTGGGAAAAAAATCAATACAGCCTTTTTTGTATGACACTTCATTAGTGTGAAAAAATCTTGGAGCTGAGAAGAACTGCACTGCAATTAAATGGTTCTGCTACCTTAGACTTTGTAATGGCTCTATATTATTATCCAGTTTATTTGAAATAGTGGTTGCACTTGTGGAGTAATTGGAAACCATTGATTATGTACTTTTATGTCTACACTCTTGCACATCATTATGGAGAGAAGCAATAGTTAGTTAGCCTCTCTAATGAAGCACTAATTGCACTAAGTAGGTTAAGATGTTAGTCAAACTGCACTCAACAGAAATCACGGCACAAAGACTTCCAATTAATCTGCATACACTGACTAGCAGATGTTGTTGTGGACTACAACTCTTGCAGATTTTATTCCCATTTTGCCCGTTCCTGCACAAATAGAAATTGTGGTTGTTTCAGTCCATTGGTAGCAGATGAAACTGGCTGGAAAGAGGAAATCAGGGACATCCCGTCTAAGGTGGTGGGATATAAAGCGTCTTCTTCGCTGCTGTTTTTTCAAAAGGAGGGTGTAGGTTCCCTTCTGATAATGTCAGTGCTGTAACACTGGCTGGTAATTGTACAGGAATGTCTGTTAACTTGTACCACTGTGTTAACATTTATTTAAAGATGTGAGGACCTTTTACTTGGTTTAGCCTTACTCCACTGTGTCCAGTTGTAATGTATATAACACAGTACGAGAACCAAGATAGCATTATTTATGTCATTTTATCAGATAGTATAGCAGAGAGCCACAGGACAGAGAGGTCAGAGCAACAGAAAGGAGGGATAACACACAACATAGGCCACAAGCTACAGCCTGAAACCACAGCATCACAAAGTACATAGCATGTCCCTTAGCCCGCTGAGCCATACAAATATTTAAAAAAATAATATGACCTCTGCTACTGATTACATCTGAGGCGCCTACAAGCATTATATTGTAGCTTTAACCATTAAATGATTATTCATATAATTACAACTTAAAGCTTATGTATCTAATTAATGATATGTTAATGTATGTACAAATTAATATGTACCATTTCTAATAATGTATCATTTATAATAATTTTATATCAGAGTTAGTCCATACCTTATAACATTTCTAGTCTAAAGTGAAATTGCATTATGGAAATGTTTTAATATGGTATCCTACTAAATATCGCTTACTGAAATTCCAGCATATCCCTATTGATTTCTTTTTTTTTTTTAATGCAAATTATTTTTCAGGAGTGTATTGAAAACTAAATACAGCTTGGGGCAGAATTATTGTCTGCAGCGGTGTGATGGTTTGTTCATTTGTGCAAATGAATTGCCTTGTCTAGATATTAGTGTAACACATTACCCACTGAGGTCGTTATGGGAGATGCAGGCTGCCAGCGTCTCTCTCTGCAGTGCTGATGGTATTGGTGTGGAGGTCTGTATGGACTGCCCGCACACTGTCCCCCATCATGGTCCTCTGTGGAGAGAGTGATGCTGACAGTACACTCCTGGCAATCAGTCAGCTCGCCACCCACCACTATGTGCTATCTGAGATGTGGAGAGCAGGGTCGGTGCTGGTTACAGCTTAAACCCAGCAGCAGCAGGAGCACTTGGTGCCTTTGATCTTTTTCTTTCAAAAGGGCTCAAACGCTCACACTATTGTACACTCGAGAGACACGTCAACCTTCGCTACCCAGGAAGAAAAAAATGTAAAAGTGCTGTCCGCTTGTTACAGATATGGATCTATTTAAATGAAAAATAAAAGAGTAAGTGGAAATAAATTTCACAATATTGTTTAGGAAAATAAGAGCCATCTGTTGAGCATGTTGAGCTGGGTAGTTGATGTAAACTGGAGTATTAAATGTGGGTTGGAGACCTCTATCAGGACCTCTTATTAACACAAGCGTGTTCTTGGTGGGATTTTAAAAAATCTCCTGGCTTTATATGGCTGTCTGGGGAGAGGGTCAAACCCTGTAAGCTGTCATTGCACATGAAAGGATTAATGTCATCTTATAAGAGGGAGGAAAAGTGTCTTACAGTTATTTATTCTGTTTCATTCACATTCTCTGGGCTCTGTAAGAGAAAAGGGCTAATGTCTGGTCTAATTTGTAGCCCTTTAAATTCCAGACAGAGATTCTTTACATATCTCTGGAGCTCATGGCTCCTCTCGGCACAGCCCCTCTCCTCCTCTCCTTCTCTCCTTCTGGGATTCCTCTTAAACCCCACCAATTTACTATCTGAAGTAAAGTGAAGATTTACATGAGTTTGTACTTGAATGGCTCCAACTCTAGCTTCATGCACTAAACACTCCCACTGTAATTACCATTCGTGGATCCTGCTCTCTGATACCTCTCTCTCTCTCCTCTGCACCTAGGCCAATTGAAGGGGAAAGAAAGGGAAAATACTTATTCCCCAATGCTGATTCTTAGTGCTCCTTGTTCAGGATCTGTAATTGGATCCGTGTTTTCGACTCCTTGCTAATAAGCAGCTTACTTTGGCTCCCTCTAGACTTGACCCACCACATTTTTGTTTTATGAATTTTACAAGGGGATTTTAATAGATGCTTTAGGCTATGCAAAACATAGGCTGAAGGGGAGGCATAATGTGCAAGCCTTGACACAGAGTATGCCTGAGTGGCTGCTTATCATTGTGGACAGGTCTAATAACTTTCATTAAGATTGATATAGGACAAAGGGGAGTGCATGAGAAGAGAGACATGAGAGAATATTAACCTGTGCTCCAGTAACTAACTATAATTGTTTTGCATTCAGTCTCTCCTCAGGCAGCCAGCCTCATTATCTTTACCTGTACATGACGGCACAGCTGATTTTAGTAGCCGGGCTTGTTAGAGGAGATTGGAGGTCAGGGCAAACTGTAATCTGCCTTTGGTTATTTTTATGGTAGAATGTGACAGCCAGGGGCTGAAGTGGTGTATCAGTGTATTTTACAAACAAAACACATCATTTCCTTTCATTTTACATCTGTGTAATTGTTTCTGAAGCTCATTGCTCTGTACTGTTGGAAGTTGGAGCAGAGTATAAATTTATTATTTCCAAATCAAGGTTGTTTTCTCAGTGTTTTGTCTTTTGTTCACTTGGTTAAATGAAAGAATGTTGAACATTAAAATAAGTCTCCCTTTCAAAGTGGAGCAGACAATAGCAGGTGGATTTTCACCGCCATGCTGTTCATCTCTCTCTCTCTCTCTCTCTCTCTTTCTCTCTTTAACACACACACACACACACACACAAAACACGTAGAGTCTGCTCTTAGTCTCATTTAAAAATGGAAAAATGACAGTGTCGCTCATGCAGGGTCACTGAAATGAGAGGGATAAGAAAATGTAAAGAGAAGTGCTGACCCGTATCCTACCCACAGTTTCTTCAATCATTAAAATACTTCCAGAAACCATGGAGAATTCCATAATTCATTATAGGTTATACTATCTAAGTGATTTTTATCATGCCTGTCTACATCTCTACATTAAGCCAGTTCATTTGTTTTAAAAAGAAAGAGAAATTAAAGAACATTTCCAACATTTCTCTAGATGAATGAGACAGGTGCAGTCATAGAGGTGAATATTCAGTGAAGATAACTTATTCCTCAAAGGTACTAACTAAGACACTCTATTGGGTATAGGAACACTAATGACCAACACAATCACCTATCTTGACATGAATACCAAAGATAACAAGGAGAGGTGGGAATAGGTGTAATGCTTCCTCTTTCATTCTGTCTCTTCCTGTCCTTCTTTCTGTATGGGAATCTACCAAGCACGCTTTACTTCATCACAAAGCTAACGTGGCGGAGAACTTTTAAAACCCGCCTTGCCTTTCTGTATCTTCCCATCTCTCTCTCTTCCATCTCTCTTTCTCTCTCTCTTCTGGTTGGTAATTCTTCCATCTGGAGGATGTTTGAGAGAAACAAAGAAACAATAAGAGGAAGTTGAGATAGGGGGTGTCAGGCTGTCAGTAATCTGACAGCTATGGTAACTACCCTCTAATCCAGACGGCTCCAGCCACGCTCTGGCCTGACACCCGCGCCTCTGACTGACAGCTGAAGACCGGGCACATTCCACAGGCAGAAGTGACATCCAGTCTATTGAGGCAGACAAGCACAAAGCAGAGATTTGCCCTGACTGCCTGGTATTGAAGCTTACTATAGGGGGTGATTGGAGAGGTCCTGGAGAAGGTGTCAGACTCAAGCTCAGATGATAACCATATTGTAATGATGCTGCTGGACAATGAAGTGCCATGATTGCCCATGCTGACAGCAGAAGTTTATGTCTGGATATCCCTCCGTCCGCATTCGCAGGCAGCTCACAACACACACACAGTCTCCAGGTCCCAACTGCCAGTCAAAAGCCTGGCCGCAAACGGGTGCACTTCTTATTCCAGCACAAGATCGCACCAAACAGTGATCTCTAATGGACTGACCTGAGGCATGCTGTGCTGACAGAGAGAGCAGTATAATTGTTGTTTATCTTCCCATCTCTCAGAGCATAAGGAGACTTCTCAGTGATCATTTGTTGCTACAGAATAGTCCAGAATCCTCTGCTTAGTTTCTTTATCAACAAAGCATACTTGGGGAAAGCCATACATGATTGCTTTTAGAGGCTTTTACAATGGCAGAAAAGTATGTAATTGGTTTCAGTTAAGGTTAATTGTTTGCACTGGCAGGTCACATTGTTGTAAGCTGTTCATTAGAATACACATCCAACACATGGAGCAAATGAGACGAATTGGCTGTGCTTTAGCGTAGGTTTGCCTTAAAGGAGTTCCAAACCAAGCCAAGCCTTAATGATGCTCTCAGCAGCCTATATAATGGAACAAGTTTACATAAATTAGACCTCAGAGCTGCAGTGGCACCAGACAGTCTGGACTGTTTGTATTTGAATATTTTGACTAATTAGAAGTGCAAAAAAAAAAAACTGTATTCAAAGTATAAACTCGGCTCTGAATTCAGTTCTGAATCTCTACTGCGCAGAGTAAAAGTGTTCCCCTAGCTTTCCTGTATGAGAAGCCTCTAGTTTCAACTTTATTTTTACATGAAGACATAGATGATTTCATTTCCTCTTTTTGCAGGGTATAGTTTGTAAAGCCATTGCATGGTAGGAGGGTTAAAACAGAAAAAGATGAGCTAGAAACGGATTTTCCTGTGAATGGTTCAAGTATAAAGTAAATCCCTCAAATAGCCATACCCTAACATTTTTACAATAGAAATTATATTAACTGTGTGAAAGACACACGCTCTGGATCCTCTCAGCCCTAGCACAACATTCAAATAAGTCTGAGAGATTTTGGTCCCAGTCGAGTTCACCAAAGGTGGCATTTCCCGTCTCCTTTTCAGCCAAAGCCTGCTCGTCTTCCATCTTACTTAGCTTGTCTTGATGGAGACTCAGGGTGCATGCCTTGCTAAGTGACAGGGAGTTAAGTATACATTCACACTATCCTTGGCTGCTAGTTAAGTTGACAGAGAGGTTCTGCAACCAGTCGGCCAACATAAAGCTCATTCTCACTCCAGTCAAACCAATGATTCATAATAGGACTGATTCAGGATTTCATTTAGAGTTTTGTATTAAAGTGTTTATCCTTTTAAAACAGTTTTGGTTGTTTTCATGTTTTCTCACACTTCAGAATAGTGGACGGCATAGGTGTATTGCCACATATTTATGCGGCTTACTGTGAATATATTAAATTAAACATTAATTTTGATCAACTTTAAGCCATTAAATCTAAATATAAAAGTCAACATGAGAAAAAAAAAATCAGCGTAAACTTGTTCTTGTTGCTTGTCTTTGCTCTTTGCTCTTGGTACAAGCAGGCCAACACAGCCATAATGAGACAGATAATTGAGGATATTTTTTATTCAATGGCTAGTTAATTGGTTGCCACCAGCATCCCAGGAAAGGTTAAATTTATGGTTGCATGTCACCAATTACACTCCCAGCTGGCTTTGTTCATCTGGAAATATTTATGGCAAAAAGTCAATGTTTTGGCGACAAATGACAGGTTGGACATGAACACAATGCAGAACCACCAGCCGCATGTTGCGTTTTCTCATAGCAACTCGTAGCACGGGCTGTGAATAATCTTTCCTTTGTGAGCGTAAAATCAATGCAAGCATAATCAAATTCCTATTGACAGCACTCATATCCTTCTTCCTGTGGCACAAAAGAAGATCTTGGAGTGGGGAAGGATGAATGCATTAACATCCTTTCAGTCAGTCTAGCAGATAACAAAGCTCCTTGCCTCAGTGTTAACACTGCAGATTAGGTCAGGTTTTTACCCCTCTGAGTTTCTCTCCTGTAAATGACGAGTTTTGATGTGAAACAAGCAACATGTCAAGGCGAGTTGAAAGATGTAGGCATTTTCTGCCATGTCACAGTGACAGGCCGCTGAATATTTGGGCCATTAGGGGCTTATTAGTGAATAAATGACCAGATGGTTCAGTGATGCACAGAGATGGACAGAACTGGATGCTACTAATCAGCAGTGTCTGTAGCTCGGTGTCAAATCACACGACATGGTAACCCATGGCAACAGAATAAAAGTTAACATTAGCAAGTCAATTTCAGATCTGGGTGCTGTAAACAGGGTTTTGAATAGCCCTGCTTTACTCGATTGAAAAAGAGAACATCTGTGTTTTCAGAGAGTAAATTCAATTTGAAACAGCTGTGATATATGGGTTTCTATTTCCTATTTAGTCCTATTAAGTAATATCATTATAGAAACTACTTTTGTTATTAGCACTTATTACTGCCATTCTAATGGTTTTGCAGTAATCTGCAAAATAAACCAGTAAAGCAATAGTTTATTTTATTTAGTACAAAATTTTTACATGTTTGACTAAAAGACAAAATTGTTTAAAACTCAATTTAACTACTCACATTAAAAACAAAGACAGTAGGATATCTCACCAACATCTCACACTTGTTTGTTTCCACTACACCTCACAGTTGTTTTTGCCAATATATTCATTCATTTTCTACTTTTGAGGTGCTTTGATTTGCTTGATTTTGAGATGCCCCACCATCTTCTTTACAGGAGGTAACCAACAAATTTGAAAACGGCCATGTTTGTGCTTCAGTATAATTGGTGATGGGTTGTTTTGTGACAGATGTGAAAATAAATAAAAAAAATCTAGTGTGGGCTGCATTACACAAAACGCAATACAAGATGGAGCTGCATATGAATGCGTGTGAGTAAACATGCGGGGTCTCTTTAATTGTATGGTTTTCTTCCAGACCCACAGCTGACACAAACAGGCAGCCTGTTTAATGGATGAGAAGAGCCGTTTGAAGACGGTCTGTCACTTCTGATTGCTTTGCCTCTGTTCTACAGCATAATTGATCACTTGTCTAGTAATACTCCTCTATTTAACTTGAGTTCTCAGTGTCATTAACTTTAATAGATTATTTATAAATTAGAGATATAGGGAAGAAAATAAAAAAAAGCCCTGTTATTTGCCTATTTTGTCCATTTGCTTAATTGAGTATATATAAGGACTTCTGTGCATAGCACTTTTGTTGAAGGTTACGATATAATAGTGTACTGTAACTCACAACGCTCATGTTTTTCATTTGTTGTCACTGAGTATGATTAAAACTACAGTATGCAGATTAAGCACTTTGACTTATTGATGTATTGCAGCAGTGATATTTCTCGATAAACATATTAATTTGAATAATTTATGCTCACATACTACATCCCACTCCATTATACCTTTGAACAACAGCGTGGGCAATAAAACAGAGATATTGTGAGCTTTATGTAGAGTTGAAACAGTGGGATTCCATGTTATTATCCTACCCCATTACATCAAATGGGAGTGCATTGTTATTATTTGTCATCATATGCTAATTACACATCATTAATGTTAGACCTTAATGGCCCCAAGAGTGGGTAATAAGCTGTAAGGCTGAGCTGGCTGCTTGCAGGGAATCTGAATCTGGGGGGAGAGAACACATGCTAATGAAGCTGAGACCTTTTATCTTTGCAGATTAAAAGGGAAAAGATCACAACCCTCAAAATAAGCATTTTGACATCTGTAATTGGAAGAGACAACAAGCTTTTGTTCTATTATAGGGAGCAGGAGGCATCAGGCCGGGTGTATAAATCTCTCCAGTGAGCTTTACTCCCTCAGTGCCTTCAGTCAGTTAGCCAAATGAAATCTCACTGCTGCTTTCATGCTTTTAGCTGCACTTAGACAGAAGATGGAGTGCTGCTGCTTCCAAAGCAATGCAGGGTCTGTGATCTGGGTGCATACATGTGTGAGCATGGTAGCTTAGCCTTTTCAAATTAATGGATGCCCTTGTATGCTGAATGAAAACACAGAACAGTGACCCTGCCAATTATTCGGGGAACACTAAGGGACTGTGTGCACACTTTATGTTCTGTTGTGCAGAGAAACAAAAGTTGGATTTTTTTCATGTGATCACATGTGCTTACTTTACTGCAATGATGTTGGCAAAATAATGGCAAAGCACTGAGGTCAGGAAGTGAGACCAATGTTGCAGTGAGCTGTAGAGCAGTGACTGAGTGTGCGCATCTGGCCCACTCCAGCAGTCATGGCTCAGAGCTGGGCTGAACAGCAAAGCGACAGCTGGTCCAGCATGGCTCCATGTTTGACCCCCAGCACCATGTGCGTTCTACCTCTGAATAGGGCAGCCAGCGGCACTCAGTACCCTGAAGACATGTATGCCATCCTGAACACCTGGTGGGAGGAGGCCACCTAATAGCTTAGGGTCTAGGTGTGCCTACACTGTGTTAGGGATAGTGTTGAGGTGTGCGAGGCTACTCTAGATCTCAGGGTGTGTGACCCTCTCACCCCTCAGTGACCCAAAAGGCTCCCGACATCAGGGGGCCTGCTGACTGCCCATTTGCTCTGTCTCTAAGGGCCAAGCCCAGAGGTCCTGTCATCACAGAGTGGCTCAACAGGAGGCCATAGGTGTATAGAACAATATGTATGGCATCATCAGTGTGTTTTTCTGGCTTGACCTCCACCAACTGTAACACCATATGAAGATCCAAAAGGGTCCGTAAAGATTCTGATTTTCAAATAAATTTTGCAAGCTGCCATGTGACACCACAGCTGGAAGGAGAGTGCTGAGATCTTTCTTTAATTTATGAAATCCCGACTTTGATAGTCCTGATGGCTCCCCTCCTTGTATCTGTGTATGATGAATGTTTTATGCATGAAAGCAGAAAATGTTGATCAGGTATAGAATTTGTCTCCATTATGCATGTTTATCATAATCACAGATAGATTATGCAGTAACAAAGCAGCAATGGCAATTCAGTACAATACAGTCTCCTTACACAAAACAACGAATAGATGAAATGATGGTATGGTTGTGCAGTATGTGACAATCACATGACCTCTTGGTTTTTCATAGTTTTCCTCTAAAATAAAGTCCTGCACACAAATACAGCTATTATAAATCTGCAATGAAGTAGCAAAAGAACAGAAATAACAGGAAAAATTATTGTGCTAAAATGTCAGTTTGTTTAATTATTGCTAGTTATCACAATTACCTTCTCTTTGACTTTAGCATGAATGTAATAAGAATGTTCCTGAGTGCTTTGGAGAAATGTGAAAGGTCACATGTCAGTTTTAATATAACTAGAGCACCTCTAATGAAATACTGTTGCAATATGTGTTGAATACAAATGCATTAATTTCTTAAATGTCTTTCATATTTGCAGGCGCCTCAGCCTTTTTAGCTCGGATAATTTGACAGCAGCCCCCTGCCTTCCTCTGACAGCTCTGAGGAGCTGGGGCTCAGCACCTGCGTCCACCCAAGCATTAAACCTCAGATCCTGAACTCTCCTCACAAATGAACTGTCAGATCATTACTGCGCGTGATGCAATATAATCTGTCTCAGAATTAGCATTTGGCCAAGTCCACACAGGTTTTTTTTTTCCTACCGTCTCTCTCTTCCTTACACCTAGCCTCCTCAGAAGGCGCTGGTTTGAATATGCATCTCTTCACATTTCCATGAGGGACCCACGGGGAGTACAGGCAGAGAGCATCTTTCAGCATTAGCATGTCAGGAGGGAAGGGTCCTTTTTGTTCAGGGTCCCAGTGCAGATGCTCTGCCTCACTTGTTCATTACAATTGCATTTCATCAGCTTGATGATGTCCACATGTCAATTGAGTGTGAAGATTTTGCACACAAAGAAGCCTCTGGGAAAAGGACTTTGCTGGCTAATCAGCTGATTATCATACCTCAAATGGGGCTGTAGCGTTCTGGTAGAAACACCAGCCAGAGAGAATGAGGTGCAGGAAACAGGCTTACAGCGGGTGAGTTTAGATAGTAAGGCAGCAGGCAGAGCTGATTAAACAAGCTCTCTTATGGATGCGCATAGAGGAATGCAAAGTAAGCAAACAGAACACAAACCAAGCAGAAGACAGAAGAAAGCATTAGAATATTTCTAGTTATCATAGTTTCTCCTGTTATAGCCTTAAGGCTGTATTCACACAGACTTTTATTCAGCATGAAAAAATGCAGCCCTTCTCAGTCATTTGAATAGGGGGGAGCATGGGGGGCATTGAGAGGGTATTGTACAAAACAACACAGTTGAATCTGGTTCATCTTTTTTTTGTAATGCAATGTGACCTGGACCCCAGGAACAGTGTGGGGCTGTGAAGCAATTTTGATGCAATGGCCAAACTGCATTTTTATCCTACAACTTTTATTCTTCCTGAAAGGATGTGATCTTTTTTACCATCTAGTCTTGATGTTCTGTGGACTTAGAGATGGCTTTATACTATGTGTAGGGCTATAGGACTGTACCTCTCTGTATGCCTACTGGTGGTATTGTGGGAATTCAGGGTTTAAGGGTGAATGCTACAAGCCATCTCCTTACTGTGTATAACTGGAGTGAGAACTGTTTGTGAAATCAGATACTCATTTTCTTGGTAGGTGTCTCGTATCTGATTCACATACATACATAATCTCTTGATATAGTCAAAGAATGAAAATGAATGAATGAATCAATAGTACTATATAGATGTTTACATTTGGAGTTAGTAAATGATGGGAAACTGTTTTTGTATTCATGGTGTTAAAATAGAACATTTATACCACCAGGCTTGAAAACTGTTCTTCAATCAATACCAAAAAATGTAGTCAAACCAAAAGCAGAATAAAACGTTTCACATAGCAAAATTGACAGCATATGATACATGCTCTTAATTTTTTCTTAGTGTTCAGGCAGGAACTATATGTGTCAAACCAGCTTATATTTCCTAAGTGTGAAAGTCAAAAGTGAATGTATTTAAATGCCAATATTTATTGACAGTGAAATAAAGTGAATATACAACTAGACAGCACTCAGAGAGTGCAAACCTCCACCAAGGGCAACTCAGTTTCTCCATTATGCCATTGCACCTAAAAACAGTATTTCCATACTAGTTTAATTCTCATAATATGATTGGTTGACCATGAAAACATATTGCTGACATCTGTAATGATGCTGATATTATTTTGAAAGTTAGTCAAGAAAAACGATCAACATGAGCAATTACTAAAGGGCTAAATGGCTTAATAAAAGTCCCATGCAGACTGACATAGCAATGTGTACTTGTAGCTCTTCATAAACACACACAAATCACATCGTTTGGCTTACTTTAAGTCCACTTTAAAGCTAATTTTCCAGCGTGCCTCCTGCTACACTTATTATGGGGTGTTCACACATACAGAGACAAAGCAGCTGGCTGTTGCTGGGTACACACTGTACGGTGTATGTGCTTTACAACAATCATAGTGATATAGGTGATTGTAGTAGTAAGTCCGAAGTTAAAGTCCAAACTCCCAAGGACGGGAGGATGCAGACACATTACTGCGCTTTGAACGAGATGTAGCTGGTTGCTAATAGAGCTAGCTTAGTCCGCTAATGAGTACTCACATCTCCAAATTTCTAAACTGGCATTACTTGGATAGACTAATTCTCAATCCATGTGGTTAGTGACTCGCCTGAAAAAATGTTAAAACTTAATAAAGTGGCATAATAGCCTACCGGTCCTAGGATGAAAAAGATAAACTTTGAGCCTGGCTCTAAATCTGTGCCATCACCATGTGAGCTCAAAAGACTCCTGATTGGCTCTTTCCCGGCTGTCGCTACACAGAGTAGAGCTTTCCCCAGCTTTTAATTTATCTACATCTTGTTCATACATTTATTAATCTGTGAACATTCTCTTCATTCCTAGAGCTCAGCCAGAGTGCATTTCTGTTATTGGTTTCTTTTGTTTGAGTGAAGATCGCCAGCCACACACAGTGGAAGTGAACTCACAAGTGACCTGAAAACCCAATTATAAAATCTGCAATCTGCATTGTTCTTGGAGCGAAAAAGAATCAATGTGCTGAAGGCATATCCCCATCAGAAGACCTAATGATGTCTTTCTGGACCACAGCCTTGCACACTGCATAGTAATCTTCTGCTAATTAGGTTTATAATGCCTAGGCAGGCCTCCACATCAGCACAATTCCAGGGAGGACAGTGAAGTTATTTATTTATCTCACTGCAGCTCGTTGTTATGGTGGTTATAATTAAAGCAAAATTATTCAGACAGGAAGAGGGTTCGCTGGAATCAGTGCTGCACATTTCAAGTGTGTACACTTCAATCATGAGGTCTCGTTAATTTAAATGGGCTGTTCTTTACTAAAGAAAATGAAAAGAAAGATACAGTCTTACTATTGATGATCTCTTCAATGCTTAGATCTTCAGAAATGTGAAGTGTCATCATACAGATGTCTCATCCTACTTATGTTGAAGGATCAGTAACATTCATCATATTCTATATATAAAGGTCTATTCACACTTGTGGATGTAACAATAGTTGAATAAGCCTCACTGCTACTGTCAATTAAATGTGTAATAGCCACATACAGTACAATCTGTGTGGCCATATATATTCAAAGTAAGAATGTTAATTTAAATTAATACTAGTATCAGTTCATCTATATATTATTTTGTCTTTAAAACAGCAAAAAGTACTAATCTCAACAGGTTAACAGAGGTGAAAGTAACATGTTGGGATTATTTCTTTTGTCTAAAGAACACAACTGAGAATCCAAAGGTCATTCAATTAATGATATGGCGTTGAGTGGGCTTTCTGCATTTTAACTTGATAAATTACTAGAACAATTCATCAATTATAATAACAGATAGGACTGATTAACTAAGATTAAGTAAGCAGGGCAGAGAGTTGAGCTTACAGATGAGGTCACCTTTGAGATCTCCCCCTGGACTATTTCAGCTGGATGTTAGAGATACTGAGAAAAAAAAAACCCTACTTGTACACTCCAAATAAAAAGTGCTGTTTAGCACCTTTAAGGTTTGTTGAACTTCTCCCAGGAGAAATTGTACACTGCAGGTGCAATGTCGAACGGTTTTCAGAGTTAGTGCACGGGTTTACCTTTAGCTAGATGCATATAGTAGAGTGTATGTTTACAGCTATATTAATACTGACAATGTAATTTGCAATCTTTACAGAGTGTTGCTTTGTGGTTTTCTCATCTTAACGTTTAACAGATGACTTCAAATAAAGGTCTCCTCACCTTGTATACTTCTATTGTAGATAAGTATTTTGCTGGCTTAACCTTAAGGCTCTTAACCTTTTCAGTTCCACAGTTAAATACAAACAAAAGGTTTATTCTACCTCCAAATTTTAAATCATGAGATTAAAAACAAGCACTATCTTATATATATCACTTTTCAGAAAGGTTTTGTTGCAGGAAAAAAGTTCTCTGGGCAAACTCCACATTGTTCCTCTTTTCTTTTTCTTTTACTGGTGAAGGATTGCAACATCAGTGTTAATAAAACATTTTAATAGTAAATATTTGGATTAAGAAAGACACAAAATGGAGCAAATACAATTCTATATACTGTATGAATATAGCCATTTTTATGGAGTGGGCCTTTACATAATTTGAATTGTTTAAGTAAATTATATTAGTCAGATATATGACATGATTTAATAAAACTATTATGTTAAGTCTGTTAGTGAATTTTTTTGTTGATTTGCATGGATAGTGATTCATTTTCTTGTAATTTTATAATTACTCTGCAAAAAAAGAGCCTGCAGATTATAAACGTACAATACTGTGGTTATTATATCCATCAAGGAGGTTATGTTTATACCAATGTTTGTTGGATTGTTTACAGCATAATTTACATAGTTTTGAATGGAAGTTCCATTAGATTTAAGTGCTGATCATCATCTGGATCCAGGAATATTTCCAGCATTCTTCACCATTGTGAGATAGGGCCAATTTTGATATTTTTTGCAACATAACATCCACATAAGATGCCACACACCAAAGGGTGCTCTGGATCCAAAAATTATTCCAGATCAGCTGATCCAGAATGTTCAAGACAACAAAACGCTACAGACTTGCAAGAAAGATCAAATTCTAGCTGAAACTTTGCTAATTCACTTTAATGTCAACAGATTTGACCTTTCTTGAAAAGGTACTCAGCTAAATCCTGTAGAAAATCGCCATTAGTGAAATAGAGTTTTTCTCGAATAACTTTTAAATTATTAATGATATCAGTGTGATTCCAAATGCTAGAGGTAGGATTTCTATGGTCAGCGAATCATATTATTATCATGGGAATATTGCTTTGAGGTGTAATGGCACTTGCCGAGTGCTGTTCATTTGTTTTATATCTAAATTAAGCAACACTATGCAATAGAAACACTGTAAACACACTCACAGTAATCCACCATCATATTATATTAGGATCAAGGTCTTTTGGATAAACCACTATCGAACAGTTATCAGATGACCTAATTACACACCTAACAAAAGCAGAGCAGCGTGGGCATACCACTGGAATCCCCTGCCTTGTTACCTGTCAGGTGTCAGGTCCAGCAACTCCTGAGATAAATATCTGCATCTATTCCCCTAGATAGATGTTTAACTCTCTTCACCAGCTAAGCCTTTGCTTTTTGTATGTTTCCCATCTAAACATAATGCAAACAACTTGTGTTTATGTTAGTGTTTGCAGACATTACTTACAGTATGTGAACAGACCTTTAGCGAAATTCAAAAACTTTAAAGACTTATGACTAGGTGTTGTGCACCTGACAGTCTTTTTGGCTGCACTTGCAGGTTCCAGTCTGGTGTTTTAACATTTGGTGATGGAGCTACTCTTTTGTTAACATTTATGTTGCAAAGTGTGCTTTTAATACAAAGAATATGATCTTCTTGCAGCTTAATTAACCTGAAATGTTCTTATAATTATCTAGCTGCCAAGCAGGTTGACAAAGAACTGACGAACTCACAGAAACTCTAAATGTTGTGGAACTGTTTTGGCAGTGCAGAAATTGTATTCAGACAGTGAGACAGACAGGCAGCAGGAACAGAAAGGAAAGACAGAAATAACTACAGAAATGAGAAGAATTCTAACTTCTTTTACTCATCAAATTGGTTTTGGACATAATATCAAATATTAATATCATATTAAATGAATCTTACTACTCTTAAAAACATTGCTGAGAAACTTTCTTTTCCAACAGAATCTTTCCTTGTTGGAACTGTTTAAACCCTCATTTTGTTTATATAACACACAACTACTGAGATCCATCTTCCTAAAATGTGTCAAAACACGTTAGAATTTTAAGAGGTTTAAGTTCATCCGTGCGACAATGCTAGTAATTTCACTTAGGGAACTCTAAACTTTGTTTTTATGGCTTGGAAATTGGAACTGTTGATCTTTGTCTTTTCTCTGAGAGGTTAGTAGCAGTCCACCTTTTTCTGGCAGACTATTAACTGACAGGCTTTAAGCATTTGGCAAGATGTTATCCAGCAGCAGAGCTCATATACAGCTCTGACAGCCTGCAGCACCTGCCAAAGATTCTTCTTACCTTCACTATCTGCTGTGAGCGAGCGGTGCTCAACACTGAGGGCATGGTTTCAGTCTCCCTCATTCTGGAAATTTTCAGCTTGTTCCTGTGTTTCCTTTCTCTTTGATTAGACAGGGGTAGGCGAGGAGATACTTTCATGGATAATGAGACATTGGACAGAGGTTTTATTTGTTTTCCAAGCGAAGGTCTCCATTGGTCTGTTGGCAGATGTGCTGAAGCTCAAATGGAAAATACACTGTCATTATCTTGCTTTTCTAATCATTAAGTACAGACTGATAGAATTGATAACAGCATTGTCTTTCTATTGAGGAGAACAAGCAGAACATAAACTTACATCTGCACTCAAGGTGCAAGTTTTATCCTCAAGAGTACAAGTTTTTTGTGTGACTGATGCAATCTGGACACAGTTGAGGAGGTAGATGAGAAGAATTTAATTTGCTCTCCTTTCTACTTCAGTGCCTGCAAACTTAAGGTCTTATGTCTAATGCAGTCGTGACCATGATAGATAAGCCTGCGCAAGTCGACAAAGCCAGCTTCAATGCATCTGAGATTAGTACATCTTCTCTCTTTGGAACTCCAGCAGCAGTGGGGATGACCCTGGCCTTGGCAAAAGGACAGCTGGACATTAAAGTCTTTGAGATCCCAGGCACTTCCTCACAAGAGTGTGTGCCATAATTAGAGCCATAATGGCATCTGAATGCAGTGCAGGTTAATGAAACTCTGTCTCTGTTAGGGAACCAGGGGCTTTTGGGTAAAGAAAACAGCAGGGTTCTGCCAGGAACCCGATGATAGCAATTTGCAGAGTGAGTTATGTCCTATAACCTCAAAGCAGCGACTGCTTTAAGCATGTTTTGTTCTTAAATGGGGTATAGTTTTCCATTTCCCATCCATTAATATGCATAGAACAGCTAATGAGCCTGAACCAACTAAGATAATAAGATTCTGAGGCAGCAGCACCACTGACTGCATTAATGGAGTATGACTTTGCGGTGAGGCATTTGTCTCTGGATGCCTTTGGATGTAAACACAAAATGAAAACCTAAAGGAACTGTGTTAAATGGCACATAGATACAGTGAGGTTTTGATCTGCATTTTGCAGTTATTGCCCTGTTGAAATGCTTCAGCAGGGCTTTTATCCCTTGACATTGTAATCAACTAAATGCAGGCCATATGTAGCATGAAATTTTAAATCTTGTAAGCTTTAAAATGTTGTTTCCCCCCTTTAATCTGAATACATAATTATTATAAACATGTTTTGTGTCAAACAATTAGTGTACTTACCATTTTGAAGATGTGTCTTTTCATTTCATACAGAATAACCTTGCCAGTGTTGGTATACTCTTACTGTAGGAAGTGGCCATCAAACTGTGATTTTTATCTCTTCAGTCTAGCCCCTTGTAGTTGAGCCTGCAGTGAGAGCGACTGTGGAGGTTGTCTGGAGGTGTATTGGCAGATTGGGTGATGTTATTAAACATAACTATAAATATAAAGAAGTATAACGTCCTCCAGGAGGGAAAACCTATGATTTTTGCCCTCTTCCTGTCAGCAGTTTTCTGCAGCGGTGTATTAGCATTGTCTCCTCTTTGTAAATAATGTGTCCTCATTCAGTCACAGTGAAGAGAAAGAGCATTTGACTACAATGGGCTATTATTGGCTATAATAGGGATGAAGCAGACTCTCAGGAGAGACTGGGAGACTTGTGAACTGGAAATGTCTGCTGTTCATCACAGCATTTTACAGCCAACGCTTTCTCTGCAAGAGCAGCATCACTGCCCCAGGATAACATACACTGATGCCTCTCTTCATTTACACAGTGCACTTTTGCTTCTGCTTGAGCAGAAACTGCTGTTAGGTGTTGGAAAAACTAGACAACCAGGCCAATAAACCGACCCCCTGTACAGATTCATATATACCACTGAACAGAAAACGCTTTTCCTCTCCCCAAATTTCAAGCATCCATCTTTGTGAATAAGGATCCTCATCACTCTCTTGCACTGACTGGAGCTTTCCCTTCCCTTCCCTTCTCATCTCTCTTTTTCTACTCCAGTGTACCACCCAGTAAGTTAGTATCACTCACTTTATCAGCTGTTTCTTTTCTTGCAGCCTTCTTTCATCACCGAGGCCTCTCTGTGTTCTCTTTACTAGACACTATCTCACTTAATGCAGCCACAGCGGTAACACTACCCACCATCGCGCCGTGAGTGCGGCTCCTGTGATTTCCTCTGGGCCATCAGGTGGGCTGCTGCTAACTAGCCAAGCCTGAGACAGGGTGACCTCAAGCCTCAACATGATGGGTCTGAATCAAC
Organism: Monopterus albus; assembly: GCF_001952655.1. Lineage (NCBI taxonomy): Eukaryota > Metazoa > Chordata > Actinopteri > Synbranchiformes > Synbranchidae > Monopterus > Monopterus albus. The sequence continues at coordinate 776,715 of NW_018127910.1, read as the reverse complement.
AATGTGTTCGCCTAAACAGGGAGAGAGAGACCAAACAACTTAGAGGGCTGCCTGCCAGTAAGTAAACCAAGAACGCTGCATCTCAAAGTTATGTACCTGCAGAAAAATCTTATGGAGCAAGTAAGCGTTTAATTCTTTTCCCTAAAAGTGCCAGTCGGGCCTAACTTATGGCTTTTTAATCTATACTAAACTGTTTTCCCTTTGTGTGTGTTTGCTGCGGTGTTTGTCACAGTGGTGCTGCACAGTAGGTGTATTGTAAATGAAGAGGGTGCTGCGTGAACTGTCATTATAGTGATCATTAACACTCGTGATATCATCAGCGCATGGCAGATACTTAATTATCGGATACCTTCTTCTGTTTCAGAGGCCCTGGTGTATTTTTCTCTTTCAGAACAATTTCTGATGTCTGTGAAATCCATATAAGCCTGTCTGATTAGAACAAGCTCAGTTTAATGAGTTTCTCCTGTGCCATCATTTCAGATGGATCTCATTAAGGGTAATCATACTGTAGTGTGAGTTCTAAGGAGGACTTTCTACACAAGCCAGGGCTACCTAAATTGATTTTCCTTCTCAGTACTGAGTATTTCACAGGTGAGATTCTGTTGGCCAGAAGAAAAATGTCATTCTACTAATCAGATATCAGAGTGATCAAGTAAATGCTTCTGTCAGACTCCACTGTGCTGTGACTATACAGAGCATTTGCCAGCATTTAGGTAATAATCAAATTTAATGATGGCATTACTGAATAGCTGAGGCTTGCTGCAGTCGGTCTTTTCTCTCCTGGGTCTTCCTCTGCTCAAAATGTTTCAAACTTTTTCTCTCCCACAATTCCCTTGAGCTAGCCTCCCCATCATATCTGAAATGCGCTTACAGCAGTGGCCGTCTTTTGCTTGAGAGCTCTTTGCCTTATGCTTCCATCAGAGGAGAGTGAGTCTCACAGATGCACTGCTTAACAATGCCATCCCCTGCTCCCATCAGAGGGGGGAAGGTTGTGGAGCTGCGCCCTGCAGAATAAGGGGGGCAGGTCCCCTGTGATTGGCAAGAGCTGAACATCGATGCCAGCTTCCATCTGTCATGATAGCCTATCTCTGAACCTTCAATCTGTCAAAAGCTTGCTGCCTAGCTGAAGGCTCCAGGAGATTTCGCGTGCTAAACAGATTTGACAACAGGCATTATCACTGTGAGGGGCCCGGCGAAAAACGCCATCAACGTGTTAATTGTGGCTGGAGATGTAAACTGTCACTTCTCATCTCATTTAACACTTGCTTTGCCAATTTCTTCTCACATCATTTTCCTCGCTTTAGAAAACATATGGAAATGTTTAGGCTGACTCTCTAATCCTTGAATAACAATATCCGCTTCATGACTTTAACTTGTGGTTCACCCCTCAACATGATAACACTTCGGAGCTAAGCACAGTTTTGTCCTCTGTTTGGTTAAAAATCGAGAAAGATGCTTCTGCTGTCCGTCGAAAGACATGCAGTCTGAATATAACTGTGATGAGTCATTTAATCTGAAAAACTGTATAACAATATAACTGAGCAAAGTTAACATTAGAAAGTTAACAACCAAAGTATGGCCAGTTACAGCTGAGCTAATGTGTGACCTCAAGGTCCCTTTTTACCCATCAATGACTAACATCTAATTATTAACGGCTGAAGAGCGAGATCTAAAGATCAGAGCAACTGTTGTGCGTTTTATTGATCATGCCATTGTGTTCAAACACTAACACACAACGTACAGTTTGAAAATACATTTTTATAGCCCTGTTATCGCAGTCCGTCAATTTCACAATGGCAAACACAAATGAAGGTAAATAAAATGAAAAGTTATATTTTCTTAGATTTAATGATGCTATTTCACTAAAAATAAGATTTAGACTCAAGCTCTAAATTCTCATTTCTCTCTAACATTATGTTGCTGTTCGTGCCCTTCAGAATGTCAAGCTTCTTCCTATTATCACTAATTGATTATCCTCTATCAAAGCGCCTTATTATTTGTGAGTTGTAGCGATCAGCCCTATTATATGTGGGCTTTCCCTGACAGGCCTTTAATGGTGATGGTTGGTTTAACCCCCAGGCCTTGCTAATAGGATTTAACAGCAGGTGACTGGTAACACAGACACAGACACACACACACACACACACACACACACACACACCCTTCTCACCCTCTACCCCTTCACTCCCTGGGGCATCAGACCCTCCCACTGGCTGCTCACTGAAAAAGGCAAACAAATACTGCTCTCATTCAGCCTCGTCATTCCCTCTGAGCTGAATGTATCTGTATACTGTGGTAAGGCAGGACTGTGGCGTCACTCCTGTCGCTCCCCGTTTGTTTTGATTCTGTGGAGTCAGGATAAACGAAGCAACCCACACGTATGCAAATAGAGCCAAGGCAGATGCGACGCCATCTTGGAGATGACAGACGATGGCCAGACGAAAAGGCCATGGCCCCTATAGTCTGGTTATCTAATGACAACTATTTCATTACAAGACAGAGTTTGCAGTAGTGTCTGATTTAGATTTTTAGGTTTACTCAATATGAGTATGATAAAATATGTATTAATTGTTATCAAGAAGTAATCACCATATTCTACCTGTAGCTGTTTGTCACTAACTGGAGACCATCTGTGGTAGTGAGTTTATCTAAAGTGTTTGTCCTTGTGCCAGCGATTAAAAGGGCTGTCAGAACATCTACTTTATCCAGGTGAGGTCTCAGTGTCATTATAGCGCCCCTGTCCATCAAGATCAGCGCTGCTAACACAGGCAGGACCATTCTCACAGCTTTTATCTCTTTATTTGGTGTCCATCCTTCCACTTTCTGCAGTCAGTAGCAGGGGCAATCTGATGGGAAGGAGGAACGAAGGAAGCCTGGGTGGCGGCGATGTTGGCTGAGGGGGGAAGTAACATGACGAGAGCAGGACCGTGAGGAGCGGGAAGGGGATGGGTTTGTTATCCTGGTAATTAAGAAGAGAGTGGCTTCCATGCCGGTGTGCGGACAGGATGTGGCAAATTACTGGAGTCTTTGTGAGGAAAAGCTGCTCTGCCTCTGCTCTGTCCATCCTCAGGGGAGCTCATCATCTTCTCTAACAGTCAGGATGGGATTTTGTACCCTCTCTTCCCTCACCTTTTCCTTCCCCGTTTCTGTCTCTCCATTCATTTCCTTTCACTTCCCTTTGTCACATTCCTCCTGAAATGCATCTCAAAGTCTAAAGCAACATTGCAGCTTGAGAATTGTAGATGAGTATGTCTATGAGCGACTTTTTGAGTGAAAACTTTTGTTGGTAGCTATTTTTGTTTTCCCCTAAAACATGTTTTCATGATAAAATGTGTTTTGCCTCCTGAGAAAGATTTAGCCAGTTGTTCTAGCATCATGAGACTGATTTTGATAATTAACTATGTGTATGTTTCACAACACAATTCCACCGATATGCAGGGAAAGATAGAGAAACAGGCAAACTACAAATGGCAATTTAAGTTTCAATTCTATGAAATGTCATGAGCGACACCCCGCCAAATACCACTGAGACCACAAGAAAACAGTTTGTTACTTTGGCATCGCTGCATTATTTCTGGAAAAGAGGATATCATGCCTTGTTCCGTGTTGCATGGACATTTTTCCCCAGGATCCTCAAGCTGTGGTACTCAGGTGGGCCTAGGGAAAACGATGGCCCTCACAGCGACACCCCGTAGCAGCAGCAGCAGCAGCCGCCGCATGGCAAGACAGCAAGAGAGCACTCTAGGGTTTAAAAGTACCCAAAGCATCCTGGGTAATTAGCCATTACGGCGCTGTCACAGAGGGTTCTGCAGTCAATACAGAGATAATTTGGGCAATGGTGAATGACAGTGCTGTCCAGGCTTTTGGGATGATCAAGGACAGATCCAGCTGCACCAGGCATCTGTCAGGCCCATGAATCACTCCTCCAGCCAGCAGCTGGGTGAGTGGAGCAGAGAGAATCGCTGGAGAGGCATGTGCAGACACACAAATAAACATGTTTCCCCTCTCTCCTCTCGCCACACCGGGAAATGGCTATTAAAGGTCTGCCGTTACAGAGCACCGAGTGGAAAAGGCTTGTTACCTTCAGTGGCAAATGAATGACATTGGGAATAAGGTGAGGAATAAAAGTCAGACCAAGAGGGACATTCCTCGCAGTTATTTCAGTTGCGTAGCTTAAGTAAAACTGAAGAATGCAGTTGGCATGCAAAATATGATAATCCCATTTTTACAGAAAAGTACTTTAACTAATGAGTTTTACACAAAAATAATCTGCCTTGATTAAAAAAGCTGAAAACTGCTCCTTGCTCTCTTTGACTTGCACACTGGCAGCTGCAAACTGTATTTAGATTACAGTGGATTTTAGGATTGTAGTTTAAATATATGGGTGCTAATGTCCAGTGACAAACACAAAGCATCATGCTTGTGTTGTGTTCTGTATATTCAACACTCGTCTTCTTTAAGGTTCATAGAGTGGTGGAGTCTCATCCACCTGTATGTCAGACTGATCCAACCGTTCTACTGTGGGTGAATTATTGTCATTCATTTGAATTCAGTATGGCAGTTTTACACTAAACCACACTACTGGGAGTTTTGCAGACGTTTTTTGATGTTTCGCTGCACAAAATGATTTCAGACATATATATGTTGGGTGCATCAGACCACTGTAATGTTTTGTATTTAAACAAGGTGGGAAAAAAATCTTCTTTTTAATCATTTTTGTGGGCTATAAATATAGATATTTCCTTGCTTATCACACTGGGCCTTTAAGAGAAATGGAAAAAAAAAATAACGCCCAGACCATATCTTCATAATATGAATCTTCTTTCTTGGTAAATTAAACCACTTTTGTGGCCTCTCCATAGATTTTGAGTCGATAACATAAACTTAACCTTAATTACACCTTGTTCCTGTTGAATATTATATATTTTTACACAAAAGCATTATCTACATTTTTGATTTTATGGAGCAGAAGACAGAACATAATTTTGAGCACAGAAACAAACATGTTATTGTTGTGATTATGAAGTTCAGCCTCAACCTTAAACCAGCTTCAGCTCAAAATATGTACATGCATATAAACCACATAAGTAAAGGGCCTGTTCATGTCAACTGTGTGGCGCCCCCTGTTGAAATACTGTAACTTTGTGAATGTAATAATTTAATGAACTTCATTTCATGTAAAGTTTTTTAAGTTTGGTTTTGATTTCCAAATGCTTATAGAGAAAGAAACAACCTGCAAATGTTTTACCCCCATTAATAATTAGATAGCAACTTTAATTTTGGGTTAAATTTTTTAATTATTGCTGTTTATTCTATAAACTGGTTGAACTGTGGCATCTTTCAATTTGTGAAGTTATTGGTGTCTTAAGTACAATAGTGTCCATAGCTGCAGTTGTCAGCCTGTTTGAAAACCTCTTACCTGTCTTACCTTCTATATACTATCAACTGTATCTGTGAGAGGTTTTTCAAGGTTTTGTTTTGCATCATTTCAACAGTCACCTGGTGTCTTTCACAGGTTTTGGCCAAATTATAAAAAGCCATGTCAGCTGTAGAAGTATAAACAGTTGTCCTCAAAAGTAAGGGGTAGTGATTGACAATATCTAATTTGATACCCAAAGAGCCATAATTAGGATTTTAGAGCTCTTATTTGATTCGATATTAGTGGGAAAGATCATTTGCTGTGTGTGGGTGCACAGGGTTGGCTTCTCTCTGAGATATAGGTCCAACCTCAGTGCAGTGTATTTAATCATAGCTGTATAGGCTCTGTCCTGGGACTGGAGCTTCTTCTTATCATACTTTAATCAATATCTTTCTCACTATGTTAATACAAAGCAGTCCTTCCAACACTGTAGAGGTGTAGTGTACTTATGCTCTGGACATTGGTCTTCTACAAATACACAAGGAAATAAAATGTTTTTGTGACCCGTGTGAATACTCTGTTTTTTCATTTGTGTATATTTTTCAGGTTAAGATGAGCTTACATTTCAGTATGGATTTAAACAGTAAGCCATGTTCTTAATGTACAGAATGTCTTTAATTTCACCTCTGATTTTCAGAGTATATCGTGCAAATGCATAAAAAAGCAGCAACCCATCTCATATTAAAGGGAAGTGCATTTAGAATAAGTCACCGTCCTTCAACATAATCACTACCATTCATCTAAGAACAGAATTAACTTCATGATAGGCAGTGAAAGCACCTATTCATCTCTGATACAATGGATCTGATGATGCAGTGACAGTCAATTAAAAATGACAGATAATCCACTTCTTGCTTTTTAGTGGAATGCTTATATTCAATTTCACATATGCACTATAAATACATGGCATGATTTTACATCAGTTTTTCCATTTATCTGTCTCTTTAATTTTTTTCCTAAGCATAACATCTGAATATTTACCTGCCTTTTAGCTGCAAGCTTCTTGGTGGCTGTTGTAGGACCACATTTTAGTATTCCTCTGGGATCCATTCCCGTGTATGCGTCTATAAAGGGAATTCGCAGAGAGCAAAGTGAACATGTTATGTCGGTCATTTGCTGTGCAAGAATATTTTCCTCCAAACTGCATTTTAAATGCTGCATTTCTCCCCATTACTCTGCGCTGAGAAACATTTAAACGCCCTTTAATTAGTGTGTCCTTCCTCTCTATCGATAGGCCACTTGTAATCACTCAGAGGACTAATGACTCCTAATTGAATTGCTTTAAAGTGAAACAGAATAGGCCCTGTCATCAGACCCAAACAGCAACATTTGGGAGTGAATCCAAAACACAGGTCATTGTGTTCAGCATTTCACTAATCAAAGTTACATATTTTTACAGTAGCAGAGAAAACCCCTGATGTTATTCTGGTGTTGTCAGTTCACACTCGCTCAGTAGAGTCTTGGGAGGTGGAACCGGATGGGGGTGGCTGGTGGATCATCAAAATCTCAGTAGATATTGATTTGATCTTTTCATATTGTCAAGGAGAATCTAATCATTATAGAGCAACGTAGCATGATATCTCCCTCAAACGGTTTAACAGCTATTGTAGCTCATTATCCAGTTTGCCTGCACCAGACTCTCTGGTACTTTGTGAAGTACTCCTGAGTGCTGCAGACCTGTGAAGCTGTCTTTTTCATTCACACCCAAACAATCAAACAACACAACTTTAATCAGCAATGCCTACATTTCACAACAAGACTACTGGATTTGCAGAACAAATACTGTACTTGTCCAGCTGGTCAAAGCAGTACTTGCTAACTATATTCACAGGTAGTTAAAGTGGCTATATCTCTAAAACAGAGTTAAACAGAGCTCAGTTGTAATGAAAAGGATGAAGAGGATGAGCAATTTTATAAAGATACACTGTACATAGAGAGATTTTATATAGAACTTAATGATGCTATTTCCTGTAAAGTGTCATTGGCATTGCAGAAACTTTCTGTCCTAATTATCCATTTGAGCTTGTCTGTTTCACATCTCTGCAGTCTCTCATTATCCCCAGAGCCACCTCACAGTCTGCTCAGTGTTGCATTAGTAAAATAGAGCCTTTGATTTGTCCTCAACAGCACAGACATAGGAAAAACAGAGCAGGGAATGAGAGCAAGAAAATGAAACCAAGAAGGACAAGAGAAGAGTGAAGAAAAGTCTTCTATATTAGCCTGGACACGGCCTCGTGTGTTGAATATATTGACCGTGTCACCCTCCAGTTTTTGGGAAGAAACTAAATTCAAGGCCACACAAGGGATTTGATGCATCACACACATAATAGGGGATATTTTGGTTTGCTCTCTGAAGTAGGAGAAATATTTTAGCCAAAATATAAGGAGGGTAAGCTACTGGAGGGCATTTGTAAAACAAAATGCTTCACTTGACTGTGGAAACAATGAGTGGCCACACCCCCTGTGGCCGTAATGACGCAGTGAAAACCAATTCAACTGATCTTAGAACTGTAGAGCCTCACTCACCTTATTTGAATGTGATGTTCTACACGTTAACCTGTGTTTCTAAAACCCAGACATACTGTACTGCACCAAAATATCTCTGGGCTACATTTACAAAGCATTAGCAGCCTCAGCCTCACTTGCTATGACACTGTGTCGGTCTTATTAAAGTACTGCCTGTACCTTGCTAGCCATATTTCAGCACAAAAATGACAGCAATAAGAACCTGATCATGTTGGGTCACTCTGTTTGAAAGCAGCTCCTGCCTCGGCTTCCCTTAATTAAACCCACACCGCGCTCTTTCATCTTTGCATATTCCACTGCTGGGACATTGATACTCATTATTTCTTAAGTCTAAACACCAAGACTGTGTCAAGAATGCATCCATCACTGGCAGGCTGCTTGGAGTCAGCAGAAATGTTTCCACTCTGTCAGCAAATTTGGCAATTTACAGTTTTCTTACCAGGGTTCTGACATGTTTTTATCGGAGTAGATGACTTTCAAATGCAGAGATCATGAGGACGGTGGCTTGTTAGTCCTCTCTCCTAGCCCCTGCTCTAATGACAGTAATTAACAGGGCCACATTACAGAGTCACCTCAGGAAGCATCTGACTGTTCATTTGCATGGCATTAATACGGGAAGATGCTGTGCCGTGAATGGCTTGCCATGAGTGCAGCAGTGCAGCTCTGGCTGTTTGGCAAGCCCTCCTGTTCTTAACAGCGCCAGGGCCTATACTCCCATTCATTATGTGCCTAAAGCTTGAGTTATCCTCTCCTTGGTACGGGGATGAATGTTATTAAAGGCATAGCTGTCTGACACAACTCTAATGAAAAATAGGATGTTTCTGAAGGTTATGTTGCCAGCTAGCTCAGAAATGCCTGCTTCATTTTTCCCACCCCAGCACAGGGCAGTGTAATTCCCACCTCTTGATAGATCTTTTTTCTTAAGGTTTTTTTTTTGTGTGTGTGTGTCCCTGTGTGCAGGAGCCTCATCATAAAGAGACCTTTATTATCCATGTTTCTTCCTGTGTAGTTGCTCAACAAAGGGCGAGACTGGACTTTTTGGCAGATCATACAATTTTGAAAAACTACATTTGTGTGTTCTAAAGTGGCTGCTGCTGCTGTGTAGGTTTAATTGAGAGACATTGTTATGTTTTCATGCAGACAAGGGAGTGTTTTATTTAGGTGCATTTTAAAATTTGAATTTTGTGCTGAAAATGTTATAGTCCATATCCATTATTCATTTAGTCTTTCTTTGCATCATTTTTTTAAACCTCAAGTTCATACAAATTTACATGGACAATCTTTGAGATTGTAATTTACACACAAACAGACACAAACAGAGGGGTATTACACTACAGTAAGCAGTCTCCATTCAGATGATACAGGCTTGTGACAGTGAAGGACGACTGCTCAGCATTAGGGTCAGACTGCTCCATCAGAGGTGGCAGGTCATGCTTAAACCGACCCGCCCCGCCCACACTGACGGATCCCAGCTCTGGCCTGAAGTGTAAATCCTCCCCTCCCCCTTGCTCCCTGCCCTGGTTTGGCCTCGCCAGTCCCTTACAGCCCCATCAGAGCCACATGGGAGGCCTGTGACAGACATACAAGATACCAGGCTGCTCCAATTTAGCCCTGTATTCAAATAAAAGACTTCTCTGCAAAATCACTATGTCAACATCTTCTGTAAGTTCATGACTGTTGCTATTGTCATGAGCAAACACAACACTGAAGCAAAACTTAAACTGCATCTTAAGACATGCTACTGCAGTATGGATTCCTTTTTAAGAAAAACAATATTGTGGCTATGGCAGTGTAACTTATGCACTTAAAAAGCACAAAGCCAGACTGAATCCTCTGTCATACATGGAAAATTTACCTGAAGGTACAAATAATGTTATTAAATGTCACTACTAAGTTAAAACCATGAAAACAGGAGGTGAAATTCACTTCTCAGAATACAAAGCTAACAAGGCTGGTATAATGTAATTCAAACAGAACAACTTTGTTTTGTTGGTGAATATAAACCCTTTAGTTTCTCTTTTGGTGTGAAAACAAGAACAAAATTCAAACTTTGTCAGCAGGGTTAACACTCAAGGAGTTTTGTGTTGACTTGACACAGTGAGATAAACAGTGGCAACACTTTCTGAGAAATAATGAAATATAACATATTTTAGAAATTATGAACATGTATATCTAGCACTTTGTGCAGATAAACCTGTATAAAAACAGGTAAAACTCCATAACCTAAAATAAAAGAAAAACATATCTGTATGTAAACACTGTGAATTACTACCTGAACTCTGAAAACGGCATCATATTTTTTATTATAGACTGTGAAAAATCATAACAAACAAGCAAAAAACAAATTACTAAATACATTTTACCCTAAAATTATTTGTGTTTAATGTACTGGAGTCAAATAGCAACTGGAAAATACTTTTTTTTTTCTCTTTATCACTTTCAACATCGGGAAATATTTGTCCACAAATCCGCCCCGTGACAGTGCAGGCTGACTGATTTATATCTTTGGGTTATATTAGAAAAACTGTTAACAGGTAAGTTCATCTTCAGGCATAAAAATCCATCTAAGATTTTTGACAAGACAGGACAGAGATAAAATGTAACCCCCTCACAATTTTTCTAATAATCACTTTTTTTTATTTATTTTGTCTCCTTTGCCAAATAGTATAACAATTAATTTAATCATTTTTTGCTGCCATTCACCTCAGTAATTTTGCTAGGGTTATATCATCCTCTGAGCTGCCTTGTCTGCTGTGTAACCAGCAACAGACCCTAAACACAGATGTTTCGGGGTCAGCCAGCAAGATCTCTGACAATTGGTCTCCACCTCTTACTCCGTGTAAATCACAGCCAGCGTCAGCATCGGCCAAAAACTGAAGGGTCTGTGGGTGTTCCCCTTGTCAACAAACATGAGTTACTGCTTAATGCTTAATCTTTCGAACCTGAAATTTAGGGGTCATGGCCCGTGTTAGCCTCTTATGTTTTTTTTTGTAAATATTGCTTTCATAGAAGTGTCTACTGAAAACTGGCATTCATGAAATATATAATACTCGGTGTAGTCTTGCTCATCGGCACATTTTGCCTAAAGGAAAAACAAAGTTAATTATTTTGTTATGGATAATACCTGATTAATTTCCACTTGCAGTTGGCTGATACTACAGCCCCATCACCTGTGGAACATTTAAAAACACAAAACTACTGTCGCTGTTGTCTGGTATTGTGGTTTGTTAGGGATGTTTTTGAAGCAGTGACTCACTGTGTCAGATTATGCCACATATCCATTTGAATTTCATAAGCTGTTTACGCTTCAGAAATTGTGGCAATGGTTTCTCTCTTGTGCAAAGGCTTTTACATATGTTGGGTGCCTCAGAAATGCTGGCCCAGTTATAGCGATCAGCCTAAAAAAAAAAAAAAAAAACAACAACACAAGGTTACATGAGGCTTGTCATTTTCAGTTTTTGTTTGTTGTTTGCATCGTTCTGTTTTTGAATAAAGCATGCACAAATAATTCCAGTACAAAAAGAATACAAGTAGCAGTGACTTTTTACATCTCTTAACCATAAAACAAAGTAATTACACTGGTACCCTAGATGTATTTTAACTTCATTACTATTAACCTAATAGCGGTGCCATTGCTTCTCTTTTGTTATGGAAAAACTTTGATCTTCAGTTTGTTTTTTAAAGAACAATTTTTTATGAATGTATTTATGGCTTATGGTTTACACAAAGCTTAGTAATAATCTGTTTAACGTGAACGATATTGCTTACACATGGGCTCTTATAAGTGAAGGGCAGTCTGGTCTCAGTCTCAGTGGCAGTGTCCTTAAGAGATGGCCTCTCTCAAGGAAGGATGAAACAAGTGCATGTGAAAAAACCCCAGCGTGAGTCCTGTTCAAAGGCACAGACAAGTCCTGACTGGATTAACATTTATTGACCATTCAAGCTTTCTTTTTCCCACTCACCCCCCCCTTTTTTTTGCTCTAGGACAAAGATTCAAACTTAATTGCAGTGGCTGTTCCACCAACTGATCACCAATGTGCCAACAAAAACCTCCCTAATAGGCGCTTCATTAAGGATTAGAAAGTCTCTATTACAAAACAAATTAAGCATGCTCTGATCTTAACCTATAGGTCGAACAGCATTACAGCAAAGTTTAAGCTGTTAGATGGCTGAAAAACTTATTACGGGTTAGCGCTGAGGTAGCAGTTTGGTATTGATTTTACGATAGCTAGGTATGATGATTTATGGAGTGCTTGTGTCAGTATAACAAGCTGAAGGACACACAATATCATCTCCAACATCATTAAAATTCAGAGGTCTCCAGAGCTAGCTCATCAAGTACTGTTCACCACCTTGGAATTTCATACAGACACACACACACACACACACACACACACGCACGCCTATATATATATATTTATATAGTTAGAAATATCAGGATCAAGATAAGGCCTGTATTCAATCTGGCTTTCAGCATTTTACTCTTATTTTGTACCTTTCTGATGCAGTGCTACATCGCGAGCACATTTTTGTTTCATTTTAACTATTTTTACCTGGTTTTTCTACAAGTTTGTGCTTTTACAGCATGCTTATATTCTAATTTGTGTATAAGCTTGGGTAATGTTATTATAAACTGTATAGCACAGCAGTTCAAAAGGTCTACCCTCAACACAACCAGCACCTTAGTCTGAGATCAGCTGCTAACAGACTCAGGGCAGTAAAATGTGTGGTACACTAGAGCCCCCTGTGGGCGCATGAAGGTAGTGCTGTCTGGTAGTAATGAGACCTTCTGTATGTTATTTAAATTTGAATGAGGAATTGTTGCTGAAACATTGTCCCAGGACTGAAGATGAATATTATCTGACTTTGGGTTTTTTAAGTTGTTAAGTACTTTAAAAAATATATTCAGATGCAATTCAGTATCATTCTGCATTTGTAACATACGTTTTGCATTTAAAAAAAAATTAAAATAAGCTTAATCCTGTTTTTTTTGTATGCTAGTAGTCACTTATTCTGCAAATACTTAAACTTTAAAGAGACACGATGCACAGGCTGGTGCTTCCTAAACTTTTTGAAATTAGACTCTACCAACATGTTTAATAAATATGTTCTATTAATTGCTCTTGTAAAGTCACTCACATTACCAATTTGACTTTCTTCAGTGATACGTTAAACGACATTGAATTAAAATTGGAGTGTCGATGTCAAAATCAGCATAAAACTGTTCTGCTAAGAAAGAAAGCTGTAGTATTCATACAGTACTGCAATAAGGGAAAATAATAATACAAAAGCAATCAAATCATTTAGCTGTCATTTCACAGAAACACTCCCTCCTGCACTTCCCCAAAAAACCCCAACAAGGAGATTTCAGACTACCATATCAGGCTGGGCTTTCTGAGGATCGGCCTGTTCGATGGAGGTAAGCTTCTGGGCTTTTGTTTGTCTTGCTCTAGCTCTCAGATTCCTCTGGATCCACCCACCCCCTTTAATGGATCCCAGATTCTCTCCATCATGTCCTCCAACCGTGAGGGCTAACCGGCAGGGCAGAGGCGTGTGGGTGGACGTGCTTGTGCTCCGTCTGCTAGTGAGTAATGCAAGTACAGAGACAATCCCCCCCCAACACACACACACACACACACACATCTCACACTCCTAGAAAGAGATGGGCCATAGATGGAGAAGCAGGCACTCCTGCTGTGACTTGGCGCACCCCACTGGACAGCTGGAGACTTAGGGAAAGGAGATGCTGCCAAACATGCCTGACAGAGCAGGGGAGTGCTGGAGGTGCAAGGCTAGGCGAGGCCTGAGGTGGCTCCCATACCTGCAGCTGATCACTGAACAATCATCTGTAATTATCTACACTTATATACCGGTGAGATATAAGGAGGGATGGTGGACACACACACACATGCATACATTTAAAATTACTTTAAAATTCCATGAAAGCAGACAAGTGACCATCCCGTAGAAACCTTTTTCAATGAGTTTAAAATGAATGAGTCAAATTATTTTACTCTGATAACAAAATGCTATTTGCTGTTTTTATTTGACTGCGTACTTGTTGAGCAGTTAAATGGTATAATTAGCTTCTGTATTGTTTTGACAATTATGATGCATACTGTAACATTTTGCACAAACTGAAAGCAACAGTTACTTTTGAACCCCACAACAGTGAGATCTATTACTGTCTTTTATGAGTCATTTTTATGATTGTCAGATGCATGTTGATTTGATAGTGTTGATTTCTGTCTGAAACTGATTGTTCCCATTATTGACAAATCAATTATTGTCTCAATTTCTTAGTGGTTTTGTCTAAAATGTCATAAAACAAGAAAAAAAAAGTCTGTTTTTTGAGAGCCCAAGGCTCTTGCTCATTCTGTCTGACAAACAGTTCAAAACCCTAAAAAAAATTCAGTTTTCTATGAGAAACCACAAAGTAAAACACCTGAAAAACTAAAACCAAAGAATGTTTCACATTAGTCAGTTCAAATCAGATGCACTGCTAATTGTTTTTTTCTGTAGAAAGTTTGGTATACAGTTGATATTTTTTGTATACCATGACTTCATATCATTTAAAGTTTGTTATGGTTTAGTCCCCCTCACCTGGAGGGTGAGGGAGAACTGGGGTTGGACTCAAGATGGCTGACCCAGGTGCTAGTACAAAAAAGGAGGTTTAATGGAATAAAAACAACATAACAGGGTCCATAATACATACAACAAGGGAAGGGCAGTGATGACTAAGGAGACCAGGACGGTAAACACACAAAATAACGACAGGAACTAA
>NW_018127910.1:727700-761938 GCF_001952655.1 Monopterus albus | reverse complement strand
AAACAATGCAATCCACAGCACAGAGACTGTCAGCGTGGAAGACAAAGCACGTATTTAAGTATTGCTAACCGCATAATTAGCGTGATAAGGTCAAGCCAAAACCCACAGAGACTGTCAGCGTAGCATCTTACACACGTCTTTTAATAAATAAATATAATAATAATAATAATAATAATAATAATAATGCGGGTCAAACACAACCTTTGTAAACTTACTTTGCGTATGGTACGTTACACGTCGCAATGCTCCGGCGGCGACGGGGCGTCTGCCAGAGGTATAAATAAGGAAGCCAACAAATCACCGGAATACGCCTCAGGTGTGCGCACCGACCCACGAGTCACTAATTACCCGATGCGACACAGCTGAGGCGTTGATCCCGCAAAAAGGGAGAGCAGGAGGGAAAAAATAAAGAGAGGCAGGTCGGGCCGAGCGGACCTGACAGTTTCTTAAGAATTGCTAGAGAAATTATGTTAAGAGGGCTCACAATATGTTCTGCTTAGCCACCAATTCACAGATTCTCTTGCTCCAGGTCCAACAGCTTATCTTCGATACATGAAGATTGGAGAAAAGTGTTGCAATCTAAACTGAAACTCTTCATCATGATGCTGTGGGTCTGGAGATATTTTACAGGTATAGTTTTTAGAGCAGGATAGGGCCCCTCCCTGTAAGGAATAATAACATTTTAACGTTATGAATACCAAGTTAAGTCCACCGCAGTGTGGTTATGGCCCATTTTTTCCTCCTTCATTCTCAATCTCTCTGCTTAATTTTGATTCATCAGTTACTGCAGCTTATTATAGAGCGCTGACAGCATGCTCAAGTTCTTGATAAATGACACTGCTCAGGCCAGATTCAAAATTTGAGGCTCAAGTGCCAATTATCTGTTCAGACCTGGTTAATAAGGGGATCTCTTGTTAACTATCTGATCTCAGCATGGGCATCATTTGTCATGAAGACCTATGTTTACCTCAGAGACAGGAGTTCCCGAGACCTCCCCTGCCTAACATATGTAAAACCTGGATCTTTGTTCCTTTAATAACCTTTTATTAGCAGCCTGACATCATGATTAAGTTTGGCCCAAGCACGTGCACAATGAGGTACACAATTACCCTCACCCGCTCACAGAACCGCAGCAGATCACAGTCAGAGAGAATAATGAATATTGAGCCAGTGTTGATCCATTCCACATCGAAAGCCCAATTTGCTAGAGCACCTGGAGCTGTGCCACAGCATGCAGTTTTTTGAGGTGATGATGGATACTCATGGGAGCTTATTTCCATGAGCACATCTTCTCCTGATTTGTAAAGATGATAAGTGCTTTGACCTTAACTCATCATTACAGCTCATTAAAGCTTTTGTTTGTTTCACCTTGGAAGAAGAAGAAGCTGGTTTTAAATCAGCATGTTGCCAAAGATTATGGCTGTCGACTGCTAAGACGTTGGAAAAGCTGTGTGTTTGTTGTTTAGTTTTCATTTAGGAACTTCTCTGAGGTCTCAAGGTCTCCGATTAATAAACACTCGCTCTGGTCAGAAATGCGGAGCAGCAGAGGGAGGTGAGATACCCCCTGTCCTCTCTGAAAGCCGGCGTTGCCATCCTGTCAGCCACATCTTGATGTCTGGCTCACAGGCTCGCTGCTCGGTCTTAGTATGTATTCTCTTCCTGGGAAAGCAGCAAATAAAACATTTTGCAGCCTGTCTAGCCAAGGGACTTTGTCTTCCATCAAGAAACACCTCTAGCTCATGAGTGCAGAAGTTATGAAGTACTTCCAGACAGCACTTGGAACATTCCTTTTAACCTTAGTTGTCTGGCATGAAATATAGATTAAAAAAAAACAATAATTTGAAATAAATAATTAATCAGTGTCTTTCTATTATTGCTTGGTTATGGAGTCAGTAGGAAGCCAGGTGGAGCGATCAGATCTTCACAGCATCCCCACTTCCTGTCCCCTACAGAATGCTAGACTGTCTAGGCAGCATCTGCTGAGGAAAATAAAGCCCCTTTACCTTCTCATGTAGAGAAGATCATTTGCATAATATCCCCCTCTGTAAGGTGAAAACAGAATAATAATTGGTTTGCCCTTTTCTCTCTGTGTGTTGTAAAACAGTTAGGAATTAATTTGAGGATAACTGTGCAATTAATTCTAAATGCTAAATATGGTGTGGGGGGCTTTGATTCAAAGGAGGGGAAAGGATGCCCAGACTGAGGTCATGGAACAAAGACTTTGTGTTTTTGCTGCTGCTAGAACTTGCTCCATTGTGTTTAGAGAGTGTGTTCGAGGGTTTAGGGGTATAGAGTTGACACACAGGGGCAACTTACACACTCATTTACTCATCCACATTTATTATTACTCTGCCAGTATAGTCCCAACTTTCTCCATAGACTCAGCTGTGTTGTTTGGATAGTCTTGTCTTAATGATGAATAATAGCGCTGCAGGTTGCATGAATAGTAGGATTCATGAGTCTGTTTTAACCTGGTTACACAATGCTGTAAATTCCACTTGCATCCCCATTATAGCTAATGAGCAGCAGTCTAATCAGTGTCTGGATGGGTTGTGTGTGTGTTTTCCCCATAGTACCATGTTTAGAGTGAAGGAACATTTTCCAACTTCCTCAGACAGATGCCAGTAACGACCCCTGTGTTCACGCCCCTGAAGATCAACTTCAAAAAAGGGTAGTTTGACAGGACAATGGGGTTGGTATAGCAGCAGAGTTTAAGAGATTTGATGCAAGCACATATCTGTTAAGCTTTCATTTAGGCCAGTGGTGTGATATTAGGACATAGTTTTAGTGCTGTAGCAGAAGCCTGGACATGTCTCCCTTCTGTAGTTTGTCCTGTTAGGGAGCAGCAGCTTCATTCCCCAGTATTTCTACCGCAGATCCAGAACGCACCTCGCCATGAGCCCCAATTACACCTAATGATGGCAAAAGGACGGAGCACATGCAGATTGCGCTGCTGTTCCTTTGTCACGCCAGGCACAAGGCATGATCATTTATCACACCAGTCATATCCTGTACTCCTCCCTGAGCACAGACGGTGAATCCCAGCACATCATTCGTGCTGTTATTTGTGTTTAACTGCCAGGAAAAGGAAAATAAAAGCACAGTTACAAGGCGTTGCAAGCACGGCTGTATCCTGTAAGCAAACGTGAGAGTCTTCACCTTCAGGGAGGAAATGCCGCTATCCTCAAGTCCTCAGAATAGATCTGTTTGACAAAGTCTACACACACACATCAGCAGTTGCCTTTAACCCTTGTGTTTAGATAATTTAGCTTGCAATCAATTTTGTCTTTGAAACCCAAATGAGATGACTGGGTTACATGTGTAGAGATGGGGGAGAGCTTAGTGTGAGATTTGAGAGGTACCCTGTGAGTGAGTGCGCATGCTGCTGCAACAGCAGAGAGGCAGTTCGGTGCTTGTCAGTGGCTTTCTCCTAATCCTGGCCTGATCTTTGTGTTTGATCTGCAGCATGGTCCTGAGACAGCATGAGCAGCAGCTATTGCTGTAATTTGAAGTCGATATTGTACTCATGATCCCTCTCCCCGGGCTAACCGGACGGCCTCTCACCGTGATGGAGAGAGCCATCTCTGCTACTTACAGGGAATCCTCAGCTGGAGTAGATCTCTTTTTTTCTGATACACAGAAGAAACCTGGCGAGGTTGTTTGCTCATGAAGAAAGAAAGATTTTAAATTATACTTGCTGTCTTCCTCTTTCCTGGCTTCTGATATGTGCTTTGAAGTACTGAACTCTCCAAAAACACAAAAAGATACTGAACTAACTCTTAAACATTTCACATTTCATAGTTGAAGGGTTAGTGTTATTACTGACTCCAGGATCCAGCTAACAAGCTCATGGCAATATCAGCTTTGATGATTTATTCAGAAGCACTCAGATAGATCGAAGATTAGAAATGGGGATCTCAACCGCAAATCTCATCCCACGTTGCTACACGAAGAGCTAAGATATGTATGCTGTGTGAACGACAAGAGATATATGAGTGTCCCATTTTAATCCATACATGTCAGGATCAGCAGTGTGTCGCTCTAAAATTTTCAACAAAATGCACTGCTGATGAACAACTTTGATTGAGGCTGTTCAGAGCTGTAAATTTAAAAGCCAGGGTCAATGAAGTCTCTATAAATTGAGGTGAAATGTCAAAAATTGATTATTTTAGGGCCCACAATTTGTTTTGATATAGTGCAGACCTTCTATTATGGCATAATCCTACCATTTAGTGTATTGGTTCTGGAGCGGCTTTTGGTTTCAACCAAATAGATGCTGACTTCAATGATCATTTTTCAAACAGAGACAGCGAAGTTATACTAATTTATTTTTAGATATTAGCTGAAGTATACATTCATATGAAAAAGGTAAAAGGGGGCTTGTCTATTGGATTCGATCGAGTTATTTGAGGATTCGTTGATGAACCCATTCATGCCTTCTTGTGCTTCTTTACTCATGAAAATATCTTAGAATTATACTGTATGTGAGAAATCTGGCGAATAATGTTTCTTCACAGCTTGAAAGCTGGGTGAGATGATTTTGATTCTAAAACAATAAGCAATATTTGTTTTCAAAAACAAAAACTATGCAGAGATTTAGAATTTCCTTGAAACAGGCTTATTTGATAATCTCACCCCCTCTCTTCCACTTGTAGGATTTCTGGAACTGAATGACAGACTGCAAACAGTGAATTAAATTATGTACTTATTGAACTATAGGCATTAGTTAGCTAGTTTGTTAGTTAGCCTTGTATATCTGCCTCATGCCAAACCTCTGGCCCACTGAACATCATTGTCATTGTCACTAACATGGACCTCATAGTTTTAACTACTGCATGACCCCAGGGAGATGAATCATGGTGATACCTAATACATTGTGAATATCACACTCCTAATAAACAGCTGTCCTTGTGTGTTGTCATGTATAACATGAACTGTACAGTTGCCTACTGGACTGTTGATCCTGGTTGTTTTGAACCAATTCTTATGGTTGTAGTTATTGTTTTTTGAGCATGTGCGGAAACATTGTGAGTGAACAGTGCTGACACTCTGGGATACATTTATTCCTGCAAGATACTCTCATATTATCATTCCTAATGACTCCTGCAGAATGGCTGCTCTTACCATCACAGATCTATCACTGTGTTTAAGGGTTTCAAGGTGTTTGCATCTTTTGGTTTTCCCCATAACTCTGGTCCTTGCTGATGGAAGTGTTGACATTATCTCATAGTTTCTGGATTTCTCACAATATTATGATTAGTTTTTCCAACTTGTTCACTAGAGTCACCTTTGACTCTTTTTTTAATGGCAGTTTAACTCAGTCCCCGATTCTCAGCTCAGATATTACCCTTTAAGATTAAATATCTTAAATCACCACTGGGCTTAATCTTGGACTATATTGGACTATATCGCAGCACTGAACCTAATCTATATCTGTGGACGCAGACACATGCTAGTGGCCCACTTATAACTTAAATGACTAGTTTAGTTAACCTTTCTGTTTAAGTCTAACATATTGTTATGACAGCAATAGTGCACTGCATAATTTCTGTGGCATTAGCATCAGTCATTGGCACGCCTGCTATAAATACACCTGACAGCGGGACTGTTTCGGAGGTGTTCTTCGCAAGATAGTGCACAGGACTCCAGAGGTGAGGTACTTTGATAGTACAGCTCATGAAATATTTGCTGACTTCTATCACCTATGGGACTACTGTTCTGATGGAGCCAATGATATGTGCCCCTATTAGTCTCTAAGGAGTTTTCCTAGCCCACTTTCACCCGATTCGTGCCAATTAAGTAGCAGAATTATGTATATTAGTTGGAGTCACTTGTAGTTCTATGCAAAGGAATGCATATAGGGAAGGATGACAGAGGGATACCTTTGAATAATTAGAGTGAATTTTCTGAGCCCTAGAAACTCAATCATACACTGCCATATACTAACTATTTTTAACCTATTCTTTCCTCCTCTTATCTTCCCTCTTCTACACTTTCTGTCATATACTCCATTGCGGAAATGAAGAACAAACTCTCTGTCCTCAATGCTTGTCAGTGTACATGACAACTGAGGAGACTAGTGAAAACTCTACTTTAATAAGAGCTCTTTTTGAAATTTTAAGCCATAACCAACACTTTCCTAAAACAAATGTGATTATTTGTGAGTATGAAAACAATTTTCATTTTCACGTCTAATCCTCATTTTCCCTCTGTCAATGATAAACAAGTGAACAGATCCCAAAAGCTATGCTTGAAAAAACATTAATTGAACTCCTCAGACTTTCTCTAAACTCATATATCATGCTTGGCTTGTCATCCATTCAAATGCTCACAGCAATGGCTCTTTAGTCTTCTTTATGGAGCTAGGTGGTTTGTGGAAATATGGAGAGTCACAGGCAGGCCCCTCTTTCTCACTGACACTTCCCACAGTCATCAGTATTCTAATGACTCACCACCGCCATCCCTGGGTGTTTATTTTTAGAGATAGATTGATGAGATGCTCATATCATCCTTAACCACCAACTAATTAACTAATTAGGACATTCAAATGAAGACCTGCTCTGGATAATGCAGTGTGGGTTTGGCATGGGCAAACAGCTCTTGATTTGAACTGCCTGACTCAGCTGAGGGGGTTCGGCATCATGGTCTCTTGCTCATGGTGAATGTTTACCTCACTGGTGCTATAGCCACTTGTGTTGCATTACTGATGAGGACAGGTATTGATCAAGCCACAATGATGCTGCATTGTGCAACACCAGTGACACTGGTGATATCAACTTAACATTCAAGTATTCAGGTGCTAATCAGAGCATGTGTTCTCTTTTTACTGCTTCTCACACAGGTGCATATGCTGTATATCTAGTAGGGGTGTGCGATATTGACAAAAAAAATGTTATCTGGATATTTTCTTGGATTTAGTTCATAAAGATAAGCAGATAATATTCTACATCTTTCAAAGACATGTTTAAGTCTTACATTGTACAAGGTCACTCTTAGAGTATTAATTGTTGCTGCTTACTAATGATGTTAATGGAAACAACATATTTTACGAAAAACAGTCATTTGTTTGCTTAAAACTGAAGCATTAAGGAAACACAGTACACAAACATTGAAATTACTTTTGCAGAATGGGTCTGCTAAAGTTTGCTGTGTGTTTGTGTGCTGGTACCGTGACTGGTTTAGTCCTGTCATCGACTGAAGTTTTTCATATTCTTCATATTCTGTGCGATGGTTAGTTCGCAGCTGTTGAGTTGTTTTTACAGCAACCAATTTCCAACATAGTTTTTTAGTCTGTCTTTTGAGCAATGTCCATCTTTCCAAAGCCAAAATACTTCCATGCAAGTGAGAATGACCTACGTCTAGTGATTAACAATGTAAATCGCAGAGCACGTGGTGTCTCAATTTCAACTTTGCTAATGCACTTTTAGGCAGCTACACTAGCTTAACCTGAGGCTTGGTGACCATGTACACATTGCATCCACTCTGAATGCACGTGCAGTAGTTTCTCCTACGTGGCTATATGAGGCAGTGAATGTGTGGACTCTCAAGGTGCTTTTGAATGTTTTTGTAAAGTGAGTGACCTACTCAATAATGTCAGCTCACACATTGTTTAAAAAGCAATTAAGCTGTTATCACAGATGATATATATATCGCATGCCCCTGATGTATAGATCAGTGAAGTGTCATCAAACCCTGACACCAGTTTGCCCTCCTCATTGTCCAAAGCTATTTTTTTTTCAAGCTCTGCAATGAGTTTCAGTCACGTAGTCCGACTTTGAACTCACTTGATCCTGAGATGATAGGCCTTGAAGTCTTGCCATGGCCAAGATCTGTCTGTATTATAATTAGTTTTTCTTTTGCTCATTCACCCTTTCACCTTGTTTTCACTATGTTTAGACTCTCTCTGGTTAAAACTGTGTCATTATCTATCTATTTGTAGTGATTGTTACCCCTCCAGGTGTAATGTGTCAGGATTCTGTAGTATTTAATTGGGAAGACATATGGATGATGGCTTATTGCTGTTGTAAGTCAGCTCCTTAAAAAGGCTAACATGTAACACAACCATGAGCCATATGACCAGCCCGACGGTGTCTTGATTATGATTGAAATAATGGACCTCATTCTTAGCTTATTTTGGGGGAAAAATGCTTTTAACACTAACATTCGAAGGTTTAATCCCACATGGCTCTAATTTAAAGGTTAATAATCCTTTTAATTAAAGGATAAGCCTGGTATTGAACACAAAGTGTAATCACCAAAGGATTACCAGAGAGATGAATATAGCCATAGCAATTAGTCCAATAATTAAGGTTTTAGTGCTGGACAGAGATGAGAGAGCTCCGGTGATGTGTCATAAAATTCATAGAGTTGTTAGGGAGCTGTGAATATGTCTGTTGCAGCTTTACAGCAGCGCTCTTGCATGTGCACTCGGGGTGGTGGTGAAACATGGCGTCCCAGCGGATGGAGCCGCAGCAGCTGTTCTTGCCTGAGCCTGGTGTTTCGCCAAATATGATCGCTCCATCAGCGAGCCCGCTCTCCATACAGCCACATCTGTATGCATCAAACACACTTATCAATAAACAGGGGCCAAGCAACAATAAATGATCTCTGAGAGGGAACAAAACAGCAAGCCTGGAAAAAAATGTCAGTGGTACACTTTAATCACTGATGTTGTTAATCAATAAAACAGCTTCATATCTTTTAATTAAACTTTTGTTCTTAGCAAATGTTTGTTGAATGTGCCTGCTTGATTTTTTTTTCCATTAATGGAACCAGTTGGGGCTGGGGAATGGAGGTGGCAGCTGCTGATGACCAGTCACGATGGGGCACTTGTGTTTGTAACTGCATTTTGTCACCTACAGAGGGTGTTAAGAATCCTTATTAAAAGCTGGGGGAAATCTCACAGTAACAATTATTGTAGAGCAAATTACCAGGTAGGCAATATCTAAGCTGTCAGGAAAGGTTAAGAGAAATGAGAGGAAGAAGATGGACTATTCAGACATTCATCATGGCCATAGTTTCCACTTCCAAATTGAAAATTGGAGGGAATGCATCCTTCATTTTCTCAAAATTTCAATGAGTTAGTTCTGATTATTGCTGTGATTGACAGAAAGGCTTGGATAAATAAATAGGACGGTAATTTGTTTCTGGTCTTGTGTCTTAGATCCGTTTCCACATATTACCTCTCAATGTTTTGGTGTTAGCAATAAATGATGAAATGAAAGTGATGTTGCCACATGTGTATCAGGATCCAACTGCCCATACAAACACGTATGTGAAGAGGCACATGATAGATGTGAATGAACATGCATTAAAAGATCTAATCTGGCCTTGGATGGTGTTGCGAGGATTTCTTCATTGGCACTGACTGCTGTGGAACCATTGCACCGCGTTGCCACATGAGACTTTCACTCTACCATCTGTCTCTTTCAACTCTGTACATTACATTTACACCACGTACTTGGAAATGGAGCTTCCTCGTTTTAATGGGAATGTGAGGCAACCGTAAAATAAATATTCTCTCTTTCCTCTGGCAACCGGAGTGGTGCTTGAGCCAAAAGCATCGTCCATGTTCATTTGCAACAGCATTGTCTTTTGAATTCCATTTATGGTGAGCTATAAATTGAATTATTGAAAAGCTATTGTTTGTTGCATGAAATCAGTGAAGCAGTAAAGGGGTTAAAGTCAAAGAGTCATAAAAACAATAAGCAAGGGTGTGAAAAAAACTTCTCCAATCAGGACTGGGTCAATATTTAGCCCCTCACCATATCACAGGATTTAATAGGACATGCTCCATGTGTATTTATAGATTGCAGACATCTGCTGAAAATGGGAAAAGGTTTAGGCAGTATTGATTCTGGATTTTAAAAGTTTTACACAGGTAACTTTTGGGGATTCGTTTTGGGACATGATCTGGTTTGGTAGAAAAAGTAGGCCTGAGCCTTTTGGTCCTGCAGTGGACAGATAGAGATTAACCTGCTGTATATGAGCTTGAATTGCAAGTAATGAAATCATTTTTAGATTAAATTAAAAAACACATTTTGACATATTGTTTATATACACTATATGTACAGTTTAGAGCAGAAACAAATATTTGATTTAATTTATTAATTGATTGATGAAAAAGCTGCAGTATTTTGATATTTTGTAAGTAATTTTAAAGCAAAGATGCTAATATTTCCCAGGTTTTAAATAGACAGTTTTTCTTTGTATTCTATATATTTTTATATATTTTGACATTTTGGACTGCCGGTCAGACAAAACAGATAATTTAAACATGGCAACTTGGGTTCTGAATAATCCCAGGACATTTTTTGTAATTTTTCAAAAAGTTTTATGGCCCAAATAATTGATTAATTAGGAAAATAATTGGCCAGTTAATCAATTATGAAAATATTAGTTAGTTGCAGCCCCAGTATATTCAGTGTAAGGTACTAAAGCCCATCTCACATAGGCTCTACTGTCACTGCTCTTATCATGGTGTCTCTGTTTAGCCATTTGCAAGCTGTGACCATTGTTGATTCAAGGTGAGACCTGATATTATTGCCATATAGGCTTGTGTTTTTATTGTTGTTATTTTCAAGAATGGGCCCATTTTGTCATTTAATTGAGGCTCATGGGCTTGGCTGCAAAACGACACACAGGGGAATAAGACGTCAAGCGGCTGAATTTCCACAGCCATTAACTGTTCCACACTCAATTAGAATGCATAGGATCCTGACATTTCATAACTTATGGGTCTCCTGGCTGATATAATCCTCGCTATAAAAGAAGCCACGTTCTGAAGACGGAGTCAGATACTTACATCCTTTTTGAGATTTAAGCGATTGCTTTGTGAATTTTTGCACTGCAAAATCGAAGGCTGAATAACAGGGTTGCATGATGCGATAAAAACCTTCCAGTGGCACTGTGTTATTGCTGCTGTTTCTGTGTTCGTGTGCTGCTCTGCACAGAGGATGCCACAGATTACTACGTCTTCCCTAACTATCAATTAAATTCAGCTTTATGGCAGCAATCTCATATTTCCATGTCTAATAAATCATTTTGAATACCAGAAATAACAAGAATGTGGAATACATGTATGACCCTGTTATAATACAACATAAATATGAAATAGTAACAGCAACAAATTGAGACACTTAATAAAACTCGGGTTTGTTGTGCTGCTATGAGCCAACTTGGGAAAGGTGACAATCAGAATTACGATGATAGAAATGTACTTTGATTGCAGTTTAATTTTCTTTGGTGAGCTTGCCCCACCGCTATAACTCAGTTTGGAAACAGACAGGTCCTGTTTACCAGGTAATTAATAACATGCCTCCAAGGCCAGATTTAGCTATTATTTCTAATATGCTGTGCGATTGTAAAAAGCACATTTTCTAACAGTACAATTGCATTCATTTATATCTTGTTATTTTGTAAATGCTTTTCTCGAGTTTTAATTTATACAAAGTGAAGGCAGATTTTCTGCACAACCTTCAGTAATCTAATTTAAAGAGAGACTGTTGCTATCTGAAGGGCTATCAATTCATTCAAATTGATTGCTGGTATAATTTTGTATATTACAAGAGCGGTATTAAGCTTTCATTATGCTGGGCATGGCTGCTCGCTCCCTTGAGTTTTTTATCTTATCATAACACTTTAACATGAGAAACCCAGTCTGATCCTTCATCACTCAAATCATGATGATGAGTTTTAAGAGAGGCACTCCTAATCACAGAGTATCAGCTACGGATAAGAACCAGTGCAGAAGAATTGAAGTCATAGGTTGGGCATTAGATCACACTTTCTTTGGATTCTCCGTTGGTGGCAAACCAATAAACTTAAACTAGGTGAGTCCCCCTCCGCCACAAACAACAAAGTGCCATCAGCTGAGCCTCCTATAGGTCACTGCTGCTGTGACTCTCGACAGTATGACAGATTGATGACAACAGGTTGAGCCCTGCACTTTCGGCCGCCCACAATCTCAATTATGTCTGTCTTAATGTACACTGAACAGCCACAATCGCAGGGCCATGGACAGGGTAAACACACTTGCAGGAAGCAGACTAGTGACAGGATAATAAAGTGCCATGATTGATTCGGCTTGCTGTGTGCCAGGTCGGTTTATTGTGTGGGAGGAGTGGTACCAGACTGTGTGCTGTAGGTTTCTTTGGCAAGCTGTCTGTTGTCTTTGTTCAACAACGATTCTATGTAAATGTAATGATCTGACTTCCTATAACTGCTGTGTTGTACTGTGTATGATTTTTTCTTTTCTTTTCTTTCATATTGTTTTTTCACTTCACTCGTTTATACATCTATATGCTGATTTTGTGTTTCAAAGTCCATATTTTGACAGTAGTGGAGGAAAGTGATTCAAAAATATTGGACTATATATGACACACATTAGTCACATTTGAGAAGTTGCAGCCAGTATAATATGGACATTTTTGCTGGAGAAATTGATGAAACAATTCATGAATTCTCAAACTGTTAACAATTATTTTTCTGTCGATTGACTAATTGAATTGCAGTGTGGAGTGCAGAAAATTGAGATGTGTAATGTAAGCACATTGCTTGATTCTGTTTTCAGTTCTGCTCTCTACAATAGTCTTTCATGATACCAGAATGAAGTACTGTATAGAAAGGGTTAATAAAATCAGTGTTACCTGGCTGATATTTCATCAGCAGTGACAGTTTGTATGAAAAGAGAGTTAATACATATTAATGAGACCTGTAAAAGCAACTAATTGAGCATCCCGGGTCTTGCTGAGTTGAGCATCTGTGAGTGACATTGTGCAGCTCCAGGACCTCCACCAGACTGCCTTTATTAGCTCTCTGAACTGGGATGTAGGTTGCACCATTAAATGCAGGAAGGGCCCTTTCTCTAAATATTGTTGCAACAGCTTCAAGTTTGACACCCCAATCTGTGAGCAGCGCTTAGCAGACATTTGCAGCGTCCGCACGG
The DNA here is from genome assembly GCF_001952655.1 of Monopterus albus. NCBI lineage: Eukaryota > Metazoa > Chordata > Actinopteri > Synbranchiformes > Synbranchidae > Monopterus > Monopterus albus. Next base: position 748,992 of record NW_018127910.1, on the reverse strand, counting down.
TGAACAGCTTTAAGTAAGGCGACATTATATAAAGGATTACCACTCCAAAAAGTTAATCCTAGTTTAAAGTGATTTAATTGAGCACAGTAAAAGGCAGCCATATGTGTTCCATAAAAATCAAAAGCGTTCCATATGAGCGCTAAGTAAACATGCCTCGAACGCCAGCTTATGTGTAATAAGTCTCATATTGGTAATGTAATTTTGTTAATGACTGAAACAAAGCCTGCATTTCATTTTTTGCTTGTATGGTGGTGTTTGGGAATATTTATATTAGTTAAAGAGTAACATGATGGAAAATAATCTTAGAAGCTTTGACAGTCGCTATAAATATTTTGCAGTTAAACACTCTTTAGATCAAAACTCAGCCATTCAGCTTCAGAGCAGTGACTTAAATAAACTAAAAACCACAATAAATCACCATCTAAAACTGTAGGTAGGGCAATAATATTTCAATAGGGGGCAGCACACTGCCATTACAGGTTGGCCTTTAAATCACATTTAATTGCTCTTTTGTGTAGTAGACTGTAACTGCAGTTTGACTGGAGCTTGAAACACACCATTCTTCTAATCTTCTATACTGTGTGCACCATATACTGTCTGTCTATCAAATCCATTCTCCATATGCCGTCCTTAACAACCTTCTGTCTGCTAAAACTAATGTGCACATCTTTTTTAGGTGTTATAATAAAAACAGACAACAGTACATCCCAGAAAATGGACCACGGCATCAGGTCAAGCAGATTCTCCTCAAGCGTCTTCCTGCCATCAGCTTTGGGTGGCTTTTATTGAAGTGTCATAACCCATTTGATTGTAAATCTTAGTGACCTTGTAGTCACTAGAGAAAGCACAGATCCGTAAACCAATCATCGCACGGCTGCCCCTGTCAGCCACGCTCCTGTTCACACAGTCCCTGCTTGCATTTCCTGATGTTAAACAGGAAGGTATACAGTAAAGCTCAGTTCACATTAGTGTGTGTGAGAACACAGCGTCATCTATAAACTTTACTTAAAACCAAGCCAATATCGGCACTGTAGTTATTCTCTTAAGGAATTATTTCATTAAATTGCTCTGTTCAGGTGGAGACTAAGCATAGGTCATCCAGTGTGTTCTAGACTTGGGTAAAAAAAAAGTCAGGATGAAGACTAATGATACTGCAAGTCTCAGCATTTCTTAGAACACTTCCAGCTGCTCTGCTCAACAGCAGCACAAAGATCAGTGTTATTATGGATTTGTTGAAAATCAATTTTGTGAATGGTAATGTCTTTTAACGCTTTCAGAGATAAAAAATGCTTGGTGCACTTCTGTTGGATGATTCCTGTCTACTGTCTACAGTTTGGATTATTGGACCGGCTGCTTGAAGGCTCTTTACAATCTCAGTGAAAACGGTTCTCAGGTTCTCTGTATGACCTACACAGGTTAACAGAATCTGGGTTTTTTTTTCTTTAATCACAAGCTAAATCTTTGCAGCTGTGTGCAGGACTTTAAAGCAAGTGGCCTGGATTCAGTTTCCACCTGATTTCCCACCTGTTTTCCAGTTTGCAGAAGTGATTATCACTGTGGTAATTATCAACCATGCCACCCAGGAGAAATGGCACCATCATATTTTCTCAGCTTCCTCATGATCATTTAATTATCATCTAACCTAAATCTACTCTTCCTGCTTTGTTTGCTAACTGGCTTTTTTCATGTTGCCTCTGAGCCTCTGAAAAACTTCAGTTTATCTAAAAGTATAAATCATAAAGTAGAATAATGTGTTCTAAGACCTCTCTTGTAAAACAGATGTTGACTTCATTTGAAATTTGTGAAAGTTTAAAGCTGAAATCTACACTGCACTAACAAAATATTAGTGTCAAATATTAATGTGCATGGCCATAATGTGCTGTTTCTCAGTCCTTATCATTTACAGTATATTAACTAAAGCAGTCAACAACATTTTCATCTTGGAGTTATGCTTCTTTTCTTGTCTTTGTCCTGAGCTTTAGGAAGGTTTGAATAACTTTCTGCCTTTAATAAGGACAACAAGCAATAAATTCCAAACCAGATGTTTCAATAAGAGGCTATATGGTTTAATTTAGTCGCTTCAATTACTTTTAAGAGAAAGTACGTGAGAGTGAGAAATCACAGGCAGAACACAAATACAGTGTAGCCCTACAGGCTGTGTATCTTTGGTTTTGACAAAGAAAGTAGCATCCGTGGTTCCGTGCAGCATCCAGGGATGGAGATTAGCATGGAGCCATCAGCAGCGCTGCAGTCCCTCCCTACCCTGCTTCTGCTGTCAGACCACCTCCTCCCTGCTTGTCAGGAGCTCCGACGAGGAGCTGTAAAAACCTTTTCCCCTCTCCTTAACAACTGCAAAACAACACGCACACACCCCGGCTGAGGTGCCTGCTTTTCTGAGGCCTCTGACAGGACGTGCTGCAGGCACAAATTGTAATTCATAAAGGTTAAGGGGGTCAATGCCTTTTATTACCAGTCTGAGTGCATCCAGCTTGATGGGGCGGGCATGCAAATGGAATGTCTCAGAGTGTTCTATGCAAGAACTCAGACAGCGAGTGCGTGCGTGCCTCTGAATGGGAGGAAGTAAAAGGTGGGTAAAGGTTGGTGGGGGTTGCATGAGATCAGCTGCTCTCTCCACCTTCCACAGCCATGTAAGACCACACTGCCACTGCCCGGTTAATTAGACAGTATGACATTGACCTCAGGTAGTTAACGGCCACTTTGATATGTGCTGTCTTGCAATTAATACTTTGTAAATCTTCATGTTTTATCATATGGTCAGCTCTGACCTATAAGTGGCTGCATTACATTCAGGCCTAAAATACATTTTTACACTTGACATTTGCATTAATTGAAATACAGAATCAGCAGTGTTAAAGATCTGACATGGTCATATTGCTTTAAAGCTCTCTCTCGTACCAGGAAGAATATGAGGTTTAGACCAAATCTGGTACAGTATCACAAAAATGGGATAAAACGTTCTATCCATAGGATAGTTATTTAGGTGTTTATCAAGAACAGAAAATACTCTATGATTTTAAAACAATGTTGCACAAAGTTTCTTTCTCTTTTCTTTTGTGCAGTTTCCATGACTCCAGCAACATATACTATGACCACATTGCACCCTATTGCCCCCTCTGCTGGATCTTTATAAGAATGACCATGTCAGCAAGTAACCTTCAAGCTATTCACTCTGGCTGTACATGGCATGTAATGGTACAGATTTGTGACTTAATGAAAATAAATGGTCATGAGACATGGCTTTAGTTTTATGTCACTTTGAAACTGTACAGAAGTTTGGTTTGACCCTTGCATGCATTGTCATTCACAGGTTATAGTAAATGCAGGCATTTGAAGCTGGCCTTTGAAAAGGAACTACATGCAATCTTCCTATGTGAACAAGCTTAAAATAATCATTATGGAACAAATTCTGTTAGGACAGAATAGAAAAAACAACTGAATGGAGCACAATAGAGTAGTAAAGATTGGAACATAAAATAGAACATTACAGACTAGAATAGAATAGAATTGTACAAAATAGAATGGGACTGATTAGAATAGAATAGAGTGGAATAGGGCAGAAAAGGCAGGAATAAAATACTAAGCAGCTGTTTGATGCTTTCTTAATAAGATTCAGTTTCATTCAGCACTTCAGGTATATACAGTATATGATCTACTGACTGTTTCTGCTCAGTGCTCATGAGGTCAGGAATCTGTGGCTTCGCTGTAAAACAGAAAAGATCATACCTGAGAAGCCACTGGGACATTCCTCCCTTAAAGCGCAGTGTGCAGCAAAGGCAGACTCCCCGTGCTCATTACCTTTCCATCACAGACCAGCTGCTGTGGAGCCATTCATCACAATTACAATCCGCCTAGTATTGGTAGCCTAGAGCTCCACCATCAGCGTGTGAGATGCACAGACAGGGTGCCGAGCCATCGGTCCCTGTGGACAGAGAGTTAAATTCACACCACAACAGGTGATAGTAGTGGACAGGAGCAGGCAGGTTTTGTTATGAGAGAAAAACGAAGGCTGAAATTCTTGAATTCTGCCTCTACCTACAGTGACAGGATGTTCTTCATTTGACCAAAACTAGGGTCTGATGTAAATGTTGTGCTCTTTCTGTGCTACCCATATTAGCCAGAACTTCAACATTTATGTTTAGCATTAGACATGTCAGCTTGAAATTCAAAATACACTTGAAACAAGAGTTTTTCTTTTTCCAGTTAAATTTTTGATCCAGATCTGGGTGCATCCCGATTAACTGATGACCCATATAAGCAAATATACATCAAAAGGAAACACAAAGAAAACACAAACGATATACTTAAACTGTCATTTCCTGGTCTGATGTAACCCACAGGAATGCGACATTCAAGACGTTCCAGCTGTGGAACAGGTTCTCTCACAGTTGCTGTGTAGCTATATTTATGGATGAGCACGATCATTTTTACCAAAAATGTTGTATCATTTAGATACGCTTTTGTAGGTAAGTTATATGATTTACATGTCCATGCCCAGGGGCCCATTATCCCCATAATCTGTCTGTGCTGAGGCAAGACTACCAACCTGACAAATTCATTGTGTGTCAAATGATTTGCATTAGTTTGATTCATTTCAAATTTGCTGGGGATAATATGTTTTTATTATTGTCAAATCCCACGAAAAGACCAACAATGTCTATCAGTTTCCAATATTCTAATCCTGTCTGTGGCACTCAGCCCCAAATACATTTTGTCAAATGGATCACAAAAGGCTATATGAATTCCTAAAACTGATGGGTAGGTGTACTTTGTAATAAATGCTATTCTAAACAGGAGTACATAGTAGACCAGAGCTACGGGGACTTTACAACCATTTGGTGCCCTGTGGAGTTTATGAAATGTGGAACATTGACTGAAGAAATAGATTTCATACCCTTTTTATAACAATCCTGCTTTGTCCTTGCTGAGGGGGGTCATGTTATTTTGACGAAATTAGAATTCTGTATATTAATGTCTGGATGTCAGTGTGGTGTGTATTCTGTAGTGTTTATAATTTTATTACTTCCAGGGTACTATCCATAACGAGTAGCCTAGAGTCAGTGGTGCAAACAACCCTTTTTAGGTGCAAAAAAATTAGTTTCAATATTTGTGTACTTAATGAAGACCAGGTGAGGTCAAAATAGTTTTTTTTTTTTAATAAAGGCTTTTACACATAGCCTGCTCCTTGCTCCACGTAAAAAAAAAAAACTTTTGTATTGCTGTTTTGATCATATTAAATAAAGTTTCGGTGAAATGACCTTCCCTTGTCATCATCCGGGAACCTACATACCTCACATCACGCGTGCGCACTCGTCCGTTGTGGTTCGACCTCTGTAGTTGGTAAGTGTGTCATGGCAGTTTGAATGAGACTCTTGTCTTGAATAAATCCTTTTTCATCCTCTCTTTAAATTTAACATTGCAGCGCTCAAGTGAGCATAGTATGTAGAATGCATGTGAATGCACATATGAAATTCTTTATTTTCTGTGTGGAGCATTTGTACACCCGTTTGACCTTCTCTCCGGTCTTCCCTTCTCAGATAGACCCGGGCTTCAGCTAGACTGACCGAACCGGTTAATAGTACCTAAGGGAGAAAATGTACGCCTGTGCAAAGTTCGTCTCTTCGCCGGCTGTGGTGAGTTTGCCTTCTTTGGTGGGTTTTTGCTCTGTGACTGAGTCTTGCTTACTAAATATCACCATTAAATCCGGTGGGCCTGTGGTTGAACTTGACAGCTGCTGACTGGCAAGCTATGTGCAGGCTAGGCCAGCGGCCAGCTAATGCTAAGCACTGATTGTCAGACGTCTTAAATGAAGGCTAAGTAGCTCCAATAGCCATGAACAAGGTACCGGGTAGTTATCTTCGGTAAAGTGCCACAGGATCATTGCTTTGATCCGTAGGAGATGTTTTCAGTGATGGCCGTTAGCTAAGGTCATATAAGCTTCTATTAGCCGCATTTAGTGCAGAGTTCATCTGAAATTTTCACACAGTCTCGGAAGCTGATATACAAATGGTCACCTTGTCCATTTGGGCAGTACTGGTTCCTGATAGTTGCAGCCTGGGCTGTTAGTCAGTCTCCAAGGTCATATTTCTCTTTTTAATAGCACTAGCAGGCTAGCCAGTTTAAAGTCCAATAGGTTTGATTGTTAGTAGGTTTGCTACCATTGTTTATTAGAGCTTCAAGTCACCACAACAAATCTTCAAATTAACCACAAATGACTTTGGCAGAACAGACTGTACTTGCAGATCACAAAAGGCCACAGGTCACTGCAGCGACTATGTGATAGGTGACATTCAAGGTGCTGTCCACCTGTTTGTGTGCATGCAGACTGGGAATGTAACAACAATATATTTCATGTCTTACTGAGCTTCTGTAGTTTAACAAAACCTGTATTGCTTTTGTGTTTGGTTTTGATGCAGGTCCGTGCTGGTTCCCGGGCTCTTTATAGACCCCTGTCTGCCTGTGTGTTGTCAAGGCCTGAGATTAAAACAGAGGTAAGAAGGAATGCAGGTTTCTACTAGGACTGTCATTTCACCACTTTTGTAATTATTTATTTGAAAAAGGTTTTGGCTGATTGGTTCTTTTTATAAAGTGTAAGCAATAATGCCAAATGTTTAGACCCAAATGTGGCAGTTTCAAAGTAGTTTAATCAACAGACAATAAAACTTGAGCAAAAAAAAAAAACTTAAGACCTTAACATTCAAAAAGGTGTTTTTAAAAAACGTCTAAATGTAGAATTAGTTTTCACTTTGACAAAAAGCAAAGCATTAAACCCCTTGCATTTTTAAGGTTAGTCTGGAAAATGGCTGGGTTTTTGTACATGGAAAAATTTATTAAAATGATCATGAAGATTGGATTTTAGTTGTTGAATCCACTATTCTTGTCATTAATATAAATATATTTACTATTTTGTATGCGGTAAAACTTCATTTTATTTCATGGCATTGACTTAGAGGTTTACAGTGTTTCTATTCTTCTTCCAGAGCAGTGTTGCTGTGATGCCACAGAACCCTCTCACCCAGGTCACACTTAGGAGCTTCCAGACCAGCGCTGTCAGCAAGGACATTGACACCGCTGCCAAGTTTATTGGAGCTGGAGCTGCTACAGTTGGTGTAGCTGGATCCGGTGCTGGAATTGGGACGGTGTTTGGCAGTCTCATCATCGGCTATGCTAGGTTTGTTTTCAGTGGCAAACATACTTAAAATACTAAATTTCATTTGGATGAACAGATTCCCGGGATGTTTTTTGTTTTTTTCATGAATGCATTGACAGTTTGTTTTTGTCTGCAGGAACCCATCTTTGAAGCAGCAGCTCTTCTCGTATGCCATCCTGGGATTCGCCCTGTCTGAGGCCATGGGACTGTTCTGTTTGATGGTTGCTTTCCTTATCCTGTTTGCTATGTAAAACTGCTGTCATACAACACTTACAGATGTAACTACATATTTTATTGTGGCTACTAAAATTGTTCCATGTTGTTGTCAAGGAAATGTACATTTTCAAGTCTTTCAGACGCTGTCGAAATAAGCAAAACATGTATTGTACAAATGTAAGAAATTACGTGATTAAAATACATGTATTTGACTATTTATTAATGGCAGTAATTTATATGTCTGAAATATGCTGGCACAACAAAGTCAGGTTTCATTAATGTCTTCTTTTGTGTGAAGCAGCCTTGTTTTTCTCTTGCATAAAATGCAAGCTTTTTGGGGTCCACAGTAAGGAAGTCTTGCTTCAGCTGCACTTAAATAGAATAGACTCTTTATTGTCATTGTACACAGTACAACGAAATTGGGTGCAAACCTCAGGTGTAGAGAAAAATGTCAGTATCAAAAACAAAAAACTATAAACCACATAAAAATCACACTTATTGCACATTGACAGACATAAACTGCAAAGGTCCATCTCCATATTGACAGGAATAAAATAATTATGTTAAATATGTTAAAAAGCTACAAACAACAGAGTAGGGTAAAGTACGATGTCACATATTTACTAAGTAATGATAATGACATACTACATATAAGCTGAAGACAGTGTATTGTGAGGTGCGGTACAGTGTTGCCCACTTATGAGTTGTTCAGTGCAATTATTGCTTTTGGGTAGAAGCTGTTTTTTAATCTGTTTGTCCGTGCCTTGAGACACCTGAAACGTCTGCCTGAAGGTAGCATTTCCATCAGATGATGCCCAGGGTGGGACGAATCCTCCCAGATCTTTTGGGCTTTCTTGAGGCAGCTCGAGTTATAAAGTTCCTCCAAGGAAGGGAGAATACTGTAATTAGGCAGCAAGTGAGTGGTGGCTTTTTAAAGTGGCATTAAATAAATCCAGATAATATAACTGAGCTAAGTAATGGGCTTTGAGTCCTTTGATTGTTATGAGAAGTCCCTGCTGGGTTGTTTCAGGAACTAACGAACCATAGTCACTGGACCTTTCTATTATACTGTAATATAGGCTGCTTCAACTGAACGTAAAGCTGAAGTGGTTGTCAGGTTTATGGAGTTTTAGCAATTCATTATTTTGCAAGTAATTTGTCAAGCAAAATGGTTAATGTGTGGTTCCAGCTTCTCCAAAAGAAGCATTTGCAAATTTCTTTAGCTGTTAATTGAATATCTTTGTTTACTCTGTTGTCCCAGTGATGATTTTGACATGTCACCCTGAAACTTTAAGCTTGGAGGACTTGTGATGGAGTATTTTTTTGTTTTACTAATTAACTAAAAAAAAAAAAAAAAAGACAAGTCCCATTAAGAATTCTAGAAAATCAATAGTTGTAGCCACAAATTTGGCAGTTAGAAACTTAAGCTGAAAATTGGATTGAAAGTGGAAAGTAAACTTGCATGTGTGGCCAGTATAGTAATAAATCCTCTTTTACCTATTTGTATAGCTAACACAGGTTATCATAATGCAAAAGTTTTAATAAAATTGAATGAAATCTTTGGAAGCTTCAAGGTGCCCTAACCAAACTACAGTATACAGACATATTTCAGCAGTAAAGTACATTATTCATTATTGTGTATAGAAATTATTGTTTATATAGTAATTTTATATGAATAAATGTTGAACAAAGTATATAATAGTAAGAAAATACCATCAATTTTTAATAAAGTCTTGCACTTATGGTCCTTTTATTTGTTATTAGTCTTGAAACAAAAATATTTTGGAAAAATGTATAAAATACTTTGTGCATTTTAAGTGTTTCCAATTAAAATGGAATATAACCACCACGGGCGGAGGCTATATGAGATTTACAGTGAAACGCGAGTTAATGTTTCGTTTTGTCACAGTGGCCACAGAAATGCCCTGTTTTACTTTGTTCCAAAATACTTGTTGATCAATTATTTTATATATATAGGCAATATTACCCACTCTAGCATTTATATATGTATTTATATTATTTTTATTTGTTTAGAACTATGCAGAACAAGTTCGTGTGACGTTTACGGAAAAGTCAGAGCTCTTCTCGCGATATTTGGTCACAGACGTGGGATTTTGGAAATCAAGGGTTGTGGCTGAGGGGTAAGTGACTACATAAACTGATAGCGAATGGGTTAAACGTTGTTGTAATAGACATCATTTCTGGCATTGTGGCGGACTTGAGCTCTGTTACATTGATACGGCCTCGAAATAAACGCTGACATATCCTCTGTTTACAGTGATATTTGTGTCCAAATATGGCGACGGTTGTATGTTAACGCAGGGATCAGGCTATTCCATGGAAGCGACTGGAACAGATGATCGCTCCCTCTGTAATAACGTTATATTATTTGTGTCTTTTCATGATGAGCAGTTACATTTACAACAAAGAAAACAATAGCGTTGTTAGTGAAAGAGAGCTCACTATAACCGCCCCAGTCGAGTACTGGGTACAAAATAACTGGACTGAGAATTCAGTGTCTTTTATGATGACCCTGAAGTGTAAACAACCAAAGCAACCGCCCTTCATGGATATGCTTTGTCCTAATTTCCAGCTGTTTTCTCAGGGCTTTATCTTCACATTGCTAAGTTCAGCCCTGAGACACACATCGTCCGATATCAGCGTTGTTAATTTGAATCTGGACTAACGTTATATCCATAGCGTTTTGTTTTCTTGAGTTACACGTAGATTTAAGCTGTTAACCCTTGTGCACATATAGTGATACATCTTTAGGCATGGCATTTAACTCTGTGTTTTTACATGTTATATTTCAGGGTGATATAACAGGAATTTCTTAATATGAGTGATGACAAACCTTTCCAATGTACTGCTCCTGGATGTGGACAGGTAAGTCAATTCTCTTATCACAAATGTTGTCCCACAATTTCTAATGACTCTGGCTGTATTAACATGGTTATATCACAAATGTTGTCCCACAATTTCTAACGACACTGGCTGTATTAACCTGGTTAGGGTGAATCAGGGCACAAATTAGTTTGTGTCACTTCTTGTATATACTATTTGTAAAGTACTTGTTTATACACATATTTCATGTTGTACTGAATCCATGTTTTTCTTTCCTTGTTTGTCTTTTTTTGGATGTTTGGACAAATATATTGTGTGTGTGCCTAATGACATTATCAAACCAGACTGAATCAGTATAAACTAAAATAATGATGATGTTGAAACTAGATTTTAACACAGCTAACGTGTAGAAGATAGGACCATAAAATAAATATATAATACCAGACCTAGCTGATTTTGTACTTGAGTAGTGTAATCAAGTTACAGGTGCCTGGGTGGTCATCCAAATTGGAGTGAGTGTAGTTCATCTACTTTGTTATATTTTTGTAGGAATGTTATTTTCATTTCAAAACATTTAAACTGATAGGTTATAATTTTGTTGTGATTTTCTTTGTATTTATTCATTTATGTATTTCATCACTTTTCCTGGGCTATAAAACATCAAGTACTGGTATCTACTGTACCTTCAAAAAAAAACTATTGTAAAGTGTAAACTGAACCTCACCAAAAAGGTTTGAGGTTTGAAGGTTTGGCGTTAAACCATTTTGGAGGCTGCAGTTTGTCATGCTGTTGATTTTTCTTGTGTTACACTGGGAAGTGCCCCATTCATGTAACTGCAGTGGGAGTTATATACACATATATATATACATAATAATACTCCTCAAAAGAAGAGGAAAAGATAGTGGCAGTATAGACGTATGAATTCCCTGTATCTTGCTAATATAAAACATGCTTTTTATTGAAATGTTAGTTAATCTTACTTAAAACTTTAACGACCATTTGCTTCAGACCTTTCATCTAGATCATATCTCATTGTCCTGTCTGTTTTCTTTTTAACTTTACATAGAGATTTACAAATGAAGACCACTTGGCAGTCCACAAGCACAAACATGAGATGACCCTGAAGTTTGGCCCAGCAAGAACTGACAGTGTCATCATTGCTGGTAACTGCTTTTGACATTGATAAATATAGTGTAAACGATGCTTGTAATCAGTGTACTAACGGTTCTCTTCGTTTGTAGACCAAACCCCTACACCAACCCGCTTTTTGAAAAACTGTGAGGAGGTCGGGCTCTTCAATGAACTTGCTAGTCCATTCGACCATGACTTCAAAAAAGCGACTGAAGATGACATTAAAAAGGTTGTTCTCATAGTTAAAACTTGTCAGCCGCTCTTCTGACTCATGTTTATTCCATTATTAGTTTTTATGCCTCTGCTCCAGCGATAGCTACAGCTGGAGGCATTATGTTTTCAGGTTGTCCATACGTACATACATACATCACATTCTTATGAACACTATATGCCATTAACACCTTGAGGGAATGTCTTAAAATTTAGCACAACTGTCCACTTGGACTCAAAGATGAGCCGATTAAATTTTGGTGGTCAAAGGTTCACTGTGGTCACTGTGACCTCTCATTCATCTCATTCTTGTTAATGTAAGAAAATATTGGTACACTTGAGGATTGCAATAATACATTTTGCGATACTGTATTGATTCTCAAAAACACAGTATTGATTTTAATTAATAGTTCACATGCCAAATAGTGCTATGTTGCATGTTACGGGGCTGTGACAAATGCAAATGCAGATCCCTGTTATGATTGCATAAAAAGTAAACTTTTTTTTTACAGGAGATTTTATGCATATGATGGTTTGTTGCTTATTTTTGACAGTTTTCCTAAATTTCATTTAAGAAAAATCAATTTATCACCTTATTTACAGTAATATATCGAATCGTAACCCTGATATCGTGATGCGTATCGTATTGGCAGATTCTTGCCAGTACACAGCCTTAGTGAATGTGATATGTCAGAAACACCTTGAGGAAATTTCTTCCACTTGGATTCGAGGATGAACTGATTAGATTATGGTGGGAGAAGGTCAAAGGTCAAGGTCAGTGACCTCACGTCTGCCCTATTTGTATGAATTTGACTAGGTGGTGGAGGCATAGAACCACAGAGGGGTAATCGAATTTCCATCTATGTTCTGTCCTTTGCTGACCTGTCCTGTGCTTCTCACTGCCCTGTAGTTACCACTGGATTTGTCACCTCTTGCGACGCCTGTCATACGCAACAAAATAGAGGAACCCACAGCTATGGAGGCACATCGAGATAGTCCTCTGCCTCACCCCGAATCTACTACAAATGATGACAAGGTAAAGGTGTTAAATAAACTGTGTCTGGTTTTTGTGCTAATCACAGACTTCACAAAGCTGTCACTAAGGGTGTTCTCCTGGTGTTCTCCTGTTTCAAATCCACTGGTCTGAATATTGTTTGGACTCTTTGGTCATTTTAAACTGAGCTTTTAAAATAATACCTATGTTGTGTGTGTTTGTGTTGTGGTAATACTGAAAACACTGGAAAATACCAGCAGTACTGCACAAATTGATTCATAAAAAGGATGGGAGATTAGGTGGATTTGAACAAATAAGTTTGATTTTTTTTCCCCTAATTTTTATTTTTATTCCTAATATTGAGGAAAAAGTTAAGTATTCGCTATCATGTAATAGGAAGCCGTTAAGTAATTTGGTCTTCATTAAACACTTCCTGCAGCTAAGGTGTTTTGTTTCCAGGACTTATCTTTGCAGCCAGCCTCACTGCCAACATCCACTATAGTCCATCCTGCATCCCTCCAAGTTCCCAATGTACTTCTAGCAACCTCAGAGGCTAATGTTGTAATACAGCAAGCTCTCCCATCGCCAACATCTAGCTCTGTTATTACCCAAGTCCCATCTACTAATAGGCCTATAGTGTAAGTAACTTGAAATGTCCATTTTTAAAAGTTGTGGTGTTTTTTTTTTAAGTCATCCTTTCCTTTTTAAAATAATTTTTCTGCAGTTTTGTATTGGTGAGCTCATATTTCATGAGGCATGTGCTTGTTTGTTTTTATTTATTTGCACTTCACAGGATTTTTTTGCACTATAGATGTCAGAAACATCAGTATTGCTCAAATATAAACTTGTAGCTTCAATGAAATTTCTGAGTGGTGGAAAAAAAGATTAATGGGGTTTTCACACAATCATCCTTGTCACACTGTGTTCAGAGCAGTTTTTTAAAGTTGTATGTTTTTAATTAAGCCATTTCTTTAGGGTTAATACCCATTCTTAATGGTTTGGTTATTGACCTACTGGGAGCTGAATTAAATGGATTATTTTGTGTTTGGCATCTATCTACTGTATCTGTCTTTCTGTCTAGCAATGGATTGTTTGTTCATTCATTTCCTTTAAATTGTGTGTTAGTGAAATCACTCATGGACTCACTTCAAAGCGAAGATTCTGTAGGTATCAATAGTCAGTATTTGGCGCAGATGATTTGGTGAAAACCCCAGGTGTTTTAACAACAGTAAAATCACTTTGGAACTAATGTCCATATACGGGCAGAACTGATGTCTCTTAATGGGTCTAATGTGACATAAAAACATTGTTTTAGCTACTGTTTGAGTCTGTTTTTGCAACAGCTGTATTTAACTTGTTGGGTTCTGTCTTGGTTCCTTTTTATTCCCATCAGTCATTGCCTGACTTTGACATAACGTAGTATATTAATAGCCACTCTTATTTATAATTTGTGACACTCTCTTGTTGTGTTTTGCTCCTAGTTGTTTGTTAGTTATCTCACTGGGATTCCTTTTCTCTCCTCCTGCAGCCCAGTGTCTGGCACCTTCCCTGTGCTCTTACAGCTGCCTAATGGCCAGACCATGCCAGTTGCTATACCTGCATCTATTACAAGCTCAAGTGTACATATCCCAACTACAATCCCTGTGAGTGTTCTGCTGGTTATATTATAATAATGTGATATTTTACTTTGTGTTTATAGCTGAATTTTAGTATACTGAAAATTGACTAGCATGCATACATGCAGTAACTTGAACTGCTAATATCCTTTCCCCTGCTTGGACATAAGGGACTGTATACAGCTTTGGCACTTCAGATTTGACAGTCAGTTACAGACTGTAGAGGCGGAGTGAGATAATAGACTTTTGAGTACAATTGTGTGCCACTGTGGCAAAGATACAGGAGTTGGCTAAAGTGCAGGAGGCTCCAGTCCAGGATGCTTCACTGCTGTTTGTCCTTGTACAGTTAGAATCAACATTCTTGATTTCTGGTGGAGCAGATAGATTATGCTACTAATGTGTTTTGCAAACCACTTATACTGTAACTGCAGCCCATGACCGCGTCTCATATGTGAAATAATGTATATTGTAAATTAGGTTTTTTTTTTTACTCCCCCGTGTGGAAGCTTGTCTTGTTGTTCACTGTAGTTCTGATTGTTTGTGTGGAACACTGAGCACCACATGATTATCTCCTCATAGCAGCACAGCAGGGAAAAAACCTCTATCTTCCTGGTCTGTAGGGATTGGGAAAGCTGTTGACAAGCAGAGGAGGGCAAAAGTAGATGGAGAACATGAGCCACCAGTGGGCCTTCCTTTCACTCGATCACCCCTCACCCCTCCAGCTCTCCCCACCTCCCCCTGTCTCATTGTCAGTGGCTGTGAGAGGAGGCCTGGCTCTGGCCTTCTGACTCATGTCTCTCCATCCTCTCTTCAGCTTCCCTGTCCATATGCTCTCACGCAGGCAGGCAGAGGCTCATTAGCGTGCACACTGCATCTCCATGTGGCGCTGCCTCCACAAAATAACAGGCCATCCAACCTAATGAGGCTGAGATATGAGGAAACTCTGAGAGCCTGCCGTGGCCGTGCATGTTTGTGTTGTGTGGGTGCGCCGCCTGCCTGTCCGCTGTCGAAGACTAATTTTCTCTGTGCTGATCTGTGTCCCTGCTTTCAGCTTGTCAGACCTGTCACCGTAGTGCCTAACGTCCCCGGGATCCCAGGACCTCCCTCGCCACAGCCACAGCCACAGCCACAGCCTGTCCAATCAGAAGCAAAGCTGGTATTTGTTATCTCTACTTTTACATCAAATGTTATTTTCATGTTGAATCTGTTATTTCCCATCTGAGAAACATAATAACCAAACACCAAGGGAGTTTGACAGTGAGGAAGCAGTAGCTGTCTTTGACCTGATGGGGGCACTAGAGAGCCTGGGTGTGCACTATTCAAAAGTAGTGTAGTATATTTTTATTTATTACTGTAGCCCTTTCATTAAGGGACTTTCCAACTTGGTTTTACTGTCTAATACATCATTAAAAATGTTTTACTTTAAATGATTTAGAATGTAGAGCTCAATATTGGTCAATTTGTTGATTTTTCTTGCATCGACAGAAAATTTGTTGTAGCTGTTCTGATATTAGAATATTCTTAGTCCTTTTTTTAAGCAAAATGCAAAAACATTTGCTCATTACCGCTTCTCAGATGATAACTTGAATTGTATTGTACTTTACTCACACAAAGATTTACCCTAAAGTGCTTTATAAAACAGGATTAACAACAATGTTAGCCCAGTAGCAAAAATGACAGTTAACAATAACAACAAATAAAACATAGGATAACAGTAAAATAAAATATTTAAAAGACGCCATTAAAACCAGCTGTGAGAATCGCTGCTGTCCTTTTTCATACATAATAAACTGAATATCTTTGGTGTTGGACTGCTGCTCAGACAAAAGAGGATTAATAAATCATAGATTAGTCAGTAATAAAAGTAATGATCAGTTATTGATCTACTGATTTATAATAATCCTGCTAATAACAAAACACAGAAATATTTCAGTTGTTTCCATGGGGGAGAAAACGGTTCCAGCAGTATTGTAATTAAGTCCTCCTGTATAGAAAGTGATAGTTGAAGGGCAGGGATATGAAGTGTTGTAAAGGAGATCGGTGGCAGTGTGATGAAGTACGGATCACAGAACCTGTAAGTGCTCACAGCATGTTCCGGCTGTGGAAATTAACAACTAAACTGTGGAAAGGAGGTGTGTGTATGTTGGGAGGGAAGGATTGATCCTGACTGGCGGGGGGGAATCATGGGGTATGGTGATGACTAACGCGGAGACAGCGTTGTGCTCAGCACGCCGTCACCAGGTTCAGCCAGAGGGGGGCTACCAGCAAAAGCCAGCTGGGGGCATCCTGGCACACGCTCAGCGAGGCACATTAAGCCGGCCTCACCCTGCATGGAACCTTTTGTTCAGCAGAATCCTGCCTGACCTGCATCCCCCCTCTCACTCCCGGCGCCTCCCACCGCACTCAGCTCATCAGCAAACACCTAATGAGCCTGCGTCAAGAAAACAGACCTCACTCAACCTGCCCACTCCCCGCCCCCACCCGGATCTCAGGGGGCGCGGAGACGGCACTTTACAAGGACTGATGATGCTGCAAAGACCACAATAATGATAATTAACTTGCTGAATTTAGAAGATTATGCTGTTAATTAGTTGCAAAATAAAGATAAGTAATATAGTAGCAGATGGTTGAATAACACCCATGAGATGGAGGGTTATTACACTGATGAGGTTTCCATGGCAGAGATGAAATATGAATCTAACTGGCTTTTCCCTCTTTCTATGAGCCATTCCAAGAGAATAATATCTTGTTTCTGCCAGAAGAGCTTCTGGAAGGGTATTACACGATAAACTAATTTGGTAGATAGATTGGTCTGGCAAAGGTAGTTGTTAGAATAATGTGCCTCTCTGTTTTCCCATGTAAATGTATTCCCTCTCACTTTGTTATTGCATCGAAGGGCTCATTCACTTTCACCTTGTTTGCTCAGTGTTTGATGCTAGAGGAATTGGCTTGTGAATCATGGACACCAATCTGTGGAGAAATTGCTCTTGTGAAAGGGCTGTGTTTGTGTGTGTGACATTCTTGTTTTTTTTTTTTTTGACATTGTGAGTTACATTATGAACCATGGATGTTCTTCACCTGGATTTCTTTTTTGTTTTTGTTTACCTATTTGATTCTACTTATTTTATATTTTAGAATCCTCTTTTATAACGTAAATTTTTGGGGGAATCGCTGAATGCCAGAAAATGTAAAAGGAGGATATTTCAAATAAAATTGTACACGTCGTCAGTCAGAATGCCAGCGGTGATGCTTCTCTGTTCTTCTTCTCTGTTGACTGCTCTAAACTCAGTAGCTTCATTGAAGCAAGATGTTACAGTCTGTTCACTAACTGCTTAACACTCACACTAGGTCTGGTGTTGTTAGTCGTCTTTTGGAACTTCTCTCCTCAACATTTTGAAGCACAATTTTTTTTTGTAAGAAGTTGGGGTGTGTTTAAATTTTTTTTTTTTTATTGGATTTCCTGTTACTAAGCAGTATATTTTGCTTAATGCTTTGTATTCAACACACACTGCTAACTTGTTTCCAATTCAGTGGCTCAGGTCAACATTCATAAATGTGTCATTTCAGTTTGTAAAGTGAATGATTTAAGTAAACCATTTGGGTTATTATTATTTTTATTTTAGTTTTGTCTTTGCCTGCCTGTCTGTCACAGCTAGGCTGTTTGGTCATTTTTTGTTCAGTAGTGTTCACAGGTGAGAACTAGCTGTAAACACATTTGCACATAACCTTAACAGCCAGTGAAAATAAACTTTCATACTAAAAATTCATAGTGCTACCTTGATATATTCTAATTTCTTGGTGTACTGTCACTAAAACCTCCTTTTTAGCATATTTGTAACTGAATATAGTTTTGCTCTTACATGAGCTATTTCTTTACATGAATGGTTTTTGACTATTTCCCCTGTGCTGAATTCTCTTCCCAGAAACTGAAAACGACATTAAGCCAGCAGCTTCCTCAGGTAACCAATGGAGACGGCGGTGAAGTCCAGAGCAACGCTGTAACCCACACTGCTGCTCCTGCTTCTCCTGCCCCAGCCCCAACTCCAGCCCCAACCGCAGTCCAAACTCCCGCTCCGGTTCCTCACCTGCCTGCAGCTGAGGAACCTTCTCCCCATTCCCTTCAACAGCCAGCCACCTCCACCACAGAGACACCTGTAAGTGTTCACACATATTGTGTAGGGGCATGTTTTTCCTTACTTTACATGTTATTTCACAATGTGCACTTTCAGTAAAATAATTTATTTCCTTGTTAGCATATGTTTGCAAAGTCAGCCTGCCAGTAAGATGTCTGTATAGTCTATACATTTATTTCAGTGTTTGTTTAATTTAGCTGTGTATCAGAAAGTGCAGACAAGTGTCCTCTGTACAGGGCTGTGTGTTGAACCTCAGTACTGGTGATGACTGAAATCTGCTACAGTATCGAGTATGAAAAACCGTCCAGTCCAGAAAGCTGCCATTATTTATTTTTTAATCAGACAGCTCCTGATTTAAACTGAAATTGTCCAATGATGTCAGCAGTACTTTACGGATGCGGTGGTGGATTTGTTCTACTAGTTATTGTCCTTATTTTCATTAATGTACAGGCTTCCCCAGTGCCCCCAGCGCAAAACCCTCCAAGCACAGGGGGTCGTCGACGCCGAACCACAAGCGAAGACCCCGATGAGAAGCGGCGCAAATTCCTGGAGCGTAACAGGGCTGCCGCTTCTCGCTGTAGGCTGAAGAGGAAAGTGTGGGTCCAATCTCTGGAGAAGAAGGCCGAGGACCTCAGCTCCATGAACGGACAACTACAGGTGCTTTTTACCTCTTACTTTCAGTTGATGCATGCAACAACTGCTACTGACAACATGTCAGTTTGTGTATGCACGCGCGCCTGTTTATCATTGTGTGCTGTTGATGTAAGCGTGCGCACACAGGCTTTTCCCTTCTGTGGTGATGAAGTCATTAATGCCGATTAAGAAGAGCTGCCGCATGACAGCAGCAGTGTGTGAGCCCTTTACATCGATATGTCCCTGTCAATAAAGATGTATCCTCCAGATGTCAGCCGCACACAAGCGTGTCTTCACTTCTGTCTCAGCAGTTTACTGAATGGCCTCAAAAATCTCCTAGGGAAAGGTGTCTTTTTGAACCTTCATTTCACTGGAAGCAATTAGGATCTGATGCTGACAAGTTCGAAACAGTTCATCTATCTGCTGTCTCTGTTGATAAGTGTGAGTCGGGGGTGCGGCACATCGGTGTTCCAGACAATTAAATGAGATATGGTGTTTATTTGCTCACTGTCTTATTTTTCTATGAAAGCAGAGTAAGATGTGAAGTGTGGAGGAGGGGATAGACAGCAGTGGAAAAGACATGGGTTCATGTTGTTAAAAACAAGTTATCACCACTTGTCATGGCTGCACTAGAGAAGAATTTATTTAAACAGAGGTATGTGAAAGGGGGAGGATAGAGGAGTGAATGGAGTTATAGACTGAAAGCTCATCGCCGTTAACTACAAAGAAGGGAACAACATGTGGCAACGAATAAAAGGGCACTTTATATGAAGGCATTAATCAACAGTGCAGTTTTTGTAAAAACCCCATGCTGACACGGCCCAGCTGATCAGTGAAACTGCCTCTAATGATGCACAATTATTTTAACATCATCCTTAACTGGCTTTTTAATGAGGTGTCAGACCAGGCAGCTCACAGGGCTCCCAGCATCACCCAAGGCCCATTTGCTCAATTTCGATTAATTCACAAAGTTAGAAACAAGTTAAACTCTCACAAGTCCAGTTGAGTCCAGATTAAACTGCCCAGTATGATGATCTCCTGACAGTATTAATGTCATGGTTTTGACTTCACCTTATGAGTAAATGATTTTGTAAATGTGTTTGTAAGTCAACCAAACACTTCGTGTTTTCACCACTAAGCTCTAAAGTAGGATGCTTTTTGTCCAAATTCAACTAATGGAACAGCATTTTGTGATGAATGTTGACATTTATGACTTTTGTCTACAAATCTGTCTTGTCAGTCACTCAGTCTCTACCTCTCTGCTTACCTTAAGTGGATTGAAGGGACAGTTGAAAGGAACGCCTGCTTTATATTGGCTGTAAATGGCAGCAATCGTGGTGGAAGTGCTGTGAATGTGGCGTTGGCTACATGTGATACGTACACTTCTTCCAGCTGTGTTTAAATCTGTCTTACAATAGCTCAGCCCTGCCAGCACCAGCAAGACTAAACAGATGGAATCAAATAAATTGGCTGCTTTTAGACTAATAGATTAAGCCGCCCATAGTCCTTTAAAGGAGAGGGGAAGGAGCTTAAATCTGCCATTGGGTGTTCGTGGGCCCCTGGCCGCTCTAAATCCAGTTAAAGTCACCTTCAGCGTAATGTGGCTCTTTTTTACGACATGCAGAAATTCCCAGCTCCCCTGGGAGCTGTAACAACACGACGATGTAAATCTCAGCAGCATCTACAAAGTTGCACTGACAATCTGAACAGCTCACCTCTGACAAATGTGCTGGGCGGTAGCCAGTGAAGGTCCATAATTATTGTGTAGGAAAAGCCTAAATGCACAAGTGCACTGTATTTTATTCTGAATTCCTTCATTACCTGGTGTTACCTTTCTCTTAGTTTTTTTTTTTGTAGAAGAAAATAGGAGTTTATCTGCAGTAATATAGAGTAGTCTTTTAGGCTTGCTGGCCAAATGAATTCTCAAGAATTTAACCCTGTGATCTCAGTTTAATAATCAGCCTGCGGCGGGGACCGCAGTCAAGCTGAAATCTGGGGTTTACACTGTACTGAGCATTTATGGTTTGCATGCTGGATTTTGATTTATTCCTCTACTTCTGTGCTTTGAGGTCACATTCAGTCCCAAGTCTTAGTCTACCCGCCTATATTAGGTTCGGGCTAGAACTAGATCGATAAGTTAGGCCGGTCAACACAATTTATTTTTGCAGATATGTCAGTATCAGTTTAAATGGTGGGCAAAAAGTAACAACAGTACAGCAATGCTAAATATATGTTTCAGATGTTGTAGAAATAGTGTAATTAGTACATCGTTTGTTCACCAGAGTGTAAAATGTTCCACTCAGACTTTTTGTGCACCTTATGGTGTGAGTTGATGCAAAAAAAAAAC
>NW_018127910.1:692609-727635 GCF_001952655.1 Monopterus albus | reverse complement strand
TCTGAACAGAAGATTAAAACATTGTAATCACATGACAAAAAGCTCATAATAGTATTTTAATTAACACAGAAAAGGTCTGGAGCCGGACCTCCATTTAGTTGGGGGAATTATTTTGGCACATTTGATCTATATGCACGTGTCATCTGTCTGTCTTCATGTTCTAATCTGACATGCTGTTCACTCCAGAGTGACCGTTTTATTGAGTGTCGTTCTCTGTCCCCTCTCTCCCAAAGAATGAAGTCACCCTGCTGAGAAACGAAGTAGCTCAGCTGAAGCAGCTTCTTCTGGCTCATAAAGATTGCCCTGTAACCGCCATGCAGAAGAAATCTGGCTATCACAGTGAGTAATGCTCCATTATTCTCAGCCTGAGGCTTCCAGTGAAACACTTCTAAAATGAGCTCCAGCTAACCACTAGAAGGACATGACTCACTTATGGCCAAATGGAAAGAGCTGTTGACTGTTTTTTTTTTTTTTTTAACTTTGCAAAAGTTTAGATATTTATGGGCAGTGTTATTTGAGACAAATTCTTATCGTTGGCAATGTTGAAGTCCTTTCAAGAGGCCACAGGTGGTGTCCACAAGCAAGCGATTGTTTTCTCCCTATTTGACACCCAAATAAACATTTGTTAGATGAAGCTAAATGTGGCCAAGAATTAATGTTCAGGAACCAAATGTTTGGGTGTCCTAGAAATGCATAAGAAAGCGTCTCGCTCTTTTTGGTAAATGAAATGACCGTCTTTATGAAAATTTGAATATATGAGAAGTTTCTGCTTTTTGCAGCCTCTTCATTTAAATTCCCCGTTGTCAGTCTGTACTGTATGGTCTCGTCACATGGTCTCGTTTAGAATTATGTCACCTATATTTCTTAGTTTCTTGCGACTGGGGCTCTGTCATTCTGATTTTCAGGTCATAACTCACCTTTCTTCACAGATGAGCCAGTATGCATCGAGAACTCCAAGCCACTGCTTGGCTGTGCTCTAAACGCCTGTGCCGACTTGTATTGACAATGATTGCCTCTGAAATGAGTCCATTAAAGCAGCAAGCTTGACAAGACTGCAGAGCATTCTCGTTGTGGGGTGTCCACTAGGCCAGGCTGTTCATTATGCATCCCTTATTGCTAACCATCCCACAGACACACGTCATGTGCATTATGGGACTGATGGCTTCCAGGCTCGAGTGGGCTGTCAGAGCCAGGTCTCATTTGGTATCGTCTGGATAGTTCTAGCAAGATCTGCAGATGAATTGGGTCATCTTTCTCATGTGCTTGCTGAGCATGTCTGTGCTGTCTTCCCAGACCTTTGTGAAGAATGACATTTGGAGCACTTTTTATCCAGGTTGGAAAAATATAACTCCATACAAACATACTGCAGTTTCTATCAGTTTGGTTCATGGTGACAGGTGGGAGAGATTTTAAGCTTCTTGTAGATAGAGTTTGCAGTATTGGCATTAAACTGGCCCTTCTTTATGGTGGCTTTGCCTGTGCACATACCATCCATGCATGTTTTTTTTTTAACACAGATGCGGTATCCTGGTATTAAAGGTGTGATGTTTAACGTGATGTCCAGCGTGACATATAACACAGTCAGAAATACAAAGCATACTGGTAACACTGTTGCTGTCAAATCAGCTACGGCGGATGAACAGAGTAGGGTTGTGCTTTTGCTCGTCCTGCACATTTACGACTTGATTCAGACTCAAAGTTGTGTGTAGTGTGTTAATGACTAATATGACAAAATGCTTTTTAAAAAATCCTTGGTGTTGTCGCAGACATCAAAATGTCACACACCTCTGCCTACAGCCCTTCAAATATGTATGTGTGCTACAGTCTTTCCACTTAACACCTTGTAAGATATAGAAATACCCCCTGGGGTGAATGTACCGCTGGCTGGGGCTCAGTGAAATAATCTATCTTGCTAATTAGTAAAGCACATGATTTAATTCTGACTGATCTATAGCCCTTACTCATGTAAAGGCCTCATCAAGCTCTCCATTTTCTGCGAGTTACACATCCCATAAGGCTACGCTGCCCTCCAGACCTGGTAATACCCTTCATCGTCCTGCCCAGGCATAGCCATGGCAGGTGGGAGGAAATTACCCAGACTGCCCCACAAACAAGCCAGGACATGCGTTCATTTGGCACACCAAGCTGTCCATCTGCTTACAGCAAGCCCCGCTTCGGAAACCGAGAGAGCAGAAAGAAACCGGGAAACCAGAATTTCTGAGTATTATGAAATATCAGCCAGCTACCGCTTAATGTCATTAGGAGTAATAATGCACACTTGAATATGGAACAAAACCTCCATGCTGATTTATTCTGAGGTTGACCTTCTGCATAGTAAAGCAGCAAGGGAATTCATAGCTCTTTGACATTCACTTGCACTAAATCACACGGTCAAAGTCCAGTTCAGAAGGCGCACGAAGCCTCTAATGTGAAGACATTTGAATTGCGCTTTTATTGCTTCTTCTCTGCTGTGGAATTCTATTTTACATTCTCAAATATGAAGCCCAGTCATTAATTACAAAGTGCCATAACAAGTGACTTCATATCATTAGCAATATTAATTATCATTGTGCTCCCTATTCCTTTATGAAACAGAGCATGAGAGTGGAGTCTTTTTTTTTCCATCAGGATCCAATTAATTCAATGCAACTGCCTAACAGCTGGTGGCATTTCGACTCCAAGTCTTCTCTACTCTCCAGTGTGAGCATCATTAAAATCAGGTGCTGTAATCATCTGTCGCTGCAGTAGTTGGCAAGGTAACAAAAAACAAATGAGAATGCAGTTAGGGATGAGAAACACTGCCACATGCCCCACAATGTAATGTACCCTTATGATGTGGGTTTAAATTGGCATTGGAGCTTTAATTAAAGGAAGGGGTGCAGAAGTAGCATTATGGGGATTAATGAAATGGTTTGCACACACCACATGCAAAGAGCTCTTTTACGTCTGATTAGGCCGACGTGGCAAAGCCTTTCTGGATTATCTATGGTAAATGCTGTTAATTAAAACAGCACAAAACAGCAGGGTGAGAAAATCCAAGCATATATATTCTGTTACTGTATTTTCTGTTGTTGTTGCAGTCTCTGACAAAGACGACAGCTGCGAGGAGATGTCCGTCCCCAGCAGCCCCCAGAACGAGGCCATCCAGCACAGTTCCGTCAGCACCTCCAATGGGGTCAGCTCCTCCTCCTCCTCCTCCACGACCCCGGCCGTCTCTGCCCCGTCCAGCACCGCCTCGAACCAGAACACAGAGGAGAGCCAGCCGCGGAGGGGCCCCATCCAGTCTCAGCCTTCTGGGAGTTGATCAGACTGTGCCCGTGCTGTCGCCTCTTCAACCTCTCTGACAAACAGAGGAAAGAGATTCTCTCTCAGCTTCAGTTTTGGACCGCACTGGTTTTAATTGATTCTTGATCGGTTTACTTTCTGTTTGGTCCGTTTTGTCCTCCATAGGCAGTGCTGTTTTCTCCGGAATTGATGAAGACAAAAGAACAGGCACTTTAGGTGTAAGATGTAAAACACATGGTTCGAAAATGTTTTTATATTTATGTGACTTATTTATTAATCTTATATATTTTTTTATTTGAAACCAATCAGCCTGAACGGTTGATCAGTGAATTATTAGAGACCTTACCAAAGTGTGTTAATGGCTCATTTGCTTGTTTGTTTTCATGACTTTTAGAAGCGCTACCTTTATGATATCGTTCTGTAAAGAGCAGTCATTTCTTTCTGATTTACTTTGTTCATTTTGCACATTTTGAGAGATGACGGGTTTGCCTTTGTAGAGTCTGACAGTCCACACCTTAAGTACCGGCAGCTTTTTTTAGTAGATTTGAATCCTGTCACATTACACAAGTGTAAGTGGCTGAATCAGATTTTAACTTTGACAACTTTTCTGTGGCCACATTGTGCAGTTTGAATGTTCGAGCTCGCCCCTGCTTGTAAAATAGTCTTAACGGGGGGCGAGCTGGTTAGATATGTGTGTTCATTAACATTCCATCTATAGCCTGATTGTTCCTGAAGCAGTGATTGTAGGATCGCAGTACCTTTCCCATTACTCAGTCATGGTGACTCCATTCAGTGCCATTAATGTTTTTGTATAAATGACTTCCATACCTTTTTAATGCAGATTAGCTTGAGTTGAGTGCTGTTCTCTCAGACTAAAGGTCTCGTGAACATAATTGCACAGCAGAGGCGATACCTTGCTTTGTATACTGTTTTTGCTTTATAAGTGGCTCTTTATGGCTTTAGTGTCTAATGCAGAACACTTAAGGACATGATGCTGTTTTCATGATAGACGTCTTTAGAAAAAATTGTAAATAGCATCAATGATACATTGTACGTGATCTTTCTAGGTGTTATGTACTTTGTTTTTTTTTACATATAGGTTAGTCTGGATTCAGTAGCTGGACCCTTTGATCACTTGACTGTGTTAGCAGTTAAAAACTGACCTTGAAGTCTTTCGGTCATTATGATAGGCCTCTCCCTGACTTTTCATGTAAAATGAAAATATCGGATGTGAACTGAAGTCACATCATGTATATTACAGTAACACTACTACTGCTTTGTAAGACTTGTGAGCATTTCATCATTGAAATAATCATAGGAAGTAAATCACACCATGAAATCAGTTTGCCTTTTCTAGTCTGTACTGGCTTACTACTGTGTAGTTTTATGAGAAGCTGACACACAGTTTTCTTAAAGTCTGTTTTGTTTTGTTTTTATTTTATTATAGTTATGAGATATATGCATGAAGTAAGAATTCTCTGCGAGAATTTAACTGTTTATTTAATAATGTCTCAGTCAGATAAATATTCAGCAAGTTGTTTCAACTTTGAGCCGTGGCTCTAAGTTTATGAAAGCGTTTGTTTTACCTTAACTGCTCGAACAGGGGTATGATACCGTGTTGAACATGTACTTGTAACTTGTGAAAGTTCTGTATAAAATTTGAATTAAGTTGTTGTAATAAACCTTTTAATATCTCTTTAAAATCCAGCTTTGCTTCCAGTTAATTCTCCAGTCTGAGTTCATTTGAATAAAAAAGCAGATACAAGCATCTTTAAAGTTGAATGTTTTTTTTTTTTACATTTTATGTTGTATTTCATCAGATAAGATTTAAGAGCCCAGCTCACAACATACTTTACCAGGTCTTTGATCAGCATAGTATTTTGTTGTAGCTTTCACGTTAAACACCTGCATACTGGTAAGAGGTGGGGTGCTGATGACACTGGGTGTTAAATGTTTCTCGCGGTGTATTCTGCCACCTTGTGGACAGTAATGAGATAATTTCTGATAAAATAGTTAAAGACAACTGGTGGTAATTATTGTTTCTGTAGTTCTTTATACTTCTCTAAAAGCAGTACTTTCTCAAATATTTTACCTTAACCTCAGCGATTTAAGTCCAAATCCAGGATTGTTGTGCCTTATTCTTATCTTACCACTACTAAGAACATTGGAAGTGGCAGAAGTACTCAGACCTTGTACTTATGTAAAACTAAAATTGTAAAAATACTCATGAGTATCATGAGTAAAACCCCTAAATTTACTTAGCATCTGTTGATAATTAAATTAAACTTAACTCCGTTCTATGTTGCTTAATCAATAATAATAGCAATTTTTGTATTAAAAGCCTTCACTATAACTGCCAGATACATTTGGTAAATTTCTCGTAGTGGAAAAAGAATTATAAGATGAAAATTTTCAATTAAAAAATATTAAAGTACCTCACAACTCTACTTAAGGATAATACTTGAGGAAATGTAAATAGTTACATTCCACGGCTGGTATTAAGGAGGTTGTCGATGGTTGTAATCATTTAGTACAGTAGAGTCGTCGTATTTCATTTTAGTACTTTCATTTAATACTATATATTTCTACTCTGCTATTTTTTAGATACAAAATATGATAAAATATCATTATTCTCTTTAAAATTATATTTTTAACTCATTTTAATGTTGCTTTAGTCATTTATATAATTCTTTATCTAGTATACAATGGGATGATGTGGAGGTAGATAAAATCATTATGCGCTTAAAATGCCACATATGTGCACTTGCTGATGATCTCAGATGCGAAGGTAACTTATTTACAGTATTTGTCAGTCGCTGTCTCCAATAGTAGCCTTTTACAGTCACTGATGCACTGCAATGTGCAATGCACTGACCTACAGTCACTGATGCACTGCAATGTGCAATGCACTGACCTGCACTGATTTGACTATGCACATGCCCAGGCACATTTTTCTCAAGTTACAATCCTGTGTGTTTGTTCAAGCTGTCTGATTTGAATATGAAAGCTGTGAATTACACCTGCCTCTCTCTTTGGCATTAATAACAGTATCAGGAGGATTAGTTTTGTAGTTTATCCATTGTCATTCTTAAGTACTTTTTCTACTCAGTGGTTTTACTGTATATCATATTATAAATCTGAATAAAAATGTGGATTATTATCACATATACTAACATTAAAAATAATCTCAGAAGACATTTGTGCAAATGTGTGATAATTCCCAGGTACAGTTATACTGCACTGCTCCTAGACTTCTGTCATTAACAAAGTAAATGCAGCTCAAATTTCAAAAAAGTGGAAGATCCATCATTACATTAGCTTGACATTTACACAGATGTTTGCTCACCTGCTGTCTGGTGTGAACAACTACAACGTGCCTACTGTAACTCCCCGTGGAACTTTTCTCCACCTGCACCTGCTTTGAATTTCCAGCAGGTGGCGATACATCCCAACCTAAACCTAACATGAAAGCCAGTGACTATTTAATGGCTAGCACGTTACAAATTGTTGAAGAATATAAAAGAATCACAAAAATGAGCACTTGAGATTCTTTAGGGAAGAAAAAGCCAGATCTTTAAATGAAAGATTTACTGAAAAATATCACCACAGCATGTGCACATCGTCACTAATTCAACATGTCATTTCAGCTAGAGATAAAACATTTGCTTAACATGTCATCAATGTGAAAAGTCAATAACAGTTCAGTTAGATGATTTTTTTACTTGTCTTACAGAGACTAAATTTCCCCTGCCAACACACTGACACTCCCTAACATTGCCTAACTGGGGCAGCCGTTATTAGCTGCTGATCACAAAAAGGACCATTGTAACTGTTACTATGTAGGTCACAGCACTTGTGAAAAACCGCATTTAATAGTTTGATGCTGTGCAAAGCTAGAAGTGAATGATTTTACAGTACAGCTCTGCATCTTTGAAGTTAGCGGTGAGAAAAATGCGGAACATTTAAAATAATAGTTTTCATTGCTTTTCACCTCCACATGCAGAGCGTTCATTTTGGTTGTTAGATTAAATTAATTAAATTCCCCCTGGTAAACAGCTCTGTGTTATTCATTATTCATTCCCGGATGAGGTTTTCATTAATTAATGCAGGTTTCTCAATTCTGCTGCAGAAGGGAAAGCAGCTTTCAGTCCTGTGTGGTGAACAGGTTCCACACACTTTGTTTATGAAATAAGAAGCATTATCTTTGAATTAGCTGTTTTCCACATTTCCTCCATATTTCACAAAATTATGGCATGTGGAGCCATGACATATGGTGGAGCCTAAATAGAAAATGGCAACAGAAATAAAGACGGCCAACGTAGTGCAGCAGTTGGGAGTCTCCCTGCTTTAGCCTCTCACTAAATGAGCAGGATAATAATCTGGAGCTGATCTGTTGACAGGCAGGCGGCTCCAGCTGTTCCCTTAATTCGACAGGTATTACATCTTGGCCCTTAGCAGCCTGCTTCAGCAGACTGGCACTTAATTAGACAAGGATTAAGGCCAAAGAGCCTCATTTACGTATATTTTATGATAAACACACTGTCACCCTCTGTCCTTCAGGAAAGCACCAGAGGCAAATCTAAAAAACACTGAGAAAGGAAGATGCTCCCGGCCTTTTACTCCAAATTTCCAAACAATGATGATCCTTTTCCCCCTTTGTTGAGGGGTGCTGTCTTTGAGCACACGCTTTAACCCCTCGAATCAAGGGAGACAGAGATGAAACAGCTCGATTTACATTTAATCATTTAATTCAGATTATGTAAATACACTGGTTGTGTCCCAAACCAAACACAGGACAGGATGTGTGCTGCCTGCAGCACCCAACAGAGATGGCCTCCATTGTTATTCAAATTGAAGGAATAAAACATTTTGTTCATATTTCTTTCATGAGCTGAGCATTTATTTGCACTCTTGATAAGATATGATATGTTCTTTCTACAAATACAAATAACTGCTGATGATTTCCAGTTGGCAACCTTTACATTACTCTTATACTGAGCTTGTTTGCTTTTGCTCTTGATCGAGGGCGACTGTGCATGACATCTGGCTCTGCCACTGAGGATGTGCATCTATTTAATAGCATTATAGTGGCATATCAGCTCAGCTATCACCAATTGCACGGGTGCCTGTGACTCTGCCAGTCCTTCCCTTGGGCACCAGCTCTGCCTGGTGCATCTGAAGACTCCAGTCTGTGCACGAAGGTCTATTAATGGTGATAGGTCTGTCACTGTATGTGAGGTTCCGAGTCCTGCTTCCCATGTGAATTTGCTTATTTTGTTATCAATATTTTATGATGGGTCCTTCACTCTCTATGCTGATAAAAGGTTGCACATGCTGAAAAAAAACAGGCAGCAGTGCACTTGTCTAACAGCTGAATGAACCTTTCCTCTGGGGTTGATTGTGTGCAAATCTGGACTCAAACCTGGGATCCTCTGAACCCCCCCCCGTGTGTTTGTCCAGCAAACTCTTTTTCTGTTTGTCTGCTCATCTACATCTGTCTCTTTTTATGTTTTGTCTGTCTCAGTTTCTGTTCATGCACACTTGTCTCTTCATCTTTTGTTTGCATGTTCTCGTCTGTCCATAAAAGTAAATGGAGCCATGAGTGTCTGATTAAAAAGGTAAGGCACTAAACCTGGTTTAGACAGTCGTGTCCTTCAGTGCCTCCTACAGGTGTGTGTGACATGAGACACCACAACGAGCAGTGCTGGTCGTGGTGTGGCTGCATGGCAGGATGTTCATAAGGTGAGGACTGACAAGACACAGCTTTTTTGTCTCTGTCCAACATGGTTGCCATGGCAACTTACAGTATATCTCTTTGCTTCTCATATCATCCAGGTGGAGGAGTTTCAGTCACTAACCATCTGATGACCTCCATGATGTGGGACTGGTTTGCTGCTGTAGCACCTCCAGATACTCTCATAAAGGAAGTACTGAAGAGACTTGGCTTCCTCTCTCTCTCTCACTGCTTGTCTGTCCAACATGGCCATCTATTCTGTGTTAATCTCGTGTCCTACAGGGGACAGAGTTTAGTTGTTAACCATCTGACTTCCTCATACCCCTCACTCGTTTTCCAGGGTCACATACAGTCAGCGTTTCAGTCGGGCATTTTAATATGCCTGCACTATTTTGGTTACTGAGGTAAACTCTGCCTGAGATCGGCCTGAGGCTACCTGTTACTCTGTGGTCACTTTATACTTTGACACATTAGATTAATTATCTGTACCACTGTTTGGGACACTGGCTTTCTGTAGTGTTCATTCAGCCCATAGATAATCTGTTAGAATACATGTGAAATCTTTTTTTTGCGTACATGATATTTTGCCAATTTTGGGTCGCGGGGGCAACCGTCTAAGCAAAGATGCCCAGACTTCCCTCTCTCCAGACACTTCCTCCAGCTCCTCCGGGGGAATGCTGAGGCATTCCCAGGCCAGCCAAGAGACATAGTCCCTCCAGCGTGTCCTGGGTCTTCCTCAGGGCCTCCTCCCGGTGGGACATGCCCAAAACACCTCACCAGGAAGGCGCCCAGGAGGCATCCGAAACAAATGCCCGAGCCACCTCAGCTGGCTCCTCTCAATGTGGAGGAGCAGCGGTTCTACTCTGAGCTTCTCCCGGGTGACCGTGCTCCTCACCTTATTTCTAAGGGAGCGCCCCGCCACCCTGCGGAGGAAGCTCATTTCGGCCGCCTATATCCGGGATCTTGCCCTTTCGGTCATGACCCAAAGCTCATGATCATAGCCCATGACCGATGACCCAATTTCTGGACACAGAGACTAGCCCTGGGGACATGGAATGCCACCTTGCTGGTGGGGAAGGAGCCCGAGCTTTAGCAGGAGATGGAGAGGGACTGGCTAGATATAGTCGGGCTCGCCTCCACACACAGCTTGGGCTCTGGAACCTTACTCCTCGAGAGAGGTTGGACTCTACTACTCTGGAGTTGCCTGTGGTGAGAGGCGGCGGGCTGGTGTGGGCTTGCTCATAGCCCCCCAGCTTAGCCGCCATGTGTTGGAGTTTACCCCGGTGAACGAGAGGGTCATTTCCCTGCGCCTTCGGGTCGGGGATTGGTCTCTCACTGTCGTGTGTGCCTATAGGCCGAATGGCAGTGTAGAGTATCCGGCCTTCTTGGAGTCTCTGGGAGGGGTGCTGGAAAATGCTCCGACTGGGGACTCCCGTTGTTCTACTGGGGGACTTCAACGCTCACGTTGAAGACCACAACCATCATCTTCCCAAGAAGAGCCCAGTCACCTGCCTGAATGACTACAGGCCAGTGGCACTCACCCCAATTATTATGAAGTGCTTTGAGAGTGTAGTGCTGACCTGCATTCAGAGCAGTATACCGGGCACCCTGGACCCCCTCCAGTATGCCTACCGGCCCAACAGGGCCACCTCAGATGCCATCACAGCTGCACTCGACTATTCCCTTTTTCACCTGGAAAATGGAGACTCCTACATCAGGATACTCTTCATTGACTACAGCTCTGCCTTCAACAAAATAAACACTTTGAGCTTTGAACTTTGAACGTGGACAGTGACAGTGACACCTGGAGGGGCGTGGTTGGGAGGAACGGCCGCCCCCGATCTGAACCCAAGTGGTGTTCTGTTATTGGACTTCTGTGCTAGCCACAGTTTGTCCATAATGAACACCGTGTTCAAGCATAAGGGTGTCCATCAGTGCACGTGGCACCAGGACACCCTAGGCCGGAGGGCAATGGTCGACTTTGTGGTTGTTTCATCTGACCTCCAGCCGTATGTCTTGGACACTCGGGTGAAGAGAGGGGTGGAGCTGTCAACTGATCACCACCTGGTGGTGAGCTGGATCCGAAGGCGGGGGAGGAAGCTGGACAGACTCGGCAGACCCAAATATATTGTGAGGGGCTATTGGGAACGTTTAGCAGAATCCCCTCCCACCTCCGGCAGAACTTGGACCAGATCCCAGGGGGAGGTTGGAGACATTGAGTCCGAGTGGACCATATTCCCCGCCTCCATTGTCGATGCGGCCGTTCGGAGCTGTGGCCGTAAGGTCTCTGGTGCCTGTTCATGGCGCCAATTCCTGAACCCAGTGGACACCGGAAGTAAGGGATGCCGTCAAGCTGAAGAAGGAGTCCTTTCGAGCCTGGTTGGCTCATGGGACACCTGAGGCAGCTGACAGGTCCTGGCAGGATCTCCAAGGTGGTGGCCCCTCTTTTCAAGAAGGGGGACCGGAGGGTGTGCTCCAACTACAGGGGGATCACACTCCTCAGCCTCTCCGGGAAAGTCTATGCCAGGGCACTGGAGAGGAGAGTTTGACTGATAGTCGAACCTCAGATTCAGGAGGAACAATGCGGTTTTCATGCTGGCCGCGGAACACTGGACCAGCTCTATACCCTCTTCAGGGTGATGGAGGGTTCATGGGAGTTTGCCCAATCAGTCCACATGTGTTTTGTGGATTTGGAGAAGGCATTCGACCGTGTCCCTCGTGGTGCCCTGTGGGGGGTGCTCCGGGAGTATGGGGTCCGGGGCCCTGTATTGGTTTCTTGGGAGGGAGCCTGGCAGAGACAGATGACTTAGATGACTCTTAAGAAGAAGAAAAAAAAAAAAAAAAAAAAGCTTGTGGACACCTGGTTTTGGTGGACTTGCCCTATTGTCTGTGATGAGAACAACAGCAGTGATGCTATGAAGCCTGATTGTCAAGTATACAGGTTGACACCATATTGAACATATTACCGAGTTTTACTCCTTTTTAATCTTCTTATAGTAAGATTAAACTTTGGGCTGAATTGTCTCAAGGCTAACAGGCTTTATATGGAAGGAACTGAGCTCTGCAGGGAAAATTTACCCTTTGCAGTGCATCATGTCTTGTGAGCTCTTAGCCTGGCAGCATGAATTAGTCTGTCCTCTTTTCTAACTCCACATATTCCAACACAGTGTACACTGATGGTGTTTTCTAAGCTGACATGTAAATTAGAAGTGAGAGAGTAGACAACCAACATGGGAAACAGTTGTAGTGTCAAATCATTGATAGTTGCACTGCTTTTTGAAAACATTACAGGTTGTGTGTTTATCTTGCTAAATCAGTGCAGAGTGATGGTCAGTTCTAGGGTTAAGGAAGCCAGGGCTTCTCCACACTACAGAGAACAAGGCCAACTGAGTCGACTCGCATCATAAGAGGCTTTTCTCCTTCCCCTTCTTCTCAGTGTGTGAAGCAGTCCGAGCTTTCAAGTTATTGGTAGTTTGGACAGTTGTTGAGTCCCTCTTTAAACCAGTATATTTGCTGGAAAAGTGACTGAGGTAGTCAGGAGATGTGCAGGTACCTAGAGAAATAAAGCAGAGTCAGGTTAGATCATGGACCCCTACTGAGCTGGAGTTCTGTGCCATGGTTGTGCAATTTCCAAAACCAGACAAGGATCCCTCTGGTTTTATGAATCAACTGACATGGTATGCCATTATGATCCTACTAAAGGATGCACTGTACAGTTGATATGTTTAAGGGGTAGATTTGGTGAGACAGAGCCAGTTGTGACTATCGCAGTTCAAGATGAGGATGGACAGAGTAGACCTGACTGGATAAAGGTCAGTTAATGCGTTATGCCCTCAGACAGGGAATAGTGGAGGGACAAGAAGCAGCACACCTCTCACTTCCACTCATCTGTATTTGAGCTTTACATTTTTAGACTAACAAACCTAACATTTCTTGTTCTCAGTGAACACACCTAGTTTCAGGACTATGCTTGTGGTGACTAGATCTTCCCCTCCTCCTCCTCTTTCTAAATTGACTGCACTGTTCCACAGCACCCTAGTCAAGTATCTGAAAGCACTATTCAGGGAGAATGAAGCCACTGTGAGGATAAGTGTGCAGGTAGGCAGGCTATAATCTTTGATATGTTAAAGAAAAGTACATTGTACTTCCTGATTGAAAAGTTGCAGTTTACCAACCTGTTTCCTGTCTCACCAGAGAAGCTGAAGTGGGACGCTGGGACCCAGAAGTTGTTGTGTTCAGCTGTGAAGAAGATGAACCTGTGGTACCAGACCCTCATCGGCAATGACTCCTCTGCACCACGAGTTTTTGATCTCTTCAGAAACATCAGGTATCCACCTCATTCCACTTCATTAAATCTTTATTGTCTTTGCACTTAAGATTGAGTGGCTTTTTTTTTACTCTTATGCCCAAACTTAGGAAACTGAAGCTGGAGAAAACATCCTGGTGACGCAAACAGGACGATGAGGAGGCTGCTACAGATGTCCACACCAACCTCTTGGGTCCTGAGAGTTGAGACTGACTTGATGAGATCTTGAAGGGACTGTTTCAGCTGAAGCTCAGTCAGCTTTATCTAAGTCCACCTCTGCCTTGAATGAGATGACTGCAGCTACTGAACTGTAACTTTCCTCTGGAGTAGGGTTATTTTTCCAAAGTGTTCCTTGACTCTGAAGACTTTTTGAATTTTGGAACTTTACCACAGAGCTGCACAAAGCTAGGTCATTTTTCCATCATTAAATGGTGGAAGAACTTGGGCAGGCTTAGTGGTTAGATTGAACGATTCTCCATACACATGAAGTTGTGCTGTGACATGTTGTGAGCCCGTCTTGAAAAGTGTAATGGTGCTGTTTTCTAAATCATCACTGCCCAGATTTTAATAATTTTATTTTACTTTAGGGTGGGCAGCACGGTGGCACAGTGGTTAGCGCCGTCGCCTCACAGCGAGAAGGTTCCGGGTTCGGGCCCCACCTGGGACCTTTCTGTGTGGAGTTTGCATGTTCTCCCCGTGCTTGCGTGGGTTCTCTCCGGGTACTCCGGCTTCCTCCCACTGACCAAAGACATGCAGCTTAGGTTGATTGGTGTCTCTAAATTGCCCATAGGAGTGCGTGCGTGTATGTGTGGTTGTTCGTCTATGTGTTAGCCCTGCGATGGATTGGCGACCTGTCCAGGGTGTACCCCGCCTTCGCCCGATTGCTGGCCGGGATTGGCTCCGGCCCCACCCGTGACCCCGTTCAGGGACTAAGCGGTAGAAAATGAATGAATGAATTTTACTTTAGGGTTAAATTTTTGAGTTGTCTCTCTCTGCCAAGATTTAAGGGGAGACTTGTGCTTCAACTAGGCTCGGAGAGGGAAAGTTTTGCGTTTCGTGTGCTTCTTATATTTTGCAGACATGGGAGGCCTCCCAGCAGGGTAATTTACCCTACCCCTGTAAACTGTTGTTGCTGATGTAAGGATACGTTTAACAGTTTCTTACATAGATGGGATTGTTGTCAGACCTCTGTTGTGCGATAGTTGTGATACCGACCGGGAGTGTGTTTTGGGGTTCTTGGGATGGAGCAAACCTGACAAAGACAGACAACTCAGATGACTGACTAAGCTCTGAGACACTCAAAGTGAGTGCATTTGCCTTATTTTCAGTGATAAGAATGACAGGAGTGATGACTATGAAAACTATCCACTTACCCCAACCACCTTGAGTCAAGTGCTTGCTCAAGGGGGATTTGTTGGAGTTTTCTCTATACCGATGATAATATTAAAATCTACACCTTACTATGTAGTGTGCTGAGATGGCTTGTTGTTATCTGGCACTATACAAATGAATTGAATTGTATGGTCAAGTGTACAGGTTGATACCATGTAGAATTATTTTCCAGCCATGGCTGTCGCCTGCGCAGAGGCATAGAAATGTAAACTACTGTCAAAGACATATCAGGTATTTTTTAAGCGCACTTTGTGTAAAATCTTAATTCATAAAAATGATAACTGAAATAAATGTTTAGTAAAAACTGCATGAAGTGGAAGCATGTTTTTGCAGACTATTATTGACGAACAGGGTTGACGCTGAAGTCAGTGTTTCAGATTTTAGAGTCAAAAGTTGTTCCAGATTCTTCTCTTCAGCACTAAGTGCAGCGATTGTCGCTTCGCTTTATAAGCTCATGTCTTTTTCTGATAAGTGACCAAACTCCCTTCAGAAATCCCAGCAGGTTAATTTTACTTTTATAAGAACAAACATAACATTCAAAATCAGAATCAGAATCAGCTTTATTGGCCAGGTGTGTTGGACACGAGGAATTTGACTCTGTATACTGATGCACTAACTTAAATGTAACATCTGGTTAAGTCGTAGCAGTAATACATAAACACTGATTCACTGATGACGGAAGCAGTGGAACTGTCTTCTTATCTCAGCGTGAGGACAGTTTATTTTCGAATGATTTCACCACGTGCTGTTAAAGTGTCTCTGAACTGAAGTATTGATTGACCTTTTGCTTCAACATGCTTGCACAAAAGAACCTTCCTCAGTAACTGCTGATCGGTGCAAAGCCCTATCAGCTGTCAGACACCTCCCAGAGATGTTTCAACAGTAATCATTATTAATTGCAACAATTACCATATTCATTTACATGTATGCATTATGAAGTATTTTTAATTATTTCATGACTGTGTTTAAGAAAAAGTCCTCATTTTATATTCTGCATAGAAATTGAAGCAGTGCTCTTTCAAAAGCCATAAAACATCATTAATATGCTCTTGACATGGACTAGCATTACAATGTGGACCCTCTCGGTCCCTCTGGTCCCTGTGCATTGCCCAGTGTTACTGATTGCTCCAGTATCATAGTGGGTGCAGTTTGGTTGATTTATTGGCCCTGCAACGAGCTTGATCCCCCTCATTAGCTCCTTCATTACGCTGTCAATCATTTTGTGGTGGGCCATATTGTACTCTGACTTTTACTGAGCTGTTTTTGGTGGTTATGGGGATAGATTTCTTATTTTCTTACATTTGACTGTCACTTTTTATTTGTGTCTTTAGTCAGAGAAGTAAAAATAAGATTTTTCTGTCTACACAAAGGAGCTATTCTTAATTTGCCTAAGTTAAAAAATAAATAAATCAATCAAGTTTTGGAAATCAGACCAAAACAACAACTCTACAATAAGTCAGTCACATTATTGTACTATTCACTTTCTATATTCACTGTGTTCATTCACATCCTTCATTCACAGCTAACAGTTATTCTCATGATCATGATCATTTAATGCAATAATTGTTCTATATATATAACATGTGAGAAAATAAGGAAAGTGCTTGTCATAGTTTTCTAAAGTCTGAGACAATGTCTTTAAGTGTTTGAAACCAATTATTGTTTTTCATTTTTGGTTAAAAATACTGCTGAATTATCATGTGTCCAAAAACTGATTATTGATTTATTGTTTCACCTTACTGCTGAAGTGCAATAACCAGAGGGGTTTTATTTTCTAAAACGATATGATGAACAAACACATACTCCTGTTTTCTTCCTATTTATTTATTCATTCATTGTCAAAGCAACAAATTCATATTTAAAATATTACACAGTCCTGTAAAATGAACAAAAATGTTGTTTTGCTTTGCACATTTCAGTAAAAATACTGATTTATTGCAGCTACATGTGAATCACCAGAGTACAGTATCCACGTCATTCGTTTTCTACTTAAAGAGATAACTCAAGACACTTTCAGCTGTTTGACTTTGGGCTGAAATGTATTTTAGGAGTAAATTCCTTTTTTACATCAATAACCATAGTGAGTCTAATGAGCAGGCACGTACCTATTCATCCCCCTTCACAATACTACTCCATTTTTATGAGCAAAGAAAAATGAGACAAGTAAATTTTTTGTCACAACAGCTATATCTTCTGTTTCTGCAGCACTCACCCTTTAGTGGGATTTCAATAAATCTGCTAAATTGGTTTAAAAGCAGCCTCGCCCTGATGTGAATTTCAGGAATCCTTATGTGGACTTTAAAAATATGCCTGAGATGCTCACAATATGACAGAATTAGTCCTGTCTCACCGAGCTCTTGCATGGTCTCACACATGTCTTCCCACAGTTAAGGCAGGGCTGAGCTTGATGAAATGAATGAGGTTACAGAAGAGGCTGCTCGCCCACAATTTCACTATCAAATGTTTAAGAGCAGCAGAGAGCCAATGAGAGCACCTCTCATCACATGAAGGGGAGAACGATTACTGTGCTTTATCTAATGGCACAAGGGACTGTGAGGTGACGGCTTTTACTGGCAGTGTTAAGGCTGTCTCGTGCTTCTCACGCTCATAAAGTGTGTTATGGAGGTGAAACGAAGATTGTTTCTGCCTGACAGGCCAACAGAGACAACGCGAATGCCTCTGCTCTGCTGTGCCAGCTGTTGACAAAGCTACGAGTCCAAACTGAGCTGTGAGAGGGACATGATTCCACAAGATATACAGAGACTACTCATATACAACAAGCAACTGCATTTTACCTTATTAGTTATTTTAATGGTTAGGTTTGCCCTATATACCCTATATTTTCAACAAATCCAACAAGACCAAAACCAACCCTTGATTTACTGTACAAGCACAATACCAGGGCCTTGGAATTAACTTGCCTGAATGCAATGCAGTTGTTTTTATTAAGTGCTTTTCCTGCTATGACGAGTTAAGCACCTGCTATAGCAGCATCCAGAAATTGGTGAATACAGCCGTTATCAATGTTATTAGTTAACACAGTACTTAAGATATCTGCTGTTGCAGGAGAGGTCTATTTTATCATGTGGAAAACTTGGCTATTTATTTAGATAAGTATTTATGGCTTTGTGGATCTTAGATGCTGTAGTCACAAAAACCTGACAGTTGTACATGCAAAAGCCTTGGATTGTTCCCAGATTGTTTCAGTTGTAAATGAGTGGCTCCTTTGTTTTAAATTACATCTGTTTAAACCTTAAAGAAATGCTTCAATTAAACCTTTAAAGTTTTTCAAGTCTTTTCAAAAAGCAGGCATACACAGATTTAATTCCAAGAAAAATCTGCTTATTCAGTGCAACATGAATCATCGTGTTCCTCATGTGATCTTCTAATTTCATTCCCTTCTTTCACATAAAGGTTTAGTAGTGACTTAGATGTGAATTTTTAATATTTGAGCCATAATGTGTAAGAAGAATCTAAACAGGTTTGTGGTGTTCTCTTGTCCTGAAATCATGATCGATAGTGCACAATCTTTCCTCCACACCAGACATGAAGATTGCTGTGCTGTGATGATTGTTGCCACTGATTAGCAGACTTGCAGCTGCTTGCTTTCAT
Source organism: Monopterus albus (assembly GCF_001952655.1). Lineage (NCBI taxonomy): Eukaryota > Metazoa > Chordata > Actinopteri > Synbranchiformes > Synbranchidae > Monopterus > Monopterus albus. The sequence goes on along the minus strand of NW_018127910.1, from coordinate 709,306 downwards.
GCCAGCAAATGGATTAATCAAGATGACAAAGACAAGCTAATCACTGTTTTAACATTTCCCCATTAAATGAAGTGATGGCTAATTACTGTTTGTGCTTTCAGATAGGCTTTCAGGAATTCTTAAATTGCTTTGAAGTCAAATATCATCTCTAATTGATTTCTTAAAGATCTCTTATTCTAACCTTCCACTGATGTTAGCAGTTTTTTTTTTTGTTAATGTGCACAGAGATACAAAACCCACAGGCTTTATTTCAGCTATGATATGTACAGTGATCAGACAACAATCTCCAATAAATACTGGCAGTGTTACAGAGTATTTGGCAGGTTAAAGGGATAGTTGAAATCTCCAGAACAACTACTAAATGGACCATGAGACAGAATTGTTTTATGACCTACTGTTTCCAAGTTCAAGAATGAATTTTCAGTCTCAACAGAACATTGTTTCTTCAGAGACTATACAGCTGTATTTTTAAATGCCATTTTAAAATTACCATTAAAAGTAAGTGGCAAATGATTTTCTTATCATTCCATACTATGATATATTGTACTTAAATGTCACAAAGTTTTATTAATTACCCTGTCTCATTTTTACGCAGTATAACCAGCTATATTTTGAATAATGCATGATTTATTATTTCACAGATCTAGGGCTTCAGTTTATTTTTACATGTATTTCACCCCTCTAAAATAAATTGCCAGCTGCTACTGCCAATGGACATCAGCTGAGAGTGGAAGTTTAACTTTATAGCGGAAACATAATATACTGTATCTAACAGTAAGTAGTTTTATTTTTGCTGAAAAAGAAATAATCACTACACAATATTGCTCATATATATATATAGAGAGAGAGATAGGGAGAGAGAGAGAGAGAGAGAGAGAGAGAGACAAAAATTATACCGTTTTGCTAGTAATTTGTCCAGTTCCTGTTAGCAACTGTTCCTCTTACCCTGACACACACTTTACTATGCCTGTGTAAACATGCAGCTGTGGTACATGTAAACCATGACAGATATGTGGTGATATTTTCACCTTTTCATTACATTGATGCCTCAGTGCAAACAAACCGAGCATCTGTCTATAGTGGGTCAAATCTAGTTCTCCACTATTCCCTGGTCAGGAAAGCAATAATGGGGAATTAGGGTGACTTTATCCACAATCATTCTATCTACCTCATAAGCTTTGCCAGCCTGTTTGGTGAACTGTGTATTGTATGCTGCAGCTCCCTGTGTGGTTACATGGTGCAATATGGCCTAAGGACCGTGCACAGCATCAGGAAAATGTTCAGCGGCAGTGGGCTCTGCTTGTCATGAGGAGCGGCTTGGCTGAACAATCCAAAAGAGGTGATAATCAAAATGAAAAGCGGTTTCCACATCACTGCAGCTTCCCACCAGGGTGAGGATATATCAGTTTACATGATACAAAAGTAAGAAAAATGTGTTTTTGTCCTTTTGGTACAGTATGTTTGATTACTCATACAGAAATATTATTTACAGTTCATTCTTGACTTTGGAAACAAAAAAGAATCTCACCACAAGATCCATTTAATAGCTGTTTTGGAACTTTCATTCATATCATTGTGTTTTCATGCTGTTTACAAGGTCAACAAAAAAGCTACTTTTGTACTTTTGTAACAGTAGCTACAGTACAAGAGGCAGTTATGACATAATGCTAAATACTACTGTTTAGCTAAACTAATTTTAGCATTACTTGCCACAAGCGAGTGTATTGTACATACTAAAACAAACAGCTTTTGCAGTGTAATTGCAACTTGTGTAACCTTGGCAGCAGGGTATCATTAATTCCCCTAAAGGAGACATTGTGCAAGTGCTGATGTTATCTGGGTCAAACTTGTTCATCTAATTATGTAAACCTTTGCTTATGTATATCAAACTTTGCTGCTCATCCATCATAAGTTTGAGCACAAACGTTTTATCTGACAGATACAAAGGATGGTAAATGAGCTCTGACTCACACAAAGACAGGCAGGTGGAGGAAAATGTAGCCTTTAGAAACAAACCAGCCAGAGGCAAGCGAGTCAGCATGTCGACACCGAGCAAGACTGTCCTTGTTTAACAGCACAGGAAGAGATGATCTAAAGGTCAGAGTGTTTATTTGTCATATGCACAGTTAGGAAACGTCTTTCCCTGTACAATGAAATTCTTACTTTTCCATCCACATGAATGCCACAAAATACAAGTGAAATATAAAGTGAAATGTAAAATAGATGAGCAATAACACAAATCTAAACAGTGACAAATTCACATCACTTGGAAATCAATTCAGACAACAGTTCATGGCGATCTGTACAGCTGAATCACCTCTGCAGCAAATGTTTGTCTTTCTCCTGCAGTGTGTTACGTATTCTCACAGTGCAGGGAACTCCTAATGAAGGTTGGATAATAGTAGTGGTGGTGGTGGGTGCTTTCATTCAACCTCAGTGGTTAAAAACAAAGAGCAAGTCTGTTTGAGAATCCTAGCAGATTACATTAATTAGCCCAGCGCTTGTGTAATGTCTTGTTCTAGATATTATGTAAAGTTTTTTTTTTTCCTACGGATTAAAATGTCCAGACAAAGCAATATTTTTACAGCTATAAGTATAGTTTTTTGTCTCTTCTATGGTTTTCTGTCTAAGAAATGCATTTCTGCCTTTTGATATGCTAACAAGCAGGCATTATGGGGAGCAGTCATCCACAGTCACTGGTTGACCAGATGTCCACCATTCGCTCCGTTCTGTCTAATTTTGAATAATTTGATATTCATGGCCTGCTGATTTGAAAACTGCCTTGAGCCAAATCCCTTGTAAACACATACATTTATATACTATTTATATACTACATTTGTATGTGCTGGGTTGATGTTTATGCAGCAATCAGTGTCAATCATTTTGCCTTTGCCACCTGCCATGATACAACAATACTGCAATATATGGAGCACAGGTGATTCGACTTTAGTACCACTGTTAACAATATGATTTTATTTTTTGATAAAAGATAGGTTTGACTGTTCTTTCTCTTACTGTAGCTATAAAAATATTGCACTCCCAAAGAGATGAACAGCAACAAAATAGCAAGAAACACAAACAATGGAGGTAAAAACCAAACATGAGTAATAACCCTTCACTGCACAGAAGAATGTGTGTACAGTTGGCCACAGTATAAACCAGTAAACCTTGATGGAAGTTTGAAACACACAGACTAGTAAAACTCATAGCTTCCTTTCAATGTAGCTTTCAGGTTTGACTAATCTGGAAGTTGGTGTACAACCTGGATGATTGTGTTTTTCAAATTTGTTTTACAAAAACAACATCAAATGCACAATATAATCATGTTTAGAAACTGCATGTGGGGAGAAAAACATTAATATGAAAGGCTTTTGCTATTAAAAAAAAAAATCTTAACTGATTTTCCAATCTGCACTTACTTGCAATGTGTAAAAACCAGAAACTGACAAAATGACAAAATAACAAGTCACACATACAAGCTTCAATTTACAACTGATGACAGGGAAGAAACTAATAATGGGTACTGTCGTGAGCTCCATCTGATGTGTGAACATAATTTACTCAGTTTTCAAAATAAAGACTTAATCTGCTTTGACCTTTGCAGTATGTACTGTATATTGCTTGTCATTCAGTGTCAGGTTCATGAATATATTATTGGACCTGGATATGGCACCGTGACTCAGCTGTTCTGCCATTCTTTTTCCCAGTGGCCACTGGCAGTACTGCAAAAATAAATAAAAAATTAAATCCTCACAGGGCCCAGAAAGCATTTTCTCCATAGACCACGATGATAAAAGATGTCTGTAATTATTGCTTTTTTGAATTTTTGATCCATGGCAATTCAAAGCAGGAACAGCGATGGGGGTCAGTGGAGATATGAGGACATTTTACCACTGCTTGTCAGAAAATCAGATTTAGAGGACAAAGTCTAAGTGATGTTTAAGGGCTTTATTGGGGCGGTTTCTGTAAGAGGCAGAGCCACTCCGTGGGCTGGGAGTGGTGGAAGTAGGTCAACAGACACCGGTCTTGCTAGCATCAGGCGCTGAGCAGGCCCAGCCCTGTTTAGACTCTAAGATGAGTCAAGGTTGAGCTACCAAACAGGTACATGATGGGCAGGACTCCAGACTGAGCGTTCTCATCCACATGTTAACTAGATGATGGTACAGAAAAAGGCAGACTGGAAAGTTCCACAAGCCAGAGAAAGGAATGCAGGTAAGTTCTACAGAATAGAAATATGCAAAAAGAGTTAGTGTATTTGATCCTATTCATGTAAAATAATTATTGTATTAACCATACTGAGCATACAGACTGTAGGAGTGGTTTGAAAAGCATCCAAACAAGCCACTGTTCTCCGGGTTTTAACACCCCTCAGGCCGGGGATGAGTCATTAGTAGGGTGAGTATTTTTGCTCTACTGTCTGTCTCCTTCCTTAATCTGTCCTGTCATTCACAGCAGAAGTGTTCATGCTGTTGTATTTAAAACTGCCAAGCATTTTCAAGAGCTGAGCCCAGAACATTTTTAAGGATTTAAGGATGACCAACATGTCCCACACTTTTAATGATGACTTTAATTTTCTCCACCTGGTGTCATTTACAGATCTGAGATACATTTTAACATAAAGCACTCTCTCTCTATTGCTCAACATACAACGTTGTCATGTTATGTTAAAGTGCACTAATCAAATTATTCACGCATCAGCATCTCTAAAATATCTATTAGCATTGCCTCCTCCCAGGGGGAGCTAATTTCAGCTGGTAAGACAACCAGCATTGTGCAGTAGAAGTCCGCTGGCTCAGAAACATTGTTCTCATGGGAACCTGGCACTCTAAACAGATTATGTTCTTCTACTGCGAGTGAAGCATAATGACATACAGTATGATCAACCCTCAGATTTGTGTCCTCTTCAGCCAGAGCAGACAGTGATCAGATTACTAAGCAGAAAGTCACATCCTGCTGCCAAAACATCTGGACCACCTGTTCCAAAAAATATAATGTTGAAACAGAACATTTTTGTCCTGAAAGGTACATTTGTTTTTTTTTTATGTAACTCTACAGAACAAGTTACACCTTGTACTTTGCATCCTCCACTCCCAACGTTAATGCATGATATGGCCAAAAGTATGTGAACACCCAAACAAACTGATCATTGTATAATAGTCTCTTCCTCCACTCCACTCCACCTTTTGGGGGATGTGGAAAGAGATACGGTTTGCTGATTTGTAGCCTCTGGAAAAGATTCATTCTTGCAGCTCTACTGTATATACAGTCTAATCCTCAAGACATTAAAACCATTCAGTCTGCACTTATTTGTTAGAGTGTTTTGGGGGTCTGCCAGTGCCCGAGAGTGGTGCAGACCTCTTTAACCTTCCCCGGAATCGTACAGTACACAAGCAGCCATGTATACACAAGCCTTCAATATCCTTATTTTCATTTATACTGAGTGAAGACAGGTCCCTGCTGGTGATTATCTTGTTGGCACAAATGACCTATATGGGCATATTTTGAAGGAGGACAGTCTTGACAGTTCTTATTGCAGTTGTTCCTAAACTTTGCAGTACAGAAACACTAACCAGATGCAAGTAGCTCAAATACTGGATAGAGCACTTGAGATGCATCCAGGGTATTTTTCCTTGCTATTTTGATAACAGTTTTGTTGAATATGGACTGAAGGGAATGGTGGTCACTCTGTAAATGTGTGCACCAGAAGGTTCAGCTGAGACATGAGGGTAACTGTCAGATTACCAAACCAAGCAGATATTCCATACAGGACAATAGATTCAGTTATAAAACATCAGCATCATCCTCTGAGCCACTGCTGAGCCTGCGGAGGAAGTCCGGTTTTTGCTGTACCTTTTGACACAGTTTACCAACATGTGTCCACACCCAGACCATAAAAAGGAAGGCTAATTCATTACTGTGTCAAGTTATCTCCATATAAAGTGTTTTAATGATTTCTTGATAGTTTTCAGGAAAGACCTTTGTAATTTGATAATGAATGGGTGATACTGTAGAGGTCTGAGGCTGCTATTTTAGCTGTGCTGAGTTTAACAACAGTTCATCATTTCCAGAACCATTTCCTCGAAGGAACTGCTTCATTTAAACCTAAGCAAATGAATAATTTAAATGTGTACCCGGTGTTGTATCTGTAATTTGCACCACAAATTGATAAATATTTCAGACAGAAAACAAATGACCTAGAAACTATTCCTTTAAGAATATGTATGAAATGTTTACTTTAAATTCCTTTGATATTCTATAGACTGGCTAAACATTTTCGTCATTAACAAGATCCTCCTATCTGGTTATCATCACCCTGTTGCCAGAATAGATGATGCACAGTGAGTCATTCATCATGCTCTACACATTGACGTTCACACTGCTGCTGGGGAAAATTGCTCTCTGCAGAAACACACAGAGATAAAAAAAAAACACTCAAGCCTTTTAATTACGCTTCACAACCATTTGTCATTCCATGTAATATCCAGTCATTCTTTATAAGCACAGGTGAGTAGATGGCTTTGTGCTAAACAAATTGTATCTGTGGATTAATGGCAGTATTTGAGACTGGTCTTGGATGTGGGGTCTCAATTGATTCATTATTAAAACATATACATTAATATTTATATTTGATATCTATATATATAGACTACAGGAGCAGTATCTGTGTAACAAATTTTGTTTCTTTCTATCACTAGTGCAATGTCTTCAAAGTGTAAATGTAGAATATGTTTCAGATTACTATGACCAAAGTTGTTGACAGCAGTACTGGGGTCACAGATTTACTTCCACATCACTAAAGCAGTGAGTCACTGTTGTGTATCTGACATTTGCATTATTCGGGTCCGTTTCAGTTACAAAATGTTCCTCTATTTAAATGGATTTTCAGAAACAGACAGGTGCTGCAGATTTAATCACGACACCATAGTTTTGCTGATGGTTTTTTCTTAAGGGCAAAAACACAGACTAGGATAAATCCACAGTTTAGAATGCTGCTGTGACTCCAGCCTGCGTTGTAAAGAGTGTGTCCTATGGATGCCCTAACCTTGCCGTGTGGATAGCAAGCTGTGATAGCAGAGTACTATACATCACTGTCAGAGCACAGACTGGTTCGGCCACATGCAGGTAATCTTATTTGTCCCAGACATATATGATGCCATTTGTTCCAGGTTTCTTGCAAGCCCAGCAATAAAACAACAATTTGTGCTGCATTTTATGCATATGTGTTATTTCCCAGACGCAGCGGTTTTTTTTACAGTAGCGTTTCTGTATCTCTGATTTGCATTCAGCTGTTCCCTCTTGATCCCTTTGTGAATGGTTGTATAATAAATGTAATAATCTAAGACATCTTTAGGTATTATTTACTGCATTTTAAATGGCTACAAAATGTAAAAGAGACATTTCTCCTGTCACAGCATGAAGAACAATTTAAGAAAGTGCATGACAAGATATCATTTTCTTGTGGTGATTTCGCACATTTAATGGCATATAGCTCTAGTTTGCTCTCTGTTGTCATCCCAGGTGTGTTAGCAGCAGTCTTCTGTATTCTTTGACTCCATTATTAGACCCTGGCTCTCATTCTTGTCAGGAGTTTCTGGTTATATAACATGACGTAACTTCACGATTTGCAGCTTTGCTGAAGGATGAGACTGATGGATCAGCAGCCTTTTACATGAATTCAATCACAATCTGCCCTCTAGGATCATGTTCCTTTTATGATCCTGATTGTCCATACTGTAAATCTCTTATGTATTCTGCACACACAGCATCAATACCTTGTCTGTCCATCCTGAATGAGGGATCCATCCTTCCTGTTTTGCTCCTCCATTTTTCTTTCCTGTTAAATGTTTTTAGGGAGTTTGTGCTTATCCAGTTTGATGGTTTAAGGACAGAGGGTGTCATATGCTATACATATTGTAAAGCCCCCTGAGGCATATTTATGATTTGTGATATTGAGCTATACAGTAAAAATAAAAATTGACTTGGCTTTTAGTGCTGTACATCAGTTTTGGTATTTGCTTTAGCAGTGATTTGTGAATTATAGATGTGGATTATGACAACAGTTTGTTATATATTTCTAACTTGTGCAAAAATGTTATTTGACAGACAAAGAGATTGAAGTCATAGCCCCAAGTCTGCACTCAGACCATGTTTTTTTTGTCTGTGCTGGGTCAGTGGTGTATTAAAAGTTATGTAACAACAACCTTCCTACTCCACAGAAATAGTCAGCATATCTTCAAGAGCTTAATGGCTTAAAAGAAAGTGGGGGGAGTGAGGAGATAAAGTTTAAACACAGAATAAGAAAGTTTGTAATTGTACTGCTTTCTGGGTCAAACCAGAATCAAATTGGAGATTAAATCACAGCATAAATCCTACAAATATTTAGTTAAGCTAAGATGTCCAGGCTGGCCATAGATGAATAATACAGAGATGATAACACACTACAATCATCCTCAAGAGTCCCATCTCTGGACATGTTTGGGAAATCAATCAATGTCAATTAGAGCAGTGTTGAAAGTAAACCACATCCTGGGAGTCAGACGCTGCTTCTCCACTTAACAGCAGGCAACACAATTATCCTCCAAAACCCTATAAAGTGCTCACAGTCTGAGAGGATGAAATGGCGCATATAAAAGGCTCGTACTGTTTTTTTTGTTTTGTTTTTATCTATACCACTATCAGGTTCCCTCCTGAGCAGGACTTCTGCTGAGCATGAGACAGGAGAGCTGCACTGGAAGTCTTTCATTTTCATTGTCTTTCATGTTGTGATCCAGTTCCTGTCAGACACCATAGTTTGGGATGCCATTCCTCAAAAATTCACTTATCTTCAAAGCCCCTTTTGAGCTGCCCACCACTGTTCATACTCATTTTGATATGTCACTGCTGAGGTGGAGGTAAGCAAGCGCTCCAGAAGTCCTTACTGAGTCTGCACAGCTTCTTCCTCTCCTCTCCCATCTTCCATAGCAGCCGAGTCTGAATTAGGCTCTGAGACGTGGGAGCATAATCACATTTGACTTGCAGTGTGAATTACAGGAGCAGGGTGCAGATCCGTTCTCCCACATCGCTTTTGTGATGCTATATTTGCTACTCCATTTGCATGAACACAACACAACACTTACATCAGTGTGAGCCTCAAGGAAAAGAACATTCAAACAAAGACTACAAAGAAAGACAAAGCTCCCAGCTTGTAGATCACATACCTGATACAGACACGTTGTTACACGCTTTATGGTATATTTTATAAGAAGGTAAAAAGGTTGGGATAATTTGCACTTAATAGTGAACATTGGCTTGTAATACAAACTGAGTTTTATTAACTGAAAAATATAATTAGTGTTTTATGATTCCTTCAGGGTGGTGTTTTGTTGTTAATTAGTGAAGAGAGGTGAGTTTCATACACAAAACAATTAAAATTTCTTCACATCATGTAGAAAAAACACTGAAAAACAAATCCAGCATTAAAGGGCATAAAGCATTTCAAAGCTGTTTCAAAACTGTGTGGATGGATTGTATAAATACAACGTGTCCCTGTCATCAACAAAGCTCTTGCAGAAAGAGAGGATTTTTTTCAGGAGTATTCATTTCATGCTTGTTTGTTTTTTGTCCAAATGCAGTTGAATAGAAAATGTCTTGTATTTGTATGAAAGCCAGTGCATCACTCTGCTTTGTATGTGTTAATATCAGTGATGTCATATTTTGCTTGCGTGCTTAGTGCTTTTGTGTTCTTGCTCTTTGTGGTCCCAGTGGTGATCAGTTTCTGTGGCAACATGGTTTTGAAAATAGCTCCTCTCTCTAACGGCCCACTGTTGTCACAAGTTCTGCAGGCTGCAGCCCACTACTGACGCATGACTCACTCATTGCTCATTATCATCCAGCCCAGTCTCCCCCTGCTTGGTTTATCTGATGGAGATGGTGTGTGTGGGGGCGGGGTAGTAGCGACTATAATACTGGTGTACCCCTGCTCTGATTGGCTGGTGGGATGCATTTAATCTGCAGTGACTACTACAGGCTTCTCCCCTGTACTCCTCCCCCTCGCTCTGCCCGCCCTGAAAACATCCGTACACAACAGTGCGCTGTCTTTTTTCCAGGGAGAATATCAGCTCGGCACAGGGAGGAGAGGATTAGTGTAACCACTCAGCTCATCTGCATACATGTTCCCAGGGAGCCACATGAGCACGGCTGCACATCCTTCATATAGACCTGACAATCCTGTCACAGAGGCGCCACTTGATCTGCTGTCACTGCTACCACACAGTTTCACAGGGACCAGCGTTATCTTTTTTTTTTTCTTTTTTTTTTTTTTTCTTTTTTTTATTCTGAGCTCTTCTAAATGATTTCCAGACTGTTTTTTACAATTGAAATTTGTTGTGATGTCTCTATTTAACTGGAACAATGCATGCAATATTGTTTGATATGGACTTGCTCTAAGCTTTGAGGAGTTTTCCCTTCCTTTTTTGGACTTTTCTACTTGCTCCTTCATCTGGTTTGGGAGTCTGTAGCAACAGAATGCCATCTAGACAGTCTTATGAAGTGCGCAAGGAAGACAAGTCCCTGGTGCAAAAGGCCAAGCGAGAGGCCAATCAGGAGGATATTCTGGCGGCAGCTCTGGGGATGAGGATGGGGCCACAGAAACCTCCAGCGACTTTCTGGCAGCCACTTAAACTATTTGCCTATTCACAGCTCACCTCACTGGTCCGCAGAGCCACGCTGAAGGAGAGTGAACGGACACCCAGATCTGAGAAAGTCCACAACTTCAAGGTGAGAATGAATCACAGTAAGTGGAAGAACTCTTGTCAGCGGTTGTATATGTTGCTGTACTTTCATCATGCCTGGCCAGACTGCTGCCTGTCATGCCCATGTGGAAAATGGGGGTGTGTAGCTAAGTGAGAGAGAAGGGATGAAAAACAGAGTAGTTCCGGCTTGTCCAACAGGCCTTTATCAAAAGAAAATCTGTGGGGTGGTCTGTGGACCACCACTGTTAGTCAGAGCACCAGATGGAGAGATTAGGCTGATGGAGAGGGGGACAGTGGAGGAGTATATCCCCATTTGGCTCAGACTCACTCTCCTGGTTTGGCTGCATAATAGGATGGAGAACAGGGGGATGAAATATTACCTTGAAGGCTCTCAAACTGCTCGCTGGCCACTGTTTTCTGCTTTGTTCTCTAGTACTGCTGAATGTTGTATTGTGCTGTTTAAAGAAAGCATTTTAATGCATTACTGTACAAAACATCAGATTTTCAGTTTCAAAACATTCCAAATTGAGCACAGCTAAAGCACCATTTTCAATTATGCCTTGCCTCCTGTAGCTACCGTTGACTTAATGCACAGAAACTGGGAGAGTGGTGACTTGCTCTTGTTCTCAGAGCCCTCCCCGATTGGCTGTGCTGTTGTTACCTGGTGGAGTGTGGGGGCTCCCTCTCGACCTCCCGCTATTCCTGTAGCTAATTTCTCTGACAACTTGCACCTTCACCCTGGTGAAGTGTCACATCCTACTTCACCATTATGGCAAAGCCTCCCCTGTGTGGATTCACTCTCGCATCCAGCTCAGTGTTGTCAGTTCGGGGCCCTGTTTGGACAGCAGTCCTCCTCCACACACAGATAATCTTCCTCCTCCGCCTCAGTTAAGATGGCAGCCCCTACATGTGCTCTCACCTGTCATTGCTCTTTATTTATATAAGCTTTCAGGGTTTTATCTCTCCTGCACAAGCTGTTGTTATTATGAATTTATATGCAACTGAGAATATTAAGCAAAACGATTATGAGCGAGTATCTCTGTCTATAAAATGACACTAATGTCTGTCACTGTCCTGCTCTTTGTTGCAGGTGCATACCTTTCGGGGGCCTCACTGGTGTGAACACTGTGCTAGCTTCATGTGGGGACTGATGGCTCAGGGGGTCAAATGTACAGGTACACCTTGTTCTCAGCTACATATGCCTCTGCTGTTAGATTCATGGTGTACAAAATGAGCATGACTGCGTATGGGTTATTTGGTGTTTTAGTGCATCTGGAGATGGATTATTGAGTTTTAATCTAAAATCCCAACAGTAGTTTGAGGATTATGGCGAAATGAAGGCTCTGTGCTGCTGCCACAGTGTGATGTAACAGATACTGTATGTTACAGTATGTTAACACCTTATTTTCTGAACCTACATTTATCATTAGGTTTACAAATGGGGTAATTAGCAGAAGAATGAGTTTTCTGTGATGCTGGTGCCGACAGATTATTTCAAAATAATCTAAAAGTAGATCTTTATTCTTTTCACAAATAAGAACAAGATGTTTTCAGCTTATGGCGAAGTGTTTCCTCACACCTCGTTGTCATTTCTACACTAAAAATGGATGTGTGTGTTTCCACCTCCATTTTAATGGATAAACATTAGCTGAATTATACAGTAAAACAGACAACAGTGACAGTAGGCTAACTACAGTTTCATGCATCTGACAAAATCATGTTTTTTGGCTTCATTTATTTATGTCATGAGCTCCTCATTGTATGTGCATTTTTTTAAAAGTGCAGCATTTGTAATTATTTTTTTACTTAACAGATTTCACACACACACACACACACACTGTTTGTCCCTTTGCTTGATGAGATTTCTGTTTCACTGCAGTTACAATTCCTTTCCCATCCTAGAATAGTGCAATAATATAGTCTGATGTGCATCTTAGATGTTTTATTGATGAAACAAAGTGTGTCACATAAAGCTGTGGGAGCTCTTATATCAATTATTAACGATTATGAAAGCTGACAGCACCTGGAATAAAGACACACATGTCTGGAGCTGGTCTTTACTGACTCTTGTATTGCCATTCCTTCAGACCACTACTACCAGAATCTAGGGCAGTGAAATCTCACATGATGCTCACATTTGCATACCAAAAAAAAAAAAAAAGAAGTTCTCCAACCCCCTCGCTCTCTCTTTGTGTGTGTGTGAACTGGTTTTGGCTGATTGCCAGGAAGCCAGCCTCTGCTTGTGCTAGTTGTGCCACATTTCCTCATCAGAGTACGCCCCCCCATCAGCCTCATCCCATCATGCCCGTGAAGGAAAACAAAGCTGGCATGTCTCTTTAATGAGGAGCAGAGCTCGGAGCGTGGGGAAGGAGCTCTGTTTCCACACACATTAAAATTCAGCAGCTTCAACTAAAGAGCTAGGTCACACAGCTCAACCCTTAGTTAACTCAAATACTTAAAAAAAATCTAACAAATACAAGTAGTGCTTTTTGTTTTCACTCAGAAAGAAACTGGTTTCAACTGGTAACTCTGCTTTTTAGACATGGTGATAATGTGCTGATTAGAAATTAGCGGCCAGCCGCCATTAACCTTCTTCTCAGAGCCCTTTAGTGAGAACTGAGCTGCAGCTTTTTCTTCATAGCAGCATAGATAGAGCTGACAATGCAGGAAAGCAGCATTTCATTTCTCCTGGCTCTCCATGTCCCTTGGGCCCCTACTTCACCCTCACCCACCCCACCTGGGACCCAGGGCCATCAGTGTGCTCACACAAGAGCTCGGCAGAGATGTGTCTGATGACAGGCCCTGCTCTATTACATTGCCTGTCTCCTATCCTTAAGAGAGTAATCTCTTAAGGTAATTACATCTCTGCATCAGTTCATGTAAATGCAGGCTGCTTGAATTTCTCCAGGGACCCATATAAATCAAAATATTGTCTGAGGTCCCACAGAAGCACAGAGTCTCAGTTTTCTGAAGGGCATTTTTATGTAAAAGTAAAAAGCAGAAATTCTTCTCAGGAATCAAAAAGCTATTGTTTTATGTTTTTTGAATTAAAAAGCAAATTTGTATAAAAAAATAAAAACCTTTTGAGATGGCTCAAATGATCTAAGAGCTTGAACACCAGCCCCTTTTAGTCTGGGAAACTAGGTCTACTGTAGCCTGCAGCATCTCAGTTGTTACTTCCTCAGCCAGTGTATGTGAGCCTGAATTTGGAAAAGAATAGAGCACACAGCAGTTCTGACTGTCCCTCCTCCAGGCCATAGCATTCTCGGTGTTCATCTAAATCCTTCTATGCATTTCTGTTATGAAGCAAAGCTGCAGTCTCTCTGTACCTCTGGTCTCCACGGGCTCCTCTGTGCCCTGCAAGGTGAATCCTGCCCTGAAACAGCTGTGCCTCAGGCTGTGATTGCTGTAACTGATGACAAAACACAATCTGGGATACTTCCATTGACATCATGGCTAAGATTTAAACACCCGGTGAAGTGTCAGAAAATACCATAAAAGGTGACTCTAGTGCCATGTGTGGTAGAAAGACAGGAGCTCTCCAGTGGTCTTGTGATATTTAGGCGGTAAATATTGATCAAGCAAGCCAAAACACACATAATACCAGCCAGCCCTATCGAAATTTATGTACTGTTGAATCTGAATTTACATAAAAGGCCTCAGTTCAAAGATAAAATGCCTGAACCTGAAGGAATATCTCAGTTGATTTTGTATTCTGATCAACATACTGCTATGAACAGTATACATCTGCCATTTTGACGCTACTAATCCTGCTCTGTGTCTTTGTTTTAGATTGTGGTTTGAATGTCCACAAGCAATGCTCATCTCTGGTACACAGTGACTGCAAGCCGGACCCCAGACACATCCGCAAAGTGTACAGCTGTGACCTCACGACGCTGGTGAAAGCTTATAACACAGCGCGACCAATGGTGGTGGACATGTGCATCCGTGAGATTGAGTCCAGAGGTTGGTTGATGTCATTTAGAAATAAATATACTATAACTTTGATCTTAATTTCTTGCTGTTTTGTTTTGTTTGTTTGTTTGTTTGTTTGTTTTTGTAATTTTAGACATTTTTAGAGTATGCAGACCACAATGAAAATTCTAAAATAGTAACCCTTTAAAATAACATTGTAAGGTTATGGATCTGGTTTAGCAGATTTCTTTAAATTTTTTAGTAAGTCATCTACAATAAATGCAAATCTTTTGAGGTATTAAAAGTCTGATTATATTACTAAATGATTTTTTTTTGTTTTGTTTTTTGTGGGGGATTGACCTGCAAGTGTGATGAGTGTGCTGCCTTACTTGATTGCATTTCAGTTAAATCATTCAGCTATGCAGGAAACTCATTGCTCCCTCATTGTCTGCCCTCTAATAAACATCTGTAGCTAAGTTTGATTTATGTCTTTATTATTTTGCCCAGTGATGCAGAAAACTACAGTATATGTATCTGCCTATGTTGTTCCATTGTGTAATACGGTCTTAATTTCTTATGCATACAATATTTAAGGGTGTTTAATGGCATTTCCTATATGCAAGTGAATTTTTCTACATTACTTGTGACAGCAATGTCACTGTCTAAATGATGTTTTTCTCCTGCTTTCCCTAAGGTCTGAAGTCTGAAGGTCTCTACAGGATATCTGGATTTACTGATTCAGTTGAAGAAGTCAAGATGGCTTTCGACAAAGGTATGTCATACTTGTTTTATAGATTTCTGTCAACTCACAGCACGACGCTTGACATTGCCTGTTTACATATGTTTGCATAAGACGCACAGAGCATTTCAGATGCATGAGAAAGTGACACATTTGTGAAAGATTAGTGTTCATCTGGCATTGCAGATCCTATCCTGACATGTCCCTCTCATGCAGGGTTTCATGTATGGACAGACAAAGGGGGACCTGGGGGAATACAAATCATGGGTGTACTCTCACTGCCTGAAACACAGCTATAAAAAAAACACCTCCTCCTCTGTGTTGGGATTCAGTACTAGACTTAGTGAGAATGAGCCTGTCTTGGCCCAGTGCAATATGAATTTTAACTGGAAGAAAAACCCTGCAGCAGTGGGCTAAACTCTTAGCCAGATCCACATGTGGGATATCATCCATGACAGAGTGTCATTCCAGCTCACAGCACTGAGATGTTCAGTCTGCCAGCACAAGTAGGCCACGGCCTGCTCTGGAGAGCATGCATAACAGAGAGAGAGAGAGAGAGTCCGAATAAAACAGCCCAGGCAGATGATGGCAGCTACTTTGTAAAAATTTCAGAGCAAGAGTAGAATTTGTTTAGACCCACTATAAAACTGTCTTTTTATTCCTCAATCCATACTTTGATGTGCTGATGTGAACCACTTCTACAGTGTGACCATTTTCTTCTCGTCTCCCTTATTTCATCACACATTCTGACCATTTTCTTCTCGTCTCCCTTATTCCCTTATTTCATCACACATCTACATAGATGGTGAGAAGACAGACATCTCAGTGAACGTCTATGAAGACATCAATATCATCACGGGTGCACTGAAACTGTATCTCAGGGATTTGCCTGTTCCCGTCATCTCATACGATGCTTACCCCAGGTTCATCGAGGCTGCAAGTAAGTCACACCGGGACAAATAATTCAGAAACAAACCTGTTGTTCATTGTTAATTTTCCTTGCTTACAGTTACAATTGAAGCAGAATTATGCAGACCCATTTCTCAGCCAATCACTTTTAAACCCTGCACTGACAATTAAGTCCTGAGAAAGTGTCCAGCTCTGATTTTGGATGGTGTATTCTGGTGGCTTTAACAGCATCCTCTTTTCTGTTTCCCAGAGCTCACAGACCTAGAGAAGAAGCTTGAAGCTTTCCGTGAGGCTCTTGCTCTGTTGCCGCCATCACACAGTGAAACGCTCAAGTACCTCATGGCACACTTAAAAAGGTGAGCAGTTCACTCGAACTCAGTGAGTAATTTTCATACTAAGGGGCG
>NW_018127910.1:683089-692567 GCF_001952655.1 Monopterus albus | reverse complement strand
GGCTACTTTCTCTATTTGCTGAAAGGATGGTAGTTTAAATGTTTTGTGTACATCATTTATCAGTGTCTCACAACAGTTCCTATCTTCACTATATTCTGCATCTTAATAGACAGCAGAAATAGTGACAGTGACAGCTCTTAGTTCAAAAACAAAGAATTTCTATTTTTAATAACTGGATGCATCACTTTGAAAATTTCTAATTGTACTTCTCCTGTGGATACATAGTATCCTTTGGATACTATGAGAAGGTTATTATGTTGACATAAGCCCTTTTCAGACATGGGCTAGAACTAGACATTACACAGAGGAGCTGCTGGGTCAGTCGGCCCGGACTTTAAACGGACTTCACTCTGCAAGATCCCCAGTACAAAGTCCGCATATTGTCCAAGTAAGCTGAAGTGAACCCATATGAGAATACAGCAGCTTATAAACATAGACCTAGCCTGGAGTTCATGTGTGAAAATGGCAACACCGTATTATGGTTTAAACTGGAGAAGGCTATCTGAAAATCATTGCACACTTTTTCCTAAATTATTTGTACAATAGTGTTACATTACTTTGAGATAATATGGGGAAGGTGTTAAAGTAGTCTTAGTCAATGGAAATGTCAAAAAAAAAAAAAAAAGTAGTTATTGCTGGAGAGGGTCTTCTTTTTAACAAACATAATGTTCAGACCCCTCCCCTCACCAGAATGCTTTGCATGAAAACACTTTCATTTCCAGAAGCTTTGTATGATTATAACTTTAACTCATATTTTCAGGGTGACACAAAATGAGAAATTCAACCTGATGAACGCAGAGAACCTCGCCATTGTGTTTGGGCCCACCCTCATGCGTGCACCAAACACGGACGCCATAACAGCACTCAATGACATCCGCTACCAGAGACAGGTGGTGGAGGTGCTCATTAAAAATGAAGATGTGCTCTTCTAAACATACAGTAGATCAGAACTTTTAAAGCACAGCTGTCTAATCATTCTTTTGTGCAAGGACTTGACTGTTTGTATTACGTTGACTGATGCATTTTTACATGCCCTGTGTATGGACTAGTGCTGACCTAGCATCTGTCCTCCCTTGTACTGGGTTTGGGTGGTGAACCTTAACCTTGTACATATTTTATCTCCCCATTTTTGTCGGGGGATTTTCAGAAGCTGTCAGACCTGCATGTGGTGCAAGGTCTTTTTTTTTTTAAGTTGTAGTTGTAACCTAGCATGTTTTAAAAATCGTGTAGCTGTGATTTTGCTTTTATCCATTTTGTCTGTAGTCCACATTCCCAGCTACTGGCTGTGCAGTTATTTTGTGAAACTTTGTGTAGCTGATGTAAAAATAAGTAAGAAGTCATTTTTATGATGTATATTTTTTATCTCCTAAGCTGTTTTTATGTAGCCTGCTGTTCTATAGTTGAATGAACAAATCCTGTTAGTGTGTACGCACTGGTGTATTTTCCTGAGCTTAACATTTTTATTGTGTTTGTGAATTAAATTTTTTTTAATGTAATGTTTTTATACAACTTGCATGATTACATTAATTTATTAAACCTTACTCTGAGACAATACGTTCATAATGAGTCATGTGAATTGCAATAATAAAAACATAAATAGTTTGCTAAACCTGCGTTCATTATTTTTACAGCCCTCTGGAGACAGTAGAAACAAGCTCTCATGTCTGAGCGACCCACCTGAGAATTGAATCCATTTCTCACCTTGTTTTGTCTCTGTTTTTGGTCTCCACCACCTCCTGAGTAAAATGTGAAAATCTATAGTGGCTAAATACTTCACCGCATTTACCAGCTAGTCACTAGTGTCTTTTGTTTGTTCTTTTGTGTTAGACAAGTTATTGGTTTATCAGAGTTTTGAGCAGTGAGAATGAACCAAAAAGGTAAAGCTGCAATTAAACAACAAAAATTAGCTAAAAAAAATGCTACAAAGCTCCATAGGGCTGAGTCCTGCAGAGTAGGGTGATAATTCTCAGTAGGTGCTTCATAATCTATTGTTAATTTAAACACATTAATTAAATCAGCTTTATTTCATTTATTTAATGTCCACATTTTAAAGTTAGTTAAACAATAGTCATATACAAACAGGTTCTGTCCAGAGATGGTGATGTATGGAGTGATGCAGATGTAATGCTGCCTCTGAAATCAGCTAATTTCATTAAGGTCTGGTCCTGTGTCTTCTTGCTCCTCTTTAAATATTTTATATTTGTTTTATTGTCAGCAAATCACATGACAGACCACACCCAATACTGAAATGACTTCACTAGCAAATATTGATTGTGTAGCCAGTTATAGTTTATTAAACTGCACCACTGACCTCTATTGTTGGTTAAAACACATAAATGCAATGTGTGACATGTTTCCATCATTACGATGAGCTTAGGCAATGTAGTTTATTTTGAGTTAGTCCCTTACTGCTTCCATAAACTTTTACTAGAGCACCAAATTTGTATTAGCACAGTAATAATTTCCAGCTAATTCACTACTTATTCCTTTTTGAATAACATTTCCAGTAAGCATTAGTGGCCAGCTATTGTAAGAAATGAATGCCCTTATTTTAAAATAAAACTACATATATGTAACTCATCTCTAAAGATTTCTGTCTTTAATAGGAGCTATGGGCACAGAAAACATAAAAACACATTGTTGGTTTTGGCCATTTTATGGAATTTGTTGACTATGTAGATATAGTAATATATCATTAAACAAAGAATAATAAAAAAAATTAACGGTGCTGTCAAAAACTGATATAAACAACTTTTTTTTTTTGAGGCTCCAAGATGCCCCTAGCAGACGGGACTGACGGTCCTTTCATTCTGCATATTCAGAAGGACAGGATATGCCTAAAAGCTGTGAGTTACATGTCTGTATATACAACACATCAGTCACACTGATTCAGACTGAGATTAAAAGTAAACCCACAGTACCTTAGGCAACACCACTCTTGCACTAAACAATGTCACATAAAATTTGTGTGTTTTGGGTTTTAATTACCCCCAGGTTATGCCTTTCCAAGCAATTTCCACAAACCAGCCATGCACAACCATTGGTGGCTTATTACATGATCACTGCGCTACACTGTTTAGGTTCAAGAAACCAATTTAAGTTGTTTGGATGGTGGTTTTATTTCACATTTGTTTTTAAATGATATTTTTCTGTTGACACAATATAAATTTTGATGTAGCCACAGTTTTTCTTTCCTTCATTGTCTGTAGCTTCACGTTCCGCTGTTCCCTGCTTTTAGGATTTTGTGCCACAGTTGTCCCCACAAAGCATCTCAAAAGTAATCACTGCTTTACATTTAATCACTTGGTTTTTTTGTGACCACATCACACTGAGTTAACCTAAGCTGTATTCAGATTCGTCTCTGGTGATTGTGTGATAAAATTGGATTTTCATCCAACCGTTTAGCCTCCCCTCTGCCAATATCAGCCATTTTAAATATATCATATCTTCATCTACATTAGCCATTGACTGTGAAAGGAGGTAAACCACACAAATAAAACTATCAGACTTTCTACCTCTGTCAGTTGCTGTGATAATATCACGCTGGAATAATGTCTGCCAAATGAGTTGTGTGGTGGATGTGCCTTATTCACAGTAATGAGACTAAATTTGAAAGGCTCTGATCCATGAGATAACTGACCTTTCTCTGTTGACTGAATGGTATTGCTTCTCTCCCTACGGAAGGCTGACCTGAAAACATTTTGAAATGTTGAGATATAAAGTGATATTCAGTTCACCCATGTGAAAATATGGGTCTGTTTAATTGCCTACTGTGAATTGCTGCCACTGATATTTCACACATCAGCAAAACTCACTGAAGACTCATAAACCTTATCATAAAAAATATCTAGTTTGAAAAGTTTAAAAATCATTATTATTTGTTATATAGTTTTTGTTTTTAGCTTTCTGTACTTAGATTTTTTTCAAAAGCTAACTTATGAAGTGTACTTACTGGTGATTTTGTCTATACTTGCATCTTAGCAAACCAGCAGAAATAACCTACTTATATAATTAATGAATATTTATAATAGCCTGCAATACAACTATAACATTTAAGGGGTGAGAATAATGAAAAAGTAGGATTTTCTCATTCATGGAGTGATACTAATGCTGTCCAGTGTTGGATGTTTCTAGATTTATGTTAGAATATCATTTAAATCATATTTCTCTGCACACATTCTAATTTCTTTAACAAAAGCTCTAATTCTGTTCGTGGTTTCGTGAAGCTGTAAACATATGGTATGTTGTCCAGTTTTCATCCTGCACTTTCAGTTAGGTCTCCTCTAGAGGGTGGAAATGCAGTGTGAGACTTCAGAGTGTTGTAATTAACACTGGACAGTGCACCAGAGGTGGTTTTGTCTGTGATGAGGTCGACCAAGCAGATACAGCGATGGCTTTGGTGTTACATGACAGACTTGGTGAAACGCAAATTGCTGTTTACATGGTGTGAATTCAGGTGGCCTGAGTGATCGCAAAGAGAGGGACGAGTTGAGACAAATCTCTTTTAATTCAGACGTTGCCAAAATGGCCATTTGTCCTTAAGTGAGATGAATGAGGCTTGTGGTTGAGTGACTGGCTGATTGAACGGATTGGGGATGTGAGGAAATTGAGTTGCTCGGCCCATCACGGGCCCCACAGGGAGGGTAGAGCAGAGCAAAGATGGGGGATGTAGGTGTAACACCGGGCCTCCAGAAAGCACAGAGCTGTTTGAAAATACCATGAGAGAAATCCACACTGAAATGCTACTAAGACAGAACTGCATGACCAAACAGTTGAGATTTTCTGGTAACTTTGTTCCTACATAAACATTTATTAAATGGATTTTAACACATGTAGCTGTCAAGAAATATACATGTAAGTGTATGACTCCTTGTGGGCACCCATAAACATTGTGAATAACAATATAGCAAAACAGTTGTAACAATAGAAAATCTGTTTACACAGGAGAGTTATAATTGCTCATAAACACTTGACATTAATAGACATATAATGTCTTTATAGCTTCTTGAAATTAAATTATACTGTGTAATAAAATTTTTATGTTTGTATAGTGCACACGTGTGCACACACACACAAAAGCAAAAACCAACAAAAAATGTAATAATCAAATAAAAATATTACAGAAGCAGACTAACCCTTTTCCAAATAAATAGAACAAAATCAAAGTACTGCTAGATAAAGTATACTTTCCTGCTCCCATATCTTATTCGATCCATTCCTATAAATTAAATGTATTTCATACTACTGGACTTAATTATAATTCAAATGTTTAGGAAACATTCAGAAAAATACCTGCACAAACATCTCGTATACAGTGCTCTTTCTCAAATGTCAAGAAATTGGTCAATCTTTTCCATTAACTCTAATCAGCCAGTAATGTTGTCTGGTTGTGTTGCACAGGCATGCTAGCTGGGTTCTACTGTGTTTTACTAAGTGCCACTGGCATGCCATACTGTTACGACTTATCAAATAAAGTCTGAAGTGTTGTCAACTATTACCTCTTCTAGGTTATCCCAACAACTTCATCACTCAAAATGAGAGCATGTTGGACAAAGCAACCTCACAACAAGGTCCAGTTTCTGGAGCTTTCAATCGGATCTTCCTCAGAGAAAATAGGTTATTAGTTGGTTAGTGTGGAATTGTACATGTTAAATGTTCCATTTTCCCCCTGAATACACACACAAATAACTACTATTAGGTTAAAAATGAACTTCACAGAGCTTTATTGTTTAATTCTAGTAAAGATCCAAAGCTTTAAGATTATACCAAAAATGATCCATCAAACTATGCAATTTTTTTCCCCACAAAACATCGTGATACACTAATACTGATACTGTATGTTTATTATTCAATGTGGAAACATATTTTAAATGGATAAAAATTATTATATTGACCTATACATTCTCATTTCAAGGCAGCAGAAATATTAAACACTGATCCAAAAACAAAAAGTCTGCAAGTATGCCTAGTGTTTTTACACCTTGGGGTTGTGTGTGGCCAAGTTTGCAATGGGGCATTTCAGTGGCAGATTACTCTGGCATGTTGATCTTATGGCAGATGAAAAAGAATGTGGCCCTCTCAAATTACAAGCATTGGTAACTAGGTGCTCACATCCTATGTCAGACAATAGCATTGAGGCTGCCAGTGGGGGAGCCTGGAGGTTGTACAGTAAGTCCATCGCTAGCACTGAAAGACTGTTTTAGGTGGGCCGAACCTTTTTGATTCTCAGTTAGTCAGTGGGCAACATGCTGAATCTGGATCTTAGTTCTGGATGCCTGGGTTTATTGGCAAGAATGAACACTGTATTTTTCATTTTACATCTAATCATTTTACCAGGTAAGAGCTTATTTAAAACATATGAACAGATTTATAGAAAATGTGCTCTTTACCTGTGGACAGGTGCCTTTCTGCTAGTTTCTGTGCTTATACCATAATAAACGTTAAAAAAAAGTTAGAGTTTAAAAAGAATGTAGCAAACCTTTTCTTTTAATTACTGTGGGTTTAATGGCTGCTCTCAGGTCAGTCTATGCTCGTCCAATTCAACCAACAAAACTATGAGTACATTTAAATGTTGTGCAAACTGCCTCTTTGATTGACAAGGGCATGTGTAGTGTTTTTCATTTTGCTTTTCAACCTTTTATGTGTCTGACACCACTTCAAGTCACCTGCATAATTATTATCATGGATTCCTTAGTTTAATGAGTTTAAAATCATTCAACCATTTAAATAACATGTTGCTGTAAAATGGCTTTTGTCTGAAGGTCAGCTGAAAAATGAAAGGGGATCTTAAATAGCACAGCATAAGATTATCTCTATGAATGGCCCTTACAGGGGTGTCATCACATGTTTAAATGCAGCACTGCCAAATTAAGACCCAAGATCATAAACAATGAGTATACACAAACACATATATAGTACCTGTACAGTGTGTACGTGTTATATAAATGTTTTTCAGCAAACACAAGAGGCATCTTGTGGAATTAAGAGTCACATATAGCCTCCAAAAGAGTCATTTCACACTCTGAATGTTTCCATTGTAAGTGACCTTTATCATTAGCCCGTCTTATTTGCGTTAGGTGCTGCCTGGGCCTCCTCTGATGAGACACGTCTGCTTAAAACTCTCTTCACTGGTTACAACAAGATCGTCCGTCCTGTTACTCACTTCAAGGATCCAGTGGTTGTTACTGTGGGCCTTCAACTCATCCAGCTCATTAGTGTGGTGAGGTCTCATGTCACGCACTATCACACCATTCTTATTATGATTCACTGTCATCAACTGTCTAAATACATCTGGATCCACAGGATGAGGTCAACCAGATCGTCAGCAGCAATGTGCGACTGAAACAGGTTTGAGTCATCTGTTGATTTGTTTGTTTATTTATTTATTTTTTGTGATTTCATTACAGAAAGAAACTAGACATGGTGTCATATTGTAGAGAGGTTTGATTGATGTATTAATTCAAATAGATAAGATAAAGATGGGCCGACACAGTGGTTAGCGCTGTCTGTCTCTAAGTGTCAGCCCTGTGATAGACTGGTGACCTGTCCAGGGTGTTCCCCTCCTCTTGCCCAGTGTCAGCTGAGAGTTGGCTGCAGCTCCATAGCAAACCTCTTCAGGATAAGCAGTATAGATCATGGATGGATGGAAGAAAGAGATGGGCCAAAATATATAATCATCCTTATAAAATGTGAAAAAGTAAATCCAAATGCCATAACGTTCAGTAAGAATTTGCAAATATTTTATCTAGGAAACCACTGACATTACACTTTTTAAATGAAACAAAAAAGTTACCTTGACAAATGAAAAATGTAGGCAAAGCTCAGGACTGATCAAAATAATGAGCATGCTTTTGCAGCATCCATGTTGCACAGATATGTTTGCATAAACAGAGCTGAGTCAGAAAGCGACAGATTACAGATTTGTACAGCACTGATTTAGTGGTTTCCAGTTTAGCTCTGTATTACCAGTGTTGCTTTGTATGGATTAGGAGTTTTGTTACATAGAGAGATGTGTAAAAGCACAAAGACCTCTTCAAAAATATTAACATATACTGTAAAACAAAAATCAGTATGTGGAGTAACCCACAAGTTATGAGTCTTCTGTGGCCTTGAACTACTGGCTGATGACTTAAGCAAACGTGGTAGGATTTTGAGATAACCCCTTTAAAGTACAAATATACTTGTACTATACTATAAATGTAAACTTTCTTTAAGAGGTTTATCTCTGTTTTGAAAAATGAACATCATCACCTTCACGATACTTTCTGCTCTTATTTGCCTTTTTCACAAAACAGTAACAATGGTTGTCATTACCGAAGAGTTTTCAGTTGTTCTGAGTGTCCTTGTTTGTTTTTTCAGCAATGGAAAGACGTGAACCTGCAATGGAACCCAGAGGATTACGGTGGCATCACAAGGATCAGAGTTCCCTCAACTGACATTTGGCGACCTGATTTGGTCCTTTACAACAAGTATATCATCAAGCTATAGTTGATCCCTGTCATGTCCCTTTTTTTCTAAACTCCTTTTTTCATTACAACAAGCTTTATGTGACCTTAAGCATCCAGACCTCTAGAAACAATCAACACACCTGTCAGTCATGTCTTACATTACACTTTCCTATACTTTAGTGAGCAGTGTGTGAAAGCTCCGGTTTCATCAGGCTAAATCTGGCCTCTGTATTGCAGCTGCATCCCCACCCCCCACCCCAACTCCCCCACCTTCCTCACACCATATGCTACATCTGACACACTGCTGTTTTTCCCTGACAACCAGGTCCACTGCCACAACAACTTGTGCCGAGCTGAGCGCTGGTTGGCTGGGTTATGCGACAGCAGCAGTGACCCATCCTCAGGCACTGATGTCCCCCTGTGTTCACATTTAACTTATTATCTACCATGCTGATGCTGCCCGTGTTTGTCTGTGCCCACAGCGCAGATGGTGACTTTGCCATTGTTCATGAGACCAAAGTGCTGCTGGAGTACACTGGAATGATCACGTGGAAGCCACCTGCCATCTTCAAGAGCTACTGTGAAATCATTGTGCTTCATTTCCCCTTTGACCTCCAAAACTGCAGTATGAAGCTGGGTACCTGGACATATGATGGGAACCTGGTCGTTGTCAATCCTGTAAATCCATTCAGAAATAGTTTTACATTATGTGTTTAGCACTTTACACAATCAGAATCAGCTTTATTGGCCAAGTATGTTTAAACACACAAGAAATTTGATTCCTGTCTCAGAGGCTTACATACAGATTAGTGCAAGTCAAAGTGCTTTGTGGGTGCTAGACTAATAATATAAACAGTAAAACAACTGGAGACTAATGCAGGTAAAATAGAAACTATAGAAATTAAAGAATTACCCTGTGCATTGCATCTCTTGACCAGGACAGTGACCGCCCCGATCTGAGTCACTTTATGGAAAGTGGAGAGTGGGTGATGAAGGATTTCCGTGGCTGGAAGCACAGGGTGTACTATTCC
>NW_018127910.1:681590-682512 GCF_001952655.1 Monopterus albus | reverse complement strand
ACCACAGGGTGTACTATTCCTGCGGCCCAGACACCCCATACCTGGACATCACCTACCACTTCCTAATGTAGCGGCTTCCGCTGTACTTCATTGTCAACGTCATCATCCCCTGCATGCTCTTCTCCTTCCTGACTGGCCTGGTCTTCTATCTTCCTACAGATTCTGGTAGGATGACAATGACTCAACAGTGTTTTCTTTCAGAGGGATATGACAGGCATTGTGATTCAGCACATTCAGTTTGAAATAAATGACGGATACTAGATGTGCCAAGTATCACCTATGTGTTTACCGCAGTATAGAAATGTGTGGGACATAGCTCCTTGAACACATGGTAGTTTAAGGGTTCAAAATAATGAGACAGATAAACAGGAAATCACTCTAAATCATCATATTTAATAGTTTGTGAAAAATCCTTTGCATTCTCTGTCCAAACCACCAAACACCGTGTCATTTTTCAATTCAGCACATAAACTCAACTTCTCAAATTGTTGTTTTGACACTAGAGGTTGTTTTTTTTGTATGGATTAAACAGTGAAAACATAATGTGTTAATAATGTTTAGAGGTGCAGGTAAGTGCAGGTTGCTGTGTTTGGACCAAGCCAGGCTGTTTTCCTTTCAGTCTATTTATTAAGTTCATAAGCTATATGGCTGCTGACTGTAGGTTCACATTAATAAACAAATAATTATTGACCTTCTTATCTAATGCTTGGCAAGAAAGAAGAAAAAAATAACCACATTTTCCAAAATGTCAGACTACAACATTAACATGGATGTCAGTGTTGGAGTGTCCACCCAAGTAGTCCAGGTGTGATGTGCTATTTATCTTTTTATTTGTTTATTTAACTGATACCATACAGATAAACATCACATATAAATAATGTATATAGGGTGCTAAGCTAAAGCAAATTTTCAGCCCTCATTC
>NW_018127910.1:664527-681569 GCF_001952655.1 Monopterus albus | reverse complement strand
GCAACTAAAATATTCAAAGAAGTAAAACTGTCACCTGAAATATACATGAACACGGCAGCATACATGTATTAGAAGGGACATGCAAAACATCGCTGAACGTAGTCTTGGCTTCAGTAAGAGTTCTTTTTTAAATCAATTGTATCATTGTTACATTTTACTTTATTGTCCCTGTTTTCATGATGTGAGCTGACATTGTGTTGGACAAATCCTGGCCTTTAATGCTGCCTGTCAGTCAGAGGTATTCCAACATCAGCTGCTAAAGGAACTGTGCCGCTTGTGTGCACATCTGGCTGTGTTCCTAGTGTGTAAGTCTGCCTCATTACCCAGGGTCCCTCTGTGCTGTCATGTCTGAAAGCAGGCCTTTGCTTTAATGTATAATACATCACTTGATCCCTACTTGTGATATGACTGCTGACAGGATAGTGTGCAAAAGAAGATGGTGCCAAAAAAAGCTCTCTCTGGAATTACTCCTCTTGCTGAACAACAAAAACAACGTCTTGCATTTTTCTTGTGTGAAATAATGTCATTCTATCTATTTGTTCTATTGATAGTTTTAGGGGAAGAAACTGCCTTTTAATCTTTAAGTATGATTCCCTTGTGTGGGTGAAGAGTGCAGTTATTGTGTTGCTGTGTAAACACTAGACTGGACTAGTGGTTGCATGGCTGAGGAAGGGCTTGAGTCTTATGTAAACCAGCCTCATAGAAACAGCCCTCTCTTGTGGCAATCTAATAAGATTGCATGTTGACGGTACAGTATCATGAGTCAACACACTGCTTAGTGCAGCTGCTCAACATTGTTTGAAGGGCAGTGCATTTTCAGTTTAAAAGCTAATTTGTGACCTTGTAAAGAGCACCACCATAAACTTTATGGACCTTATGTAGCTGTTTTGAGACTAATTGTATCACAAAAACATGTTCTGCTAAAGGAGCCTTAAAATAAGATTGCTTTGTCAATTTTTTTTCTTTCTTACCATGCACCTCACAATCAGAAGCGCTGAACTTGGCGAGTGGACTCACATGAGATTCTTGAAAACATTCACCTCTGAAATAAACTTTCTTTAAGTCTTTAAGCACCTCAGAAACAAGAACTTCAGGAGACTTCAAGCAATCCAGTCAAGTCTAGTTACCAACTTTAGCACTTCTGATGTACCTGGACAGACATTCATCTCACGATCCTTCAAATCTAAGGTCTAACGACGGTAATGACCCGCAGGCCTGGAGCCATCAATCTAAATGTTGACTGACTGCTAATATTTGTTTTAAAAACCCGTGTGTGTGGTGTTCTCTTCATTGCAGTGATTTAGCGACAAACGATTTCATTTGTTGTGTCTCCCAGGTGAGAAGATGACTCTCAGCATCTCTATCTTGCTGTCCCTGACTGTGTTCCTGCTGGTCATTGTGGAGCTGATCCCCTCTACTTCCAGCGCTGTACCACTCATTGGAAAATACATGCTTTTCACCATGGTCTTTGTCATTGCCTCCATCATCATCACTGTCATTGTCATCAACACTCACCACCGCTCCCCAAGCACTCACACGATGCCGGACTGGGTCCGTAAGGTGAGGACAAAAGAAGAAGGGAAAAAAACAGACATATCATTTTTATTGTGGAGCTGAATGACTAAAGATGAATCAAGCTTGGCAAGATGTGAGGAGGCAATCCTTAATCTTTTTCTCTGCATTATATTGCCATCTAGTGGTACCAGAGAGAATATATATTTTTTGTTTGTTTTTAATCTAACAGCTATGACATTGTATACGCTTTGACACAATGCTCATCCCTTTTCTTTTTATGGCAGGTCTTTATTGAAACCATTCCCAAAATCATGTTCTTTTCAACAATGAAGCACCCTGGCAAAGAAAAGCAGAAAAAAAGCATTTATGGTGCTGATTTTGACATCTCAGACATCTCTGGCAACCAGACCTGTGCTGCCCCCTACCAGTCATCCATCACCAAGAACCCCGAAGTCCGCAGTGCCATTGAAGGAGTCAAGTACATTGCAGAAACCATTAAATCAGACGAGGAATCAAACAGTGTAAGCTTTCTCACACAGAAAGTGTCTCTAATATTGCCCTTCAGTGAGTCTAGTGTGTGACATATGGTTCCTCTTCACTTCCCAGGCTGCTGAAGAGTGGATGTTTGTGGCCATGGTGTTGGATCATATTCTGCTGTGTATCTTCATGGGTGTGTCTCTCATTGGCACATTAAGTGTGTTCGCAGGTCGCCTCATTGAGTTGAGCATGCTGTAAAGGCCCATGCTTTATGTTTTACCAGGGTAACTTCTTAGATGACATGTTTCATGCTCAGTTTGAATTGTATACAGTCACAAGCTGAAGCGCAGTGTAGATTAGTGTTTTGCCAAATCCTTTATGATCTTTATGACATATGTGACTGAAACTGACCAGTTAATTAGCACATTTTTAGATATGATTAACATCTAGTAGGAGATGTCAACATTTAATTGGCAATAATACAATCATGAATCCTGATGAATAAATTTGTGGTTAAGACAATTTAATAAAAATTTGATAGTTTTACACCCGCTCCTGGTTTGTAAGGACATGAGTTTGACAACAACTCAGCTTTTTGAAGCTGTGAAAACTCTTCTGCTGTACCTTCCTTTTCTTAGTGTTCACTGCCACTTATCACAATTTAAATTGTGTTTACATTTTCCTACCGGCCCTCTATTTGTCATTCAAATACATATACAGATACTCTGGCTTCTTCCCACAGTCCAAACATATGCATCATAGGTTGATTGGAGACTCTAAATTGCCTGTAGGAATGAGTGTGGGTGTGTATGGTTGTCTGTCTCTAAGTATCAGCCCTGTGATAGAGTGGTGACCTGTCCAGGGTGGACCCAGCCTCTTGCCCAGTGTCAGCTGGGTCTGGCTCCAGCACCCCGCAACCCTCTTTAGCATTATAGATAATGGATGGGTGGATGGATGGATACTGTACATATGCAGATTCTGAACCTTTGCACTTTTAGCTCTAACATGTTTTTGCCTGGTCTCTTATTTGTTGGATCCTCATCTTTTGTTGAATTTGCAGGAGAAGAATAGTATAAACCTATTGAACCTAGCTGCTCTGACAACTGTGTGTCAGCTTCCTTTATCTTATCTAGCCAAGGCTGTACAGATACAGTGTCTGCCATTATTCACAGAATGTGGGTGGCATGGGAGATACAGTATATATAGAAATATAGATTTTCAGTCAACAGAAATAAAGTAATCAAGACTTTTTATGGACATCACTTCCTATATGATACTTTACTTTGAGGGCTCATTGTTGTTTTCCATATGAAACTGTATTAAATAAATGTTCTTCCTAATTAAATGTAGACTAAAAAAAGAAACCTGTCCTGATCAAGAAATGTATATGATTTAAGAAAAAATAAGCAAGGCCAGTGCAACAAACTGTAAACATGAAATTCAACATACCAAAGAGCTGCCCATTTACACATCTAGCAGACAACAAGGGTGCTGATGAGAGAGGTGACAGTACATTTAGAAGATGCTAATCAAAACTGTACTTTTTTTTTTTGTTTATCATTTTATTTTCTGTGGGTTTGTCACTATATCTTTCACATCACACAATCATTTAATCCATTGTTAGCATAAAGAAATGAATATCTTTAACTGAATGGCGGCGGTGGGGGGGTGTATTATATAATGGTAAAGTCATATTTAAAGAATGCTGTAGAAATGAACTATGTATGTTTTGTTCAGTTGTATACTGATTTTATAAAACGGCAATGAAATTATTACTGTCGTGGGGTTTTTACTGTATAAGCTAATAGTATCTTTTTATTTTAATGGACCATTCTGCTGCCAGTCAACTAGATTTTAAAAAGTGAGAGCGACATGTCATCCCATAGTTCTTGTTTTTCCAAATCGTAACTCTGCCTGAAGAAGGGCACAGAAAATAAGTTCATTAGACAAACGGATTCTTACCAACAGAACAAGTAGGGACACATTCTACTTTGTGTGGGTTACAGCTAGCTCCGCCCCTTTACCCCGTGTTACAGCTAGCTCCGCCCCTTTACCCCGTGTGGAAACTGTGTTGACAAATCGTGGAGTGTGAAGGTTACTGGGAGGGAACTAACTAAAGTAATACAAATGTAACACACACAGTTAACAGTGGCTCAGAGTTGTGTGAATAGTTTCGCCACAGTCAGCTGACTCTACAGTAAATGTGGGTCCTGTAGGTCGGCGATACAGTGGGTCATGTTTCCGTCGCTATACGTTAGCCAGCCGGCTAACTCTTAGCTAGTTCTAATGTGAGTGACAGACGGTGCACGCGAGGGCACAGCTGTCAGAGAGGTGAGTCGCTCGGATGACACGACGGTGCGTGTTGTTTAGCTTTATATATTTTAACAAATGTACAACCTCTGTAAAATGTGTCATTTCAGTTGTACTGTTTGATGTAGCGCAGTTATCACTGCTTATGAAGTTATCTGTTATACCTTTGAACCAGTCCTGCCTTTTAACGGTAACTCCTCCTTTGTCTGTCTCCCTTCCATAGTATCTGCTTTTGATACTAACGGCCATGACTTTAACGTGAACACAATCCGGGCTTGGCCACAGACACTGGGGGGAGAGGCAAAGCACGATGGAGGGACCGGGCAGGACCACCAATTTCAACTTCTCATATGAAGAGGAAGAGGAAGACCCGGACTCGTCTGCTCTCTCCTCCACCATGTCCATTGACAAGCTCTTCCCGGCTCTCTTGCAGTGCTTTGGGATAATTCTGTGTGGCTACATCGCAGGGAGGGCAAACATCATCACCTCCACCCAGGCCAAAGGACTGGGAAATTTTGTGTCCAAGTTTGCCCTCCCAGCACTGCTTTTCAAGAACATGGTACTGCTGGACTTTGATAATGTCATATGGCCGTTTCTTTGGAGCATCCTCATTGCCAAAGTGTCTGTGTTTTTCATTGTGTGCGTCCTCACACTGATAGTGGCCAGTCCTGAAAGTCGCTACAGTAAGGCTGGACTCTTCTCAATATTTGCCACCCAGAGCAATGACTTTGCTTTGGGATACCCTATAGGTAGGTATATGCTTCTAAGCCCACCATCCACCTCCCATTCACTGCTGCAGCAGCTGTAGCCATGGTGTCTTAATATTTGTCTTTCCATCCAACCGTAGTACACTGAATTGGAAATGTGTTTTCAGTCTTTCTGATATCATCAAAGAGAATCTTCCTAAACCATAAGTGCGATCATCAAAGCAATGTAGGATTAATTATGTTGTACTCACACTCAAGGATCTGCAGTATAAATATATGCATACATGTGATCGTGCTTACACTCTACCAGTGGTTGAAATGGAGAGGTTTGCAAATATGGCTCAAGCAAGTGTCAGAGCAATGTTGTTCTACAGGCTTTTAAAAGTCTTGTCAGGCTGTTGTCGGATTAATAAACAAACCCTTTTGAGCACAATTGAAAAACTGGAAATTGTGCAAATTTCAAATGGAGTGGACATTAATTTCAGCAGTTGTTTGTCATTTCAGTGAGACAGAAGTTACAGAAGCAGCAACTTCCTCCTAAACCAAAATTTTCTTACATTTAGTAATCCAGTATTTTTTGTCTGCTTTCACTTCAGTGAAGGAAGCTTCACACATTTGAACCATTGTTCTGCTTTATGTTGAAAGTCAGAAAAGACAGAGACATTATTACTGTAAACACTTGTTTCGTTGTGACTTGCTGTACTGCCATGTTAGTGTTTGTAGTGCGGTTTATCAAGACAGACAAATATGAACAGCTGTGCATGACGCAGTTATGTCTCAATACATCACTTTTCTGTGTACCTTTTTGTATCAGGGTTGATAAAATGAGGGTTAAGGGCCATTATCAGAGTACACCAAAATGTTTTTTAGCTTCCATGTTTGTACAGCTTTGTGTGTAGGCAGCCTTTTAATGTGCAATCTAGGCAAAGTTTTATTCATGAGGCCTCATACCTTTTATGTTCTTGACTTTCTTGACTGCAATTGCTATACATCTCAACTTACTGAGCCATTTGTCTTCATCTTTATCCACAGTTGAAGCCCTATACCAGAGCACATATCCAGAGTACCTCCAGTACATCTATCTGGTTGCACCTGTGTCCCTAATGCTTCTAAATCCCATCGGTTTTGCCTTCTGTGAGATCCAGAAGTGGAAAGATCAAGAAAACCACCAACAGAGCAAACTTCTGATAGCGGGGCTTGTAGTTTTACAGGTCCTGAAGAACCCAATTGTATTCATGGTAGTCATCGGCATCATCGCCCACTTTGTCCTGCACCAGACAGTTCCTGCTTTCATGGCTGAATTTGTGGATGGCTTGGCCAACTCTTTTGGGGGAGCAGCTCTGTTCTACCTGGGTCTGTCCATGGTGGGCCAGTTGAGGAGGCTAACCAGATCCACAGTTGTTACACTGATATTACTGCTTACTGCAAAACTGTGAGTGGAAAACACTAACATGTTTACTCTACCTGATGGTCACTTCATACAAGAGATGGTTTTATTACCACATGACCTTGCATTTTTATAGCGAGACATGTTATAGGAGTCTATAGCGAGTCAGCAGGTTGGAGCTTTGTAAAGTGCTCCCTGCATGTTGTTTTGTGCTGATGGTGTGGATGAGTCATACCTGTCTCAGTCCGCAGGCTTTTTACCAAATGGCTGACATGATAAGAGGTCTCAGGAGTGTGTAGCATGATAATTGCTAGTGAATGCAAGTATTTTAGTTGCACTGCATTCCATAGCATAGTAACACTAACCCCTCAAATAATGGTACGTAACGCCAGGTTTTTGATTTGACTTTCAGGTTGCTAATGCCCCTGATTTGTAAGGACATGGTGGATTTGTTGGACAATAGCAACACCAGTGCACTGAACCACTCAAGCCTCTCCAATTATGCCTTTCTTTATGGGGTGTTTCCCACTGCACCAAGTGTGGCAATCTATGCTGTCTATTATAACGCCGAGCTACAAGTTGTGAGTTATTTACATCTACCTGCTGTTCTTCTATTGTACCTTTTATGTTTTCTCCTTTGCAGTTCATTGTGCATGATTTTTCATTCTGCTTCCTGACAGGTAACCTCTGGGATGGTCATCAGCACTTTTCTCTCCGCTCCGATAATGTATGTTTCTGCCTGGTTACTTACAATGCGTTGGATGGATCCTCAGCTCCTGATGAACTCAATGCAGAATATCAGCTTTAACATAAGCATCGTGAGCTTAGTTGCACTGGTGAGTCACAACTAGACACTTCACTGTGACATATGTAGGCTTGTTTTTCACAAATCTTTTCAAACTGACCTTTCATCATGGATTTTTATTTTTTAATTTTAGTTTTACCTCGGTATATGGAAATGAAGTACATTTATTTTTCTTGTGGGCACATTGTTTTTCTTTTTCTTGTTCTCTCAGTCTCATCTTGTTTATTTGTTGCCTTATGGAAGAGCATTGTACATACACACTGAGATCCACTGCATAGGAGCCAAATTCCTCCTGAGTTCAACACACCTGGTGATTCTGATAAATCACTGGTTATAACATGTTTCACTTCATAACTAAAACCAGTTTGGCCAGTTAGGATTTAAGGCACTTACTGAACTTTCCTACCAAGGCATAGTTTATTATTAATTGTTTCAGTTGTTTATTGTTCCCTCACTTGAGACAGTTAAAGAGAAAATATAAAAAGGTGGCTTCTTGGTAAATGTTTGCACCATTGTGGTAGGTGACCATTAAACAGCTTCATCATTTAGAGAAGTTGTGTGAGCAAATGCTTCACTGACTTACTGACTTGCTGACCTACTTCCTCATTTAGTCTCACTTTCAGCTTAAATTTTAAGGAACCTGAAACTTGAATGCAATGAATGGAATAACCATCCCGAAATATTAAATAGTAGTTGTATTTTGCATCTGTGCAAAAGTGTCTGTAATGTGAAACCTGTGTTTTCTCTGACAGGTGTGGACGATCGCTGTGATGGTTTTAAGTAAGAAAATCAAGAGGCTGCCACACTTCTTTACTGTCAACCTTTTCTTGGCTCAAGTAAGCAAAATAAATTTCCTATCCATGCACTAAACTGACAAAATGTTGAACTGTAGGTGCAACTTCACATCATTAAGTGCTTTTTTTTTTATTGTGGTCTCAAGCTTCTAATTTGTATTGGGATGATCATGTGGAACTTCGTGGTGAAGGAAGAGAACTTTATTGGCCAGGTCCTGACTTTCACATTACTGTGTTCCTCACTCTACAGTACTTATGTGTGGTCAGGTATGCCATGTATTCACACATCAAACTGTACTAGTTTATCTTGGTGAGCTCTGAAGACAGAAGTTAGATTTTTTTTAATGCATATTTTGTTGTTTTAGGTTTAATAGCACTGTCTCTTGTGCTCATAAAAAGCTCTGAGGAAATGAAAGTGTCACCAACCGTGTTGGTTATAGCAGGCTGGGGGTGAGTTACTTTAAAGAAGCATGAATATAGAAATGAACTAAGCTTGTTTGTCTGGTTTATTGAAAGGCGGTGCCATATTCAATATACCTGCCCTGAAGAGGAATTCACATGTTGAACGGTTTAGCTTAGATGTGTAATAGTCATCATGAATAGGTACCACCCAAAACAAAAGATCCGGAATACAGAGGGTGATTTTAGAATTGCACTGATGCCTCATTTCAGTGTAAATAGTCAGTTTTGTTCTGTGTTTCATTGTTAATGACTTGGTTGTAAATCCTGTATTAATATTAACAGGATTCCAGCTTTAGTAACTGCTGTGCTGCTCATTTCTGGGACAAAGCAGGTTGACACGATTGACTCAACATTCTTTTACGGCAAATCACAGGTAACAACATAAGTGGAAATAATGTTCCTGTTTTCTGCCATTTAAGAATTGTTTTTGTTAAGGTTTGCATACTGTATGTGTGTTTTCTGTCAGATAATCTGCACCACAGTTGTAGTTGGCTTCAGTATACTGCTGGGTGGGGGCTCCCTTGTGTGTCTCAGTAGAGGAAGCTGGGCCCAAAATGACCAAATCCAAGAGAGAAATGCTTCATTTGGCACTGCAGAGGATCTTATAATTGAAGTTGATGCAGAAAACCAGACTCTGGCTGAGCCAGTCACCCCATCAGGAGATTTCAACAGAGGTACTTTCTTT
This sequence comes from Monopterus albus, assembly GCF_001952655.1. Taxonomy (NCBI): domain Eukaryota; kingdom Metazoa; phylum Chordata; class Actinopteri; order Synbranchiformes; family Synbranchidae; genus Monopterus; species Monopterus albus. Next base: position 672,427 of record NW_018127910.1, on the reverse strand, counting down.
TATGGAAACTAGGTAACTGAGACTTAAAAGCTCTTAATTTATTTACTCAGTATTTGCTTGAAGATGTCACTTCGATGACACCAAGTTGCGAAGTATAGTAGTTTGGTGAATCAAATCACAGCACATGATGATCACTGGAACTAAAATGACTTGTCAGTTGTCAAGGCCCAGGTTGGAAAGGAAAGGAAGAGCACAGTCAATAATCCAAAGTCGAGGCTAACCTTATCTACAGTTCAAGTCGTCTACAGCGAAGCTGCCACATTGGGCAATGATACTTCTGTCTGACGTCTTGTCAGCTTGTGCAATTATAAAACCACCAAGTAAACAACAAAGAGTCAAAAGCTGAAAAACATGTCTGGTGTCATTATCTGGAGAAAACATAAGTTAAGTTCCTCATAAGTTGAGTTCCTTATTTAAAGTGGACAGAGCATTACTGAACACGTCTCCCACAAATGATACTGTAAATGTGTCACATGACTTGTAAGTGAGCTTTCTTGGCTAAAGTTGTGTGTTACTTTGAAAAGGAGATGCCAGGAAATGAATACCAAGAGGAGCTGTTAGTGATTGTTGTCCTCTTATCACATAGGTAAGGTCACATAGGTAAATAGAATGTAGGGGAAATGTGAATCTGGTCACAAATTAATTGTTATAAAAGCATTCATATTAGCACAAGACATTCTTATGTCAGCCGGTGAAATGAGAAACTGCATATACTGTATTACGCCCTTATTGGCTTACTTATAAATGCACTCTTATGCTTCAGTGTGAACTGAGGTGACGCTGTAGTAATGTAGTCGGAGAATCACTTTCATTTTTGTCACTTTGTTATCAGCATGCCTCATATGTGACTGTGCACCACCCCAGCCCATGCCTGACATGATCATCAGCACCAATTCAAACTACACACCAACCACGCTGACAGGTACAGTATTGCAATTTTAAGCAACTGGAATGCATTTTCCTTTTGTGGCCATTTAAAATGCATTAAAGCTAATTAAGTGAAGCCCATTTGATTATTAAAGAATGTACCAACTGTCTAAAATGTGTATACTCAGTCTGTGTTCTGCTGCCCCTGCAGGTGAGTGTGAGAATAGGTGTGAGTCCTCAGAGTGCCTCCTAGCCCAAGTGGAGGAGCTCCAGCAGGCTGCAGATAGACAAGTGGCCCGTCATGTGCTCCTGTGTCTGCTTCTGACTGTCAGCTTGCTTGCTGTGAGAAACCACCACCTTTCACTTCTTAAGTGACATGAAGTCAACCATTCTGTCTGCATTATTATATTTAGTGCATCACAAATCAGATACAAATGGCTGAGCAGTGCTATTTCCAGTGCCTGTCAGTATCAGAGGAATAACCCATTAAAAAAGAGATAGGAAACACACTGTATTAAGGCTTTAGTAAATGTATTTATATCTTGTAGTGTGTGTTTTTATGTTTCTCTAAATGTAAAAATGTTGTAAAACTGTAATTAGACACAATTTAATGCAGTTTAATATGCATAGTTATCTTTCACTAGCACTAAATGAATGGTTTTAATGCAGAAAATTTCACTTATCTGGTTCTCCAATCTGATATTGTGGACAGGATCTGACAGCTGTGCATCTCGTTTCCTGTTCTAACAGAACCTGTCTAGCTGCTTGTGGCTAATCTTTAATCAGATTCCTGGTAGACTTTATTTGGAACTACAGTTCTTCTGTGCTGTGGCAAACTATGGACAGGTAAGTGTTCAGTATAATCTAGTGCCAAGACGCTGAGCATTTCCTGTCACACAGCCAGTGACATTATGTGTTTTCCATTCCCAGGGTTTTCTCTCTTTTGCTCTTTTTGGGCTGGACAAGCATTTGATTATTTTACCCTTTAAGAAAAGGTAAGAATATTTAAGTTATTTCCACACTCTAAAGTGCATTTGATTTACACACAATATATTGTATGTACCCTCCATGCATACAGTGCATATATTACAGTTCTATATATAGTAAATTGTATAATCTATATAGTAGTACATTAAATTATATTTTGTTGTTGTGAATGATGTTTAGGTTGTACAGACTGTGGTATGGAAAGAGGCAAGAGGAGCAGCAGCAGCAGCAGCAGCAGCAGGCAGATTTACCTGAAGATATCAGGGTGACCTGCACCCAATTCACCAAATACCACAAAGACCAGTGTTTTCATGACATTGTTAAAAAGAGAAGGTGAGAGCACACAGTGCACTTTGACTCACTGCTGCACTGGTCAGAGGTTGATGAGAAAATGTTCCCTGGAGTATGTTTAAAGAAAGTCCCTGGCAGTCATTCACAAGCCACAACACTTCATAAACCATTCTCACAACATAGTTATGGTGCATGTGAGCTCTGTAATGCTTATTGTGGCTGCCCATAAAGAGAGGTAGTTAGACATTTGGGTGAATGCTTCTCTTTACTTTCAGGTGTGGGAAGACTACTGTGGTGGGCTCTTTTCTTGGCTGTGAACTTGTGGAATGGCTTCAGCAAGTGGGGTTGGCTCAGGACCGTGGAGAGGCAGTGCTCTATGGGATGCGGTTACAGCAGGGTGGTGTCCTCCAGCACATCAAACAGGAATACGACTTCCAAGACAGTCCTCTTTATTACCGCTTCATGACATAAGACAAATAGGTCAACACTGGTGTATGTTAAAAAAAAATGCTGTGTTTGAGTAACAGGAGAGACAACACTGATGTTTAAAGAGTACCAACAGGCTGCTTTGCCTACAGCCTGTACAGTGCATGCCAACATTTTACTATGCACTATTGTACCACACAACACAGTCAGCTGTTGGAACAGACCACACCTGACTGTGATGTTGGGTGTGTACAGTTGAAACTGACAGACTTTGAAACTTTAAAAAGCCAGGGCAATGTGCACTGTGGCCGCTGTTTCTCCTGACAGTTTGATTCTGTCCTGGTTCCTTGCTATGACTTTTCTGATGATGTTGCTGCAACCTTTCATCTGCAGTGCAGCTGCAGTTGAGTAAAACATAACTGATAGGAGTGACAGCCAAAACTACAAAATAGGCAGTTTGTTTAATATTCACTGTAAACAATAACTGAACCAACAGGTATTGCAAATGTTTAGAGCCAAAACAAGACTTTGCTGCTTTTTAAGATTTTTTTTTGTTAGTGTAATTGTTTATTCAGTCACTTGCACCTGAACTTTCAGTACAGTAGTTTTAATTTATATCACTGTGAGTGTTAATCCACAAAGACGTGCAGGCTAAACCTGCTGGTCAGCCACATTATATCTTGTACTGAGTTTTACCTCAGTTTGTATTTTCATTCTTGTATGAAAGTCACTCACCAAAGGGAAGCTGTGGATAAATCTCTGCTTAGTTTGTTTGTAGTCAGCTTAACTTATGATTAACTTAGTTTAACAAGTTAAATGACTGGTAATGTTGTATGAAATGTGTGTTATTGCTTTATTTGACTACAGTTTAATATGTCAACACTAATGGAGAACAGTGATCACACTGTTTACCAGGACGACTGTATGTGAGCAGTATCCCAGAGCACCATTTCAACAAACAACCCGTCTGCTTGGGGAAAAAAATGTATTCATATTTCCTTTTTATAACTGCTTTAACAACAACAACAGAAGCAAACTGATTTTTGAGTGATGAACATAATGCGGTAGTACTGAATAACTAAAGAAGTGTCAAGACGGAGTATTTGAATGAATGAATGAATACTTTATTGTCATTATACATAAGTACAACGAAATTACACATGCCACAACTGATCAGTGCAAACATATTAAAAAACGCATGTGCATGCTGACCGTGTTCAGGTTGACTTTGAGAAAGCAAGTATCCTCATTCACTCCTCCACAAACTGTGAACTTGGAAAACCTTATTAAAGTTGGACACTGCTGTAATTCTAAATTTCTCTCAGGTATATGATAATAAACTTTTTTTTTTTTGCTTTAAGTGCAAAGATTTGTTATATTAAGTGCAAAGATTTGTTATATTAACTCAACCCATATTGTCTTCTCAAAAATAATACAATTTGTGTCAAAGGCTGCTATTTATGAGCTTGATTTATTTTAAAATAAATTTTACAAATGAACCCTCATAATGCATCACAAAGTCTTGTATTTCTGGTCAAGAATTTTTCACATAAATGAAAAGTGAATATTTAGTCCATCCACTTTACAGCCTGAGTGTTCTTTTATAAAATAATTTTAATAATGATAAGTTATGTTCTGACTTATTACAGAAGCATGTTTATACTTGCACTAGAGAAATTGCTACTGATGCCATGGAGTTCTGTGTTGTGGTTCCAACAAGCCTCTCAGCTTTTGCTGTACGCAGCCATTTCAGCCTTAACAGACTTTGAGAATAGATTTACCAAAAAGTCTGGTTCCTCAACACCATGTAAGAGAATCTCCTCCATCTCTGACATCTTCTCCTTTTCTGCCTGCCTCATGCTTTCTATGATCTTCTTCCCTCTGTCCTGTTGACAGAAAAGCAAATAACACTAAGCCAAAGGACAAATGTAGGTAAACGAGAGGTTCACGTTAAATTGTTAAACCTTGTGGGTGTCGATGATGGCCTCCACCACTTCATGTTTCACAAACAACTCATGTTTGCGGTTCGGCTTGCTCTGGAAGCGAGGTTTCTTCTTTACAGGGTCATCTGGACCATAACTGGGAGAAGTCGTCTCCTTCAGCTGATTGATGTGTTTCACAAAGACGAACGGTTTGAATACAGACCTGTTATGCAAAAGAATCAGTCATTAACTGCAGTAAAAACAAATTTTAAACATGCTTTACTCACTGAAGGGAGATCAAGTTCTTTACCTTTCAGGGTCTGGAGTTGCTGTAAAGTAGTGAACCCCTGGCAGAGCAGGATTCGTGGGTATTACAGACACCATACTTCCTGTAGTCATGAACATTCCCTCCATGTTGATGCTGCTATCTTTATCCCTCAGGATATCCATCATTGTCTCAGCAGTGATGTGGCCTTAAGTAAGATTCACACATGCATAAACTGTGGTGGACTTCATAATATTTTTCCTGATCCAATCCCAGAATTTCAGTGAAGTACACATTAACTGACCGTTGTTCTTTTCCAACATCTTCTTCCCCTCATAGTATCGGCTCCCAGCGGCCTCTATTCTGGCTGTAGTTGTAAAGGAATAGACTGTGGCGAAGTTGAACTGAGATGTTCCATCCCACCAGCCCTTGCTTTGTGCGTATCCCCGCATTTCTGGATGTTCCCTGTCTATCTTAGTTGTTATGCCATACTGGTTAGAGATGTTGCGATATCCACCTAGAGCAAAGTCATTGGTGATGATTAGCCATTAAAATGAAATCATGCTGCTCTGTACCAGTGTACAGTGAACATATCAAAAGGCTTGGACTGGCAGCTATTCTGGATTGTATCCAACAGATAATGTGTTTTGAGGCAAATAAACATTGATATTTGAGAGTCTACAAACCCATAAATTTCCTTATTAAATGGTTTTAACTCATGTATTAGGTGGGACATTTTATAGTTAAAAAAATAAGTGTGCGAGTCCCCTCTAGTGGTCAAATCATGAAACTATCAAGCATGTGTTTGCATTTTGTACTGCAGTTTCTTGTGGTTTAATGGCTGATGTATACACAGATACCAGTGTATCTGTGATAAAGTAATATATGCATAATACGCAGATTTAATTTTGAATTTTTCTACAATGAATAGCTCCTTCCTTTTTGACTGGTTTCTATGCTGTATTTTCTGCACTGTAACTGCTAGATTTCTGTTTCAGACCTTTTATTTTGTCTTTTTGTTCTTATTTTGATTTTATATTTATTTTACCTTATTTTAATAATGTTTTATCTCCACTTTGTCTTAACTGATTTTATTCTGGGTTTATTGCTTATTGTTATTAATGCTGTTACTGGTTTTCCTTGCCTCTGTACAGCACTTTGAATTGCGTCTGTGTATGAAATGTGCTATATGAATAAAAGTTGCCTTGTCTTATTTTTCTATTGGTGGTTTTCACTTATGATTGAAACTTCAGCAGGCTAAACAATGTGAACTAATCCCACTGCCCTGCATAATAGGGGTCTATTTTCAGTGGGTCTTTCTTACTTTCCACTCTCTCTGCTGCCCAGTACTTCCCTGACGTGTCCAGCAGCCATGCCTCCTTCCTGTCTGAGATCAGGAAGCTGTTGTGGTAGGTGAAGTAGCACTCATCCTCCGTGCAAGATCCTCCCTGACCATATTTCTCCAGCAGCCCAGTAATAACATTGACAGCTTTCTCAGCTGTGTCGGCCCTCTCAAGTCCAAGCCTGTGAAGTTGTAGAGTCATAGATTCCTTTTTTTTTCTCACAAATTTATTCTGAATTGATAAAAGCCAGCTGAAGAAAAAGGTATATTTTTTCTCACTGGTACTATGTATTTAAATTTCCCGTTGCACCTCAAGATGAACATAATTTGGTGAGTAACAGATACTTGGAAATATAGGCAACTACTTTTATGTGGGGTTTACCTGACAAGATCCATGCCAAGAAGGGCCTCGTCTCCATCTGCACTCTCTCTGCCCCACACCGCTTCATTTCCAATACACACTTGATGCTCATTTGCACCCATCTCTGCCCCCCACAGCCATGCTGGTTTGCTCAACACAACTGCATATGTGTGGGCAACCTGCTCAATCTCTATATATGTACACTTTTCACAAGACAAAGCAGACACAGCATGTTCACCAAGAAGCAGACACAATGTGGGACACTGAAGGTTTCAGAGCAATAATAAGATGTGTGTGTCACCTACCTCAAGCTTCTCCCCTGCATCATAGTTTCTGGCAGGAAAATACACCACTTCCTGGACTTCATCACAAGGTCTGTCAGAGTTTTTCCCAAAGATAATGCGTTGCCCCTCGGTGGAGGGGGGCAGAGCCACAAAGGTGTCACAGGAGGATGGGTGCATCTTGAATCCCAAACTTGCTGCGATTGAACATAAAGAACAATTTACTAGTTACGTTACATAATTTATAGGATATTAAATGATCCCATTTAATGAGCATAATTACCATAACAATTATCATAACACAAGCAGCATAAATACTAACGCTTCAAATAGTCCTCACAGATTAGTTCAGACTTAAACCTAACGTTAATTGTTACCGTTATTAAGTTTGGCAGAATGGCAATCCAGTGACTATATTCGTGAAGAAATGGTAACCTTTCCTGTGCCAGTCTTACCAAACAGTGTCAGTTTCTATTCTCGTTCGTTTGTATGTGATGTCATGATTCACACTTCCTGACACGGAAACACAACGGTCACGTGACCGAGGTGAAGTCCGTTTTATATTTGTAGGTAGCAGGCTCCTTTTTTTTTCCTGTTTTTTTTTTACACATTTTCCCCACATATTTACATTATATTTCTTTGCGAATTCTGTATTTAAGTTAGTTTTTTATTTTAACTTTGCTATCATCATTTATGGAATTTTTATAGAAACAGTTATGTAATTTAATGTCATTTCCATCACCGAAATAGGTTACATCTGTTAGTGAAGCAGATTTATATCGCTTTACAACACAGGCTAAATTATTGCTAATGGTGATTGCAACGACGTAATGTTTTGGCATAAAGATTAACTTATTTAACAACCTTTGATTTTGATTTTGATTTGATTTATTCTTTCAAGCATGTAAAGACAGTTGATATGTCAACACACATAATTTTACACATATCCAACAAATGCTAATCCAATATCAATTTGCTTATACCTAATACATGCTTGAATGGAGTAGGAAGAAGTCAGACTTATCCAGTCCTACCCCATGACATCATCTTACATCATTGGTTTGCAAGCAGTATCTCTACATAAATAATTCTCTTCTACACCACACAAGTAATATACTAAAAAAATATAACAGTGTTAACATTCTTACATAATTACAT
>NW_018127910.1:655606-663039 GCF_001952655.1 Monopterus albus | reverse complement strand
TATTATCCTCTAATACTTTAGAGTAATATAGTTTCTTACATCTCCTCAAAATCTCAATTAATTTGTTCTTATATGACTTATATTTTTCTTCCGCCTTCTTTGATCTGTCCTTTATGAATTCCTTATATAACGCATTCTTCTTTTTACATACATTCTGTAATCCCTTACTCATCCATGGTTTCCCACTGTAATTCCTTTTGTTTTTATACTGCTTACGAGGACAGTTCCTGTCATATACTTTCTTAAATATATTTAAAAATTGCTCATATGCTTTATCTAAGTCTTCCTCTCTGTAAACTGCTTCCCAGTTTTGCCCCATAAAATCCTCTTTTAGCCTCCTTATAGCATGTTCATTCGTCACCCTCCTATAGAAAAGATTTGTTTTTGGCCTCTCTTTTCTATACTGGCCCTCATAAACCACAAATACAGGTCACTAATATCATTTATAAGTAATCCACTTGTCATTTTGCTGTCAATAACATTGGTAAATATATTATCCATTAATGTTGCATGCTGGGTTGTTACTCTACTTGGTTTTGTAATTTTTGGGTATAAACTGCATCTATATATTGTGCTAATAAACTCCTCAGTTCCTGTGTGCTTGTTAGGATTTAACAAATCTATATTGAAGTCACCACATATTCACATTATTATTATTTTATTTATGACTTATTGTCAAGTAATTTTCTTCCATCCAGTCATTAAATTTTAAAGCTAAACCAACGCTACATCTGTACTTCAGCGACCTCTGTGTAACCAATGTAGAACAGGCTTCATACAGACAGAATTGTTTACAAACGGAGGAAGCTACACTAACAAATCTGCTAGCTAAAGTCAACGTTACGTTTTCAGTATAGCCAACGCCCTAGCTTATTAGCCATGGGGAAGTCGTTTGCAAATTTCATGTGCAAGAAAGATTTTCATCCTGCGTCGAAGTCAAATATAAAAAAGGTGAGTTATGGCTACAGACAACGTTAGTGCTTGACGGTACAGAATAGCAGGTTAGCCTACTAGCTAACGAGGTATGCTTACTGTGTATTGCTCGTGCTAGCATGCTACTAGCTAACATGAGCCACATTGGGGAGATATTCTGAGCAGTAACGTTAACTTACATCATAGTTTTTAATCGCAGTTTGTTTAATATAAGTATTTAGAAACTAAGTCTGATCACTCATGTCCACATGTAATATGCTGAAGTCACTGCGCACATAGTATTTATATGAGAGAGATCTTATACCATTACGTTAATTGGTGGAGTAAGTATTACTAATTAAATGACGTTTTGTCTTAATATTTTTGCCCTGCACAAACTACTTTTGCTTTTAAAATGTTGCTGATTGTTAATGAGATTACTACACGGTAGTCGCAGTATGTGTGTTGTGTCCACATGTAGTAGCAGTTGTTGTCCTTTTAATTGTGCACAGCCACGACCTGCAGGTGAAACACTCTGAGACCTCTCTGGTACATACCAGTTACCAGTTTGTGTATTATTTGTACACCTTACATTTTTTTCAACGTTAAATGAAATGAATCACCAAAAGGCCTATATGCTTTTTTCAGTAATATATTTTATGGCAACAACTGACAGTAATTGCTCTTTATTGAGGAATGTGTCTGTTACCCCCATGAATAATGAGTTGTTCTATAAAATATAAGTATATTAATATAAAGCAGAACAAAAGCAGCAAATTTTCAACTGTCTCGGTTCTAGTACAAAGTAAGGGCAGTAGATGCTCATTGCACCTAAGATTGAACATCCCTGTAGTTACTTAATCTACTATTTGTTTCTCAGTCAAGTAAGCAGACCCCAACAATTTGCTGGAAATTCATGAAGTAGTATGGTGAATGTATGCTGTACTCCTTCACTTTTTATATTCCAGGTATGGATAGCGGAGCAGAAACTGACTTTCGAGAAGAAAAAGCAAGAAGAACTTATGCAAGCATACCTGAAAGAGCAGGACACGTACAACAACAGGTTAGATAAATATGCACAATATCTTGTACCTCATAAAAAACTGCTGCCTTAATATCAGATTAGTTTTAAATAAATGTATTTTTGTTTTACAGATACATACTAAAAGTTTTACTAAGTAAATGGAAAGGTTTTCATTAGCTTTAGATTCATTAGACATTTCTGGAGTTCTCCAATTTCATATGTTGTAAATGTTGATGAACACAATTAACAATGTCATGAATTTCAACAATTTGATTTTTAACCTCTAGGCTGTTGATGGGGGATGATCGTGTTAAAAATGGCCTCAATTTCATGTACGAGGCTCCACCTGGGGCATCCAAAGGTAAATGGTTGTATCACCCAAGCATCCCTAATCCCCATTATATATTATTTCCAGTTCCAAACACTTGACTATTAAAAAAACAACATATTAACTTTTGAATATTTGTGCTTTTTTCTTCATAACCACCTTCTTTCCCAAAGAGGAACAGAAAGAGGTAAAGTTGAGAAAATCTTTACAATTCTTACTTACTTTTCAGCAAGAAACATTTACATATTTGAATTCTAATGAAAATGTTTCTGTTGTTTAGGAGGGGGAAGAAGAGTACAAATTTGAGTGGCAGAAGGTGGCTCCTCGAGAGAAGTAAGTAGTTGACATTTGTACACAGTTTTGACACATTGTCCAACACTCTTACAGAATTTGCATTATTTTTGTTTATTTTTTTTTCTATTTTCTTGTAGGTATGCAAAGGATGACATGAATATTCGAGATCAGCCATTTGGAATCCAGGTGTGTGATGATTCGTGTTTATTTGAAGCAGAGGCTGATGAAATAAATAAGAAACCAAACATGCAGTGTCTGTTAAACAGAATGAAACTTGGTGTGTTTGTCTTGTAAAAAAAACTGGGTCCTTTAATCTCTTCAGGTCTTTAAACTCTTACAAGTGAAACCACTGGAAAAGTAAAAGTCAAGCTTTGGTTGCAATACTTGCAACACGTCTGCACTAAAGCCATACGCTGTGACTAGCTGTTGCGTGTGGACCAGAATTTGTTTTCCGGAATGAGAAGCTACAAATATTATAAAATACACTTTTTATAAATTATACAAGTTTTCAGAAATAAAACCGGAACTTTTTGTGAATGTAAAGTCCAATACATTAATGGAATGTCTGTTGCCTTATAGTTCTGTTTTTGTCACCATTTTTAAAACAATACATCAATTATATGCATTTTTTTTTTAAGTTATGCATGTATCTAACTTTCCAGGTGCGAAACGTAAGATGCATCAAATGTCACAAATGGGGCCATGTGAACACAGACAGAGAGTGTCCTCTCTATGGGCTGTCGGGCATCAACGCCAGCTCTGTGGCCTCAGAGGAGACAGCAGGTAGAGCACAGACATGTTCAGTTAAATGTTAACAAGCCACTGTGATTTTATATGCAGAGTTTAATTTTATCATATTTAATTAAAATAAACATCAGCAGATAAGCACATGTTAATGGTACCATAAATATTCCAATCAGTTAGAATAAGTAATCATTACAAGTTTAATTCATATAAATGCAGTTTGCCTTCCAAAATTTAGTTCCTGGAAAATGTCTGCTAAACATGCTTATTGTTTGTTATGCAATTTAAAAAACAGTAGAGTTTTATGTGTGTACAGAAGAAGAGGAATCCAGACTATCTGTACTGTTTGATACTTGTGGCCAGTGGGTCAGCTTTGTCTTTGCAGCCGGTACACCTGCTGTATCTTTCCTCCTGGCTTTCAGCTGGAGCTCCCAGTCTTGAGCTGATTCTGAGTTCTGTAATCAGCGAGTTGAGTAGTAAAGTAATAATGTTTACCCAGGGAGAGTCCAGTCAGTGCATGGCTTTGATGGTGGAGGGCTGTAATGGTCCCCCTCCTGTGCCGGGAGAAAAAATGTAATTATTGTGTATTCTGATTCCCTTAACTGCTGCTTTGGCAGAGAATGATATTGTATGATTTGCTCAGCCGGAAGTGGAGTGAGTTGATTTGATGTCCCATTCTGTTAACAAAGCACCCCCCTGAAATTCCCACTGTGGAGATAGTGGTTGGCATGGGTTTGACATCAATGGGACTCTGAGGCTGTGATTTGTGCTAACAGGTCCGTCGATGCACCCCTCGGAGTTAATGGCAGAGATGCGAAACAGTGGATTTGCTCTGAAAAAATGTGTCCTTGATAGGAATGATACAGTTGGTGATCCATCACAGGTAATTGTCTCGCGCTCAGATCTCTGCACACATATGTCGATATACAAACACACACACACACACACACATTCTCCCCTTCAGAAAGAAAAGAATAAATATATTCATGGCTAGAATACAGTATATAAATGCTGCACTTTGAGGAGTTTTTAGGGCAAAGTATGTCAAGTGAACAGATATAATAAAAGAAATTTTATTATTTAAACATATTCACCTCATAGACTTCCCCAGGTTTGCATTTGAGATTTGTATTTGTCTGTACGTTGTTGCTTTGATTTCAATATAAATTAAAATTTGCTGCGTACTTTAACAGGAATACGTTGCCAGCGATGAAGAGGACGATCCCGAGGTGGAATTTCTGAAGTCATTAACGACCAAGCAAAAGCAGAAGCTCCTCAGGTAAAACTGTAGCACAATTTACATTTTATGTATGAAAACTTAAAGGAGTTGAGCTGCATTGATTATTGAGCCCTAATTAAGCAATTATATTCTTTAACATGGTTAGAATTTTTTAAGACTTGTATTGGAAATCCTGATCTGATGAACTACAAGTTTACTGTGGTTTTTTTATATATACATATAAATTTGTTCTGAATTAAAAATAAAATGTATCTGGTGTTAAAAGGGAAAGTGCATCTAGTTTTTCATATCAGATTGTTAGATTACTTTTCTGCTGCCTTGTTACAGAATATAAGTGGATTGTTTGTGTTCCTGTCGCACAGAAAACTTGATCGCCTGGAAAAGCAGAAGGCCAAGAAAAAGAAGAGCAAAAAACAGAAGAAGAAAAGCAAAAGAAAACACAAGAAAAAGCATGAAAGTAGTGACAGCTCAAGTGACCCCTCCAACAGCAGCAGCGGCGATAGTGGCTCAGACTCAGACAGCCATGGCAAGTTCAAGAGCCAAAAACGAAAGAAGAATAAGAAAAAAGATTCCTGTCGAGATAACAGCTCTGAGAGTGAGCGACGAGTCAAGAGTCAGAAAAAGGCCTCTTCTCACAGGAGCCGGTCACTGAGCCCTCACGCTGGACAGAAGCGGCCTGAAGAGGAGTCCAGAGATTATACACAAACAAGGACAAAGAGGGGAAGGAGCAGGAGTCGAAATCACAGCCCGGAGAACAAGACAAAGCCGGAGGGAGGTCAAGAGAGAAAGAGGCACGACAGCAGGGACAGGCAGAGACATGGCTGCCCCAAGTCTGGCATGTACAGAAGTAGGAGCCGTGAAAGAGGCAGGGAGGACAGAGGTAAAGACAGGCAGCACAGCAGAGATGGTGAGAGGAACAGAAGTCACACAGACGGAAGGAACAGCAGATGGGAGGAGCAGAAGCAGGGAGAAGAGGAAAGAAGGGGAGGACAGAGGAAGAAGTAGGAGCAGAGATAGAAGTCAAAATCGAGCTAAAAGAAAGCCCTGACTCTTTTTACACTGTCTTTTCCCTCACACAACATAGAGCAAACATAAAATGTTCTGAATGTTTTTGCAATATCAGTTAAGTCTTGGTAATCACAGACTCCCTCTATTTAAAATCAAATTGCAGGTATTGTGCACTAGTTTCCTTTTCCTCCAGTAGAGGGAAGCAGCACACACAAAATAGCTAGATGCAGCTCATTGCTCTTTTGTGTTGTCTTGTACTATATGAAAAGGTCTGATTTAATTGATTACCATTGGAAGCAATTTGCAGCTATGATTCGTTGATGAGAAGATATTGGATTCATTTTCATGGTCAGCTGGGTGCTGTATATTTCTGCTCCTGCGGTTTTTATCCTTATTTCATTATTGTGTCTTTTTAGAGATATTGACATTGTAGACTGTAGTGCTTAGATGGCTGTTAATTCCTGATAAAAAAAAACGGCTTTTTTCCTGATTAAATTTATGTTTATGTGTTTATTTGTGATGGATGAAATGAAGGATGACAGATCTGTTGGCAGATGAAGACGTGACCATGTCTGTTGCTTCACTGCTGTTAGTGTATTCCCACTGAGGGCTAAATTGTCTGGACACCTGGTGGCAAATATTACGCTTTTGCGCATAATATTTTTATTGTCAGGCCGGTTTTCCTGAGGAACGTGACAAAATGTGAGTTTTCCCTAAAGCTGTGAAATACCTCCTGTTGGATTTTTATGGGCTTCAAACTCAAGGATATGATTTCTGTCCAAATATCCAGCATATAAATATAAATACAGCCTAAAGAGCACACTATTTTTGATTAATGCAGACCTGCATTTTATAATTTGACATGCTACAGAATTTTAAAAATCATTTTAAACCACCTAAATAAAGAATGCATTCCTGTTATTTACATTTTCAAACAAATATATTTTATTGGACACCCTCAGACTCCAAAATCTAAAACATTTTTTATCTAAATTTAATTTTATCTTTGAAATATCCATCTGAAATAAAAGTAATTTGTCAATTCAACTAATAACTTAAAATTTAACATTTTTTATTCAGGTCTTGTTGCAGTAGTCTTCCTGTATTTGATGAAATTCAAATTGCTAATCCAATTTGATAGTTTTCACTATCTGGCCGTTTTCTTGAAGCCGCTGTTGCACAAAAGGAAATGAAAATAATTCCCCTCTATTGCCTTCTGGTCAATTTAACATCCTCTTCGAAAAAGAGAGAGTGTCTGGATGAGATGCTTTTCCCTGACGTATTCCCAGTCCTGGGCTCACGCTGTAATTATTCCCCGGCTTTTTCTCTGAGAATCGGACGCTGCACTGGGTAAACACAAAGAAGTCAGAGAGCATCCTTGAACCCTTTCAATACGGGGCCACTGATATTCAAATAACATGCAAGCACCATTTGACTGCGCTGAGCAAAGAGCATTTCAAATTCAACATTTGCATGTGACTCTTTGCCCCCCCACCCTCTCTTTTTTTTTCCTGAAGTTTAAAAAACTGTTCCCATAACATCTATGTGATTTCTGGCAAAGAGAAAGAAGCCATATCCTTATTCGCGGTCCATCGATTGGTATGCAAATGAAAGCAGTTAATTTGGACAATTAGAATAAATATTCAGGGACCTTTGTCATCAAACCCCCTTGGAAACCCCCCAATAAAGTGAAACTGAACAAAAGATGTCTCGGAGATTAATTAGATATTTGATAAGACACGAATCCCTAATCGCAAATACAAGACACATGGGGCTGCGATGTGCTCCAAGTCATAATTAATACAATTTAACAAGATTTTCATTTAGGCATGAAATGTCTTTTCCGGGGCATTAAACATTGATTTATTCCATAGGGGAAAGAG
>NW_018127910.1:605161-655565 GCF_001952655.1 Monopterus albus | reverse complement strand
CACTCAGGTTTGAAAATACATTTCTAAATAGATTTGTTTTTTTCAAATTTAAAGCCAAACACAAAATAATTATTAAAAAAAAAACCATAAAATCTACATCACACAATTACAGCCTTTTTTGAGATGTTTTAATTACGATAAAATGAAAGTCTTATACGTGTGACTTTATACAGGTAAACATTTATATATAGATATTTTTAGCAAAGAAATAAAATGGTTAACCAAAGTTGAAAAAAGCTGTGTACATACATATCCACAAAGTGCGTCGAAAGTAAACTCCCTGATTTCCAGGATACCAACACGAGTAAAACAATCATAGCCTAACATTTACATTAAAATAACACATAGCTGAATCGTCAATATACAAGATGTAACTCACGTTGTCCAACCAAAGTTCAACACGTTTGGCGCACCCTCAGCATCCATGTCATTTTCGAATTGTCCCTAAAAATCTCCAAAGGCCTACAGCAAATCACTGTGGTTTCTTCAGGTGGATTTACGAATGAAATACTTGTTACGCCTGTGGAGAATATATTTGTTAGTCTTTGCCATCGCTTCTTGAAATATTTTCTCCTTTATTGTCTGTCAAATAAGACCCGTTTTCAATGCTGTGCAGGTTTGAATGTGGTTTGATTTGGGCTGTGTGGCCTCATTAGGGCTCGTCGTGAGGAGACGGATCCTTAACCGTGATTCTGGGATTCACCCCCTCCAAAATAAGTTCTGGGGACTCGGACCTCGGCGTCTCCAGGTTACTGGTGTCGGTGTCACTGTCGCTTCCCTTTTTGCCTCCACCCCCGGCCGTGTGCGTTTTGATGTGCTTGCTCAAATGGTCACTCCGCATAAAGCGCTTGTTACACACCGGACAAGCAAACCTTTTCTCGCCGGTGTGGGTGCGAAGGTGTCTCTGGAGCTCATCGGACCGAGTGAACCTTTTGCCACAGAAAAGCCAGTTGCAGACAAAAGGCCGCTCGCCGGTGTGCCACCTCAAATGCGCTTTGAGGTGAGATGTCTTTCCATACACTTTACCACAGCCGGGAATGTGGCAGCTGTGGAGTCCCTTTCTCCTCAGGCTGGCCCCGGCGGGTCCCAGCCGCTCAGCCTCCTGGCAGTTCGGACAATCACATGTTGCTCTCCCGGAGTACCGCCTGGACGACCTCGAGGAGCTACTTATTCCTGAACTGCCCCCAGAAATCATGGCGTTAGCGGCAGAAGCGTCTGTGTAAGTGGGGATGACTGTTTTGAACCCGTCCTGTGTTAACAGGTGCTGACTGGTGGACAGTAGATGAGACGCAGAAGGGCTGATTCCCGTGGAGCTAAACGCCGAGTGGGTCAGCGAGGAGAAGTCCGGGTTGTAGCCACCCAGCTGGGAGTGGATAGCCTGGGGCGTTCCGGAATGCAGCGAGGTCTGAAGGGTGCTTGCAGGATTTTGGACATCGAGCCACGACCCGGGATTAGTGTGGACATCCCACCACGAGGACGCTCCGTTGGCCACATCGCCAGAAATTGTTGAATGGAACCCGGACTTGTACCATGACTCGTATGGATGCGCCATCCCCACTCGTGGGTACAGAGTCTCTGCTGATGTGTGGACTTTGGAGATAAAAGCTGACTGTCCAGACTCTTGAGATGTGACGCTGGCTGAGTTGGAAAACAGACCGCTGTACTCTGTGGAAAACGCAGACGAGGTCGGGGAGGTGGAGGCTAAGCAAAAGGCGCTGTTGCCCGTGCCACTGGTCGGTGTTAGTCCTGTCGATGCGCGGCTTGTTGCTACTGTGAAACCGGGCAGACTGGATCCCAAGTTACAGCTGGAGGAGGATCTTTTCCACGGGTGAAATCCACCTTTTGAGAAAGCGCTGGAGTCAGGTAAAGTTGTAAGAGGACTGGTGTTGCCAATTTTGTTGCAAGTTGCAGCCAGCATAGCTAGAGGTGTAGTTCCAAACCGTGGCTCTTCCTGAAAAATACACAAAAAGTTGGACTTAAGACAAGAAAAAAAAAAACTAATCTGTCCAACCCGGATAACTGGAAAGCACACGCCTGATTGTCGCCACTTTTACGAGCTAATTAAAACAACTATTAAAAGCATAATCTGAGGTGAAATAAATGTTTTAACAATTGTATTTCATGAACAATGAAGTACCGTAAGGTAATACCGATTACATTTTTACAATCTTTCTGAAAATTTTAATTTGCAGATATCAACTGCGAATATAGGCAGAAGAAAATATTAACACACGACAAAGTTTTATCAGCGCAGTTTTGATTATGATGTTGCCAAGCTTTGTCAACATGTAGCTCTTTACTTTTAATAACAGGCTCATAACTACCGAGAGAAGTCAAGTACTGGTAACCTAAACGATACTGTAGTAAATCAGTACTGCAAACATGAAAACATGCGTGTTTACGAACACAGTAAAGACTTTTTGTTGCAGAAGAAAGAAGTAACTTTACGCACAACGTATGCGCAGAAATCCAAATTCAAACTCACCCCAAGTATAGACGTAGCCATATCCAGGGTCTGTGCTGTGATGTGAGTGTTCGCGATTGCACTGCTGTACGGCTCCAAATTGACTCAGACTCACCGTGTTTGACTCAGGTCACACGGTTTCTCTCTTGGCTCGCAGCTCCCAACACTACCTAGTTGTAGAGAGCGTGTTCTTTGAAGTACAGCTGGCGAGGACGCGCAGCCAATCTAATAGCTGCATTCGTGGCTAGGGATGAAGTCAGCCAATGAGAGACCCGAGCGCAGACAGAAACACCGAAAACCTCGCCGTCAATCATCTGTTTGTGCAGCCTCTGCTCAGACTGTCATACAAGACACGATTTGGTATGTTTTTAATGCATACAGTTATTTTTATGTATTCTCACTCACACGGTGGCTTCATGTTTCCTTTCATAGCAGAATTCGAGTTCACGCGTCAGTTCTCCACCAGGTAAGCTTTTCACTCATTTTAAAAGCGTCTGTGGTTTGTGGTGACACTCTCCTCTGTGCAGCTCAGATTTCCTCTCTGATTTTCAATATTCATATCATGCGCAACACGTCATTGAGAAATTGTTGCTATTTAAGTCCAGCGCCCTGAACAATTTGAGAGACGCTGTTGTTGCTGATGACTTTATCAAAACAGTCCACAGCCTGTGCGCGCTGCTGTGCGTTAGGCACGGCGCAGGTGATTCGCGGGAAAACAGCGGATTTTCTATGCCCAGTTTTATTTGTAAGCCTTTGTTTTGCTATAAGAAAACCACAGATGGATGAAATTTAGCCAAACAGGCCTGGCAGCTCCGACTCTGCTTCTCTAACCGCGGTTAGATTGTTTACGACCCGTCTGAATGAAACCACTTGTCTTTGAATACCTGGAGAAAAACAGATTGTAGCTGATAAAATATCGCCTACGGTTTGTTTACCCATGAGCCAAAAAATTTTAAACCCACTCGTGTCTGTGCTCGTGCGTGCGTTCGCGCGCGGCCGTGCCGTAAGCGCTTCTCCCCCCCCGCTTACTTGTTGGGGGTGCGCAGGTGAGGGGTTAATTAAAAATGACAGCTTGCTTTATCAGAGCGTGTAGTAGATCTGTTTTAAAAGACAAGGATTTTTATAGGCGGGGGGGAAAGTTTCAACAGCCAGGGGTGTGTGGTGTAAGGCCGCCAGTCATCTCCATTAGAGCCTTTCCACTGGAGCCACGGTGCCTGTCTTGTAGCTGAGAAATAAAATCTCATCACACTTGTAATTAAATTGTGGACAATTAAGAGGATGCCGCGTTTCTCCAGTTTCCCCAAACTCGCCACCATTGTTAGCCTATTTGTATATTTCTTTTCTTTTAGTGTTACAATTCAAAAAGCCAATATTCCATAGTTTGTTAAAATGCTCAGGAATAATGACATAATGTAAAATTGACCTGCTCTGAAGTGAATCATCATCCCTTTAAAAGTTAAAGCAATTTTCCAGAGAAAGGCTTGACCGAAAGATGTGCATTACACTATTCAAAACGGGCAAATAATGTTCCATTATAGAGCATGAATACTGTCAGTCAACACAGGCGCAATTTGTTCAAATAGTCTTTTTTGCTTAAAAAAAAAAACACCTTTAGAAGGGTGACTAAAAATCAGTCTCATCAGATACTGAGCGCAGCCAAGAAAATGGAATCATTTTTGCAATCATGACAATTTGGCAGAGTGATGTTAACAGTATTAAACGCCTGTTTTACATAAACAAAGTTGATTGTTGCTAAAGTAGTTCAATTAATTTGAGCGATACATGAAAATGAACGCAGAATGTAAGCGTATATTTCATCTTTTAAGTTCACCATGTTTTTAAATAAAACCCTGGCTTCATTTTGTTTTTTGGTTTCAAATTAACATTGGAGAGATATTACATTCTTTGGTCCGTTTGATTCTTTGCACATCTCATAACAGGGAGCAGTGTGAAATAATGATGTTTCCAAGTCAAAGAAAACTGCACAGGACTCGCAGAATCTCAGTGCTTTGTACAACCCGCTTACATTTATTTGTAAGGAAGTTTTATTTGTCATATTAATCTAGAATAATAAAAAAGTAATTTTTCAGGGGATGTTTACTTGAGACAAAAGGGGAGAACATGATCTTGCCTTGTCATTCAAGTGCGATTTTTGAGTTGAATCTGTAATTCTGGACTCCATTCGTGAGCACTTCTCTGTGGCAATTAGGAGCCTATTACAAGCCATTAGATTGATCAATGTACCTTAAACAATGGGAATGATTTATTTGGTCGAACAAAACGCTCTGCATCTATTGTGATGAGTCTAAGTGGGGGTGCACCCATCAACAAAAGATAAATGATTAATTCAGACCTATTCATTTAAATTCTTTCTACAAAGCCTTTAGCTTCACTTGCCTCAAATCCAGATTATTAGAGCCTCGTTTTCTGCATGTTAAACTAGACAGGCTGCTGGATTGGGCAATGGGGTTTTTTTTGGCTGTGCCCCTGTGTGCTTTAATTTGTATTTCTGCTGAGGGAAGTTTATTTGAGGACATTTAACTAATTGTTGTAATTTTGTGTGCTCATGCAGCTACACCTGTTTCTCTCAAAGGGGGTTGGAGGAAAAGTACGGGTGCAAGGATGTTAGACTTTATGTCTGTGCTGCTGAAGCTGTGCATTGTCTGAAGACTACACTTGTATCAGAGGACACTTATAGGATTATTTAACAAAAAAAAACATGGGCACATGTAGGAAAATGTGTCAGTTACCTTTTGTACTGATATTTTGGGTTGCGATTTTACCTTGTAAAATAGAAAGACGGTGCTAAAGGCGGTATTTATTCCTCTTTGTTTTGGTGTGGGCGGCTCTAAATGACAACGTCTGCGCCTCACCTGCTGTTTCCTGTGAGTTTGTTTTGTTACTTGCAGTTTAAGGTTGCCAGGTCTTTATTTATTTTGGTGGCAGGTAAACCGAGGCCACAGCAATGACACCGAATCGACATGCTTTAAAGTGCAGTGTGAATTAAATGGCTCGACAATGAGGATGTAGTGATGTAGGAAGTGATTAAGCTATAAAACAAGGAGACAAGCCAAAAATGCTCAGACTTGTCAGTACAGAGGTTCAACTCGTGGATGTCTTCAGTTATACAAACGATGATGCTTCAAATGTTAATACGAAACTGGCAGGTGTTGTCGAACCTCTGATAAAGATTAACTACGGTTTCAATGCCCACTTTTCAGCTAACATCTCTCTGTAGATTGATCTTAGCAGCTCATCAGTCTGCATCAATAGTATCTACAGCTAAATGTGGACGTATGGGTCAGCTTGCCAGCTCACAGTGTCAACTTTCACTTCCACAGGCTGCATGCTCTATTTTGAGCACGGGGGTGGGGGGTGCAGTTGAAGTGTAGTTGACTGGTTACATTTGAGGACATGCTTAGCCCATTTTCCGTCAATGAATTTGCTTTTCTCCGAGTTGATAAGCTGTTGTGGAAGTCAGCAAAGCCCTGAGCGTGAGAAATGGCTCCAAAGAAGGTGCGTTTTGTTAAGGAATAGCTCCGTTCAAAAAAAAAAAAAAAAAAAGAAGCATGCATTGTAGATTATGTAATGGCAAGTGCTCGTTCTGACTGCAGACATCTCCACCTTGACTTTACTAGGGAAAGGGAGACGATGCACTAAAGCCAGCACCGCTGATTGGAAGGTTTGGCACCTCATTGAAAATAGGAATCGTCGGCCTGCCCAATGTTGGGTAAGTAAAAGGTTTTATATAGATACTTTGGCCTTTACCGAACACACTCCATATCTGAGCTATATTTGCCTTCTGTGATGCCATAAATATAAATGCATGTAAGTCTGGATGTAAACCCAGTACAGCAGAATGCACGACTAAAGAGTGGAATAAAATGTAAGGGAATGTGTACATTTAAATATACAGACAGTTCCTTAACAACCAGACTACTGCTCCTGAGGCTGTGACCTTTGTGGAACCACTAACAGTGGCTCAGATCCAGCAACAGTGTTTCATCTTTCTTCCCATGTCTCCTAACTTTCTTTTTGTCTAAATAAAAGGGTGTGAGTTGCTTTTTAAAAACTCTTCAACCATTACTTCTTACAGCAGATAAGTGTTATGATTGAACATAAACCAATCAAAACAAATGGCTTATATGTAATAGTTAAAGCCCTGATCTTTTTACAATATGTATTATGAATATGTAGTATGTATTCTTTTACAACAGTGTGTTTTCAGTTCAAGAAAATATTAAATTCTAGGTGACTGATGAGTTTGCCACGATACATCTATATTTCTGTCATCTGTTCATTTTAAACTCATCTTAGCGATCACTGGTAAATGGTCACGTCACACCATGAACGACTCACCACAAAATCACTGGAAAAGTCACACTGTAGAACTACCAACAGTCACTATCACCTTCATATATCAGGCAATTTAGATTTCTCAGACCACCTAACCTGTGGCTTTAGACTGTGCAGGAACATGAGAGATAACCCGCATCACAAAGTGAACAAGCAGACACAGTATTTGCAGTGCTTATTGTACCAGTGACCCACTTTGCAGGCCAGCCCCTACTGTAGATACAACAAAGGAGGGGAGAAGGAGGCTGCTTGTATTATGCAAGCTGTGAAGATGTGTTTGAAGAATTTACTGTGTTTGCTGAGTTTACTGTGAGCAGCTAGTGGTTGATTTAAAAGTTGGTACTTGGACAGTGTGTCTTCCTGAGGTGTTCTTGTCAGTATGTTGATGTAATCAAACACAATGAATGAATGTGAAGGGTGAAAATGTACGAGGTAGTGACAAGAGAATGGAGCACTTACTGTCAAAAAGACAGGGTTGTATGAATGGTATTTTTACGAGTTTGAGCATTTTTCTTACGTACAAACCTGGAGAGTCAAAGAGTGCTCGAGTCTCCAACCTGTTTTTCTGCCAGAGGGTTTTATTGGTGAAGTGGACAACCTGACAAGACTCTGCACTGCAGTGTACTGTGTGTTAGGAGGCTGGCATGCTGTCTGCACATCAAACCTGGTCAGACAAATCTACCTTGTCAGTGATGTTGCTGGAGGTCTACCAAGTCCTCCAGCAACATCACTGACAGAGCATAATCACAGAGCAGACTGACTTTCATGCAGCTCCCTTTGAGCTACAGGAAGAGCTGTGGTGATACAGCTGTTCAGCTGACAGGTTCTCATCATTTTGAAGTTCCTCACATTTATTTTAAAGTCATTTTTAACAGAACTGTTGTTTTCAAGCAGCATAGAAAGTTTTTAAGACGTGAAAACTGCAGGGTTTGGAGGGACCGTTAAGGCCCATAATGTCCAGATACTATCCAGAAGCTGAATCTGTGAACTCGAAGCTTCAGATATTGTTTCAGTTAAACTGAAGCAGACAGACTGAGGGTATTTTTCATGGGACTTATTTCATTATATATTTAGGATATTGATCATGGAAAATAAACTCTCCATGGATTCAGTTTTCAGTCTGTGCTTCTTCACATATAGTGTACCAAAGCTGTTTTGCCAGATTTTTATTGCACAAAGATCTTGCCAGTATCCAGTGTTTTCATTTCCTATACTGCAGTGACACCACAATTTCTTCCTGGTATAAGAAGTAATAATAATTGAGGTTGTGGGCTGCCATACCACATTTGTGTCAAAGCACAACTTCTCAACCACCCAATGGTTTCTTTGTGAATGAACTGTTCAGATGCCAGCCTGCTGTTTGCTGGGTGTAACCACTTTACACACATTTGGGAAACTTGAGAGGGTATAGTCCTACACTTAGAGCCACACCTGCTCTATTAACTGTCACCCTCCTGCTTATAGGCACAAAAAAAGTTTAGTCACTGTACAGTATACACTGTACATGGCCTAAGTGCCTTCAGCTCGAAATTAATTTGAGAGAGATCCACATGAGTAGCGTTCTTTCACCTAGTGCATCGGCTCGGTGTGCCTCATCAACTCATCACACACTGCTGTCCCATGCAGTCTTTTGACATACAATACATACTTAAATTAAGAAGTTAATGTGAACAAATAATCTAAACACCTTATACCTTGTGAATCTGTGAAACCAATTTACTGCTGTCTCTTTAATAAGTTAATATTTTATTCTGTTCCTAAAGAGATTTTAAATAGTTTACTTTTTGTAAACCTGAAACAACACATACGAAAGCAAAACTGGGCCTGATTTAACAGACAAACACAATTTGTATGATATTTTTACATAAACTATGCAAAGGTTGTTTTTTTTTATATACAAGTGTTCATTTATCTCGAGTGGATAGATGTGAGCTCAGGGAAACAATCTAACAGTGTCATCAAGAGACTGATTTAGGCAGCTTGTATGAGAATAACCGAGATGATTGAGATTAGCAGGGCATTCAAGCAGAAAAACAAAGAATCCAACATCCTTATTCAGGCTAGCAGAGCAACTAGGGATCCACCGTTTTGCATGTGGACTATTAACAACCATAACAAAGGTAATTTATTAGAAACATGGTTTCTAATGGCATGGTTGTTTACTTAAAACATTAGGTTACTAACATGTCATATCATTGTCTTACAGGTTGCCTTATGACTCTTTTGAAGAAAATAATATATGTAGGAACATGTGTATAGCTATAACTAGAAAGAAATTTGCAAAATCACACCTTTCTGCTGTGTGTGCATTTACTCTGCAGTTGCCTTCTTCCTCGCCCTTCTGCTCTTCTGTCTTAACTTGGTATTTAGTGCTTCATTTTCCAAAGGAAAGGCCTCTCTTAACCGCCTACTTCCTGGTATAAGGCTGGAAAGGTTTAACTATAGCTGCAGACTTAATGAACTGATGTGAAGCGAAGCACCTTCATTAATCAAGAGGGCCTGATTGTTCCACTTAATATTACTCAATCAACCCAGGAAATACAAATGTTAGAAAGTGATGGTTACGTGTTTTTGGCTGGGACACATTTCTGCTTTTTCCAGGACATATGGATCAATCCGTTCATTGAACATGTTGACTCTGATTAATTAATCAAGCTAAAAAGACACAGCAGGCTGTAACAAAGAAGTGAAAGGAATCTGTCACTGTTTGTATTTGGAAACCAGTGAAATGTTAGTCACTTGTATAGTTTATAACAGAGCTGTTAATAAATAGAGAATGGGAAGTTGGCATCACATGGTGTTGAATTTTTGGGTAAATGCGTCATGTTTGGAGCATCATGCCCACGATCCATCATAGATATATACACTACATACATCTATAAGCTAATTTAAAAAAATAAATACTATCTCATACAGCAGCGGATGCTTCAGCTATGTCCAAATGTCCACTTTAGTGTTCAGTTTGAGCACAGACAGGACAGAAATGGATTCATCTGCAGTGTGTTATCTGCCAGCAGCTGCTAGCTAGCATTAGCTCCTGAACCGAGAGCTCAGATTGTCTTTGAAACTTTTATCTGGACACTGATCGCTGGGGTTTTAAATTGAAAAACTAGATTTGTGAATTAACAAAGTAATCTTAACTCCACTTACTAGCTCTCTTTGGTGCACAGTTTTCATCAACAGGTGGGAAAGCAGTGGTCTAATTTCTGGTTGAACATTTCTAAGTAAGTTAATAATTTGCTAAGTAGGTAATTTTCTGTATAATTGTTTATAATGCTAAGTCATCTTTACACCTGACAATGGTTGTGGTGTTACTGTAGGTAGTTATTCTTTCTTTTGAAAATTTTTTTACCTCAAGGTGACCCCAAAAAAGTCTTCAAGTATGTTAGAGAAACAATCCAGCTATATATAAGGAATTAATGCACGCACTTTAGCAATCACAAGCAATTTCATGCTTATAGGACTTAGCAAATAATCATTTCAATGTGAAGCACTGAGGTAGAGGACAAAGATGGAAACTCCTGGATTATAGTTAACTGCCATGCCGTTATTGCTCTGACACTTGCCACTGTCTGTAGATTCTGAAGTACACTTGAGCTGCTTGTGCCATAGAAAATAAATCTCTCTGTGATCACAACATGGAGCAACATGTGGCTGATCCTGTTCAACAGCTGAGATCCATCTGAAATGTAATTCACCCCCCCCAATTCTCTACACAGTTGAACTATAATGGAATTATTTGACCTTGTAATTGGTATATTAATGTATTTTGCATAATTTTGTGTTCAAATATTCAGTCACTTAGAATAACCCTTTCCTTCTTGCACAGATTAGAAATGTTTCAGGATCATTCTATCAACACTGTTAGGTGGATGGACCTCACTGCTGTTTTTATTTTCAGGAAGTCAACCTTTTTCAACGTGTTGACAAAGAGTCAGGCTGCAGCTGAAAATTTCCCCTTCTGCACCATTGACCCAAATGAAAGCAGAGTGCCCATTCCAGATGAACGCTATGATTTCCTCTGCCAGTTTCACAAACCTGCCAGGTATGGGGTCTCATCATTCACATATTATTCACACTTCAGATCTGTAGTGTCTGGCGGTCTCCTTGCTATAGGCATGAGAAAACATATAACAATGTTGTTGACATGTAGCTGCAACTTCTGTATGATGTATGATTGCTGCTCTACTCCAAGGCTCTCTGATGCATCTGAACCTCCAACACCTGAGTTATCATACACATTTATAGAGGCTGTTAAAGCTGGTTGAATTCATATTGCTGTGCTATACTGACACATTATTCACAGGAAATCTCTTTTAACTGACAAGAGCTGGTATGTTGAATAGCTCAGAACGTTTCAGTACATGAATTTCAGTGACCATAACTAAGCTCCTGCTTTTCAAAGAGCACTGTAAATCTCACTAGCACATTTGTACTCAGTTGTGTCCTGTGTTGTATATGCTCAAAACTGTTAGTTAAACACATGGAAAACTGATTCCACTGCTATTCATAAATAACTACGCCAATATCCATACAAATAAAACACCTGTGTGAAAAGTGCAATGCAGTTTTACAGCTCTGTAATACTTGTGTACCCTGTTTACCTTAAGGATAAAGCTGGTGATAATGCATATATTTCTTATTGTACACAAATCCCATCAAAAGACCAAAACATCATTGAACTGATTCAAGTGTTTCCAGTGTATACAGTACATAGTCTTGTATAGCTTACACATGTGTGTCACAGACATCCAGTGATGGTCATGACCTACAAAAAACTGATTAGTGGATCAAATATGTACCAATCCTCCTTACTAAACAGTCCTCAATTATTAATGTTTGAATGATACTGTTTAAAAAAATACAATGCTCAGTCATTATTATTATTAGTAGTAGTAGTAGTGTTGTTGTTGTTACAAAACAATATATTATATTGTATATTATAACAATATATATAGATTTATCTCTTCATTAGAAACCAGCTGGCTTGGGGCTGCATGCCACAGTGTGTGGCATACAGTGAAATAGTGAAATCTCACATCTTGACAGACAGACTAATCCATTGTTGGTTTTGGTCTTTTCATTGGATTCGCTGGCACAGAGAGTTGTTTGATTGTAATGGAATTACACTACACTTCAGAATCAGAATGTGCTCTATTGGCCAGGTGTGTCAGACACATGAGGAATTTGACTCTGGTACATCAGCTCTCAATGTGTATATACATATCCCCATGCAACGGGCAAGTAAACAGTAAACCAGCATAAGGCTGTGTAATATAACAAAATAATACTTATGGACATGCAATATAGTCATACCACTTCACATTATTATGCAATTCAATAACATCATAGCCTATAACTTCAAAGAAACATTATGATTGGCACCACTTTAACACAAAACAAGCCACACAGTTTTCATATGGGTATAATTTTTTAACAATACTGTTATATTGAATTGCAGCACAAACCAATGCAAAGTAGAATTGTATTAAAAGGGGACTGATGTTTTTATAAATAGCTGACCATTTTTAACTTTTGCTTCTTGGCTTGCAGCAAAATCCCAGCGTTCCTTAATGTTGTCGACATTGCTGGCCTAGTGAAAGGTGCTCATGCTGGCCAAGGCCTGGGAAACGCTTTCCTGTCACATATCAGCGCCTGTGATGGCATCTTCCACCTGACACGTGAGTCAGAGGTTGAGTCTTGCTTTACCTCTTTGGATTTCATCTCATCAACAAATCACATTAAAGCACTCAGTTGGCAGTCTATTAGGTACAGATATGCAGTCTAAGGCCATGTTCACACTGCTTTTCAAAGGTGTGAAAAAGCGCATCTCTCTGTGGGGGATTGTGTTCACCTCAGCTGGTACCAGCATCGCAGGGGACCCTAGCAAAATAATGCAACCCCGTGCTGTGAGAAAGCTGGACCTAGTTCAGCTTGTATGCCCACAGGAAGAATACACTTTTCTTTACCTTGTTAGCATGAGCATTCACTGCTATTCACTGTTGAATTTGGGCCACATGTAACACACCACAATGACATGACATTAGGAGTGGATGTTAAGCGGTGGTAGAATTGGTGCTAAGGTAGAGTAGTCTACATTAGTAGCATGGCTAACCAAAACACAATGGAAACTCCCAGGCTGGAAATGTGAATGAGGTCACTAAGGTTGACTCGTCCCAACGTGGCCGTATCATGTAGGCCTACACCCACCGCACTCCCACTGCATCCCCTCACCCCCTGACCAACGCAGCCCTGTGCACAGCAGGCAGTTAAATTTTTACTGGATCAGTCTGAATGCCGGCTTAATGCGGGTGTACCTAATAACCTGCCAACTGAGTGTATAGTATCTAGTAGTTTATATACAGTAGCTAAAGCCATTCCATTGACAATATTTTGTTGTGTTAAAAGACTCCGCCACCAGCTTTTTATTAAAGTAGAGGCCTTAGTTCTGCTATAGCTTTGCTAGCAGGATGTCTTGTGTGGTGGGTGCCAAGGTCAACATAACAGTCAGAATTAATGAAGTCAGACCAGAAATCAAAATCACAGAAATAAGAAGTGAAAGGATCTGCGCCTGGTTTAGGCTCCACACCATACATATCATATCCTGAGGTTTGGAAACATTGCACGACTGAAGACGAAGCACCATCTATTATTGTAATATAATGCCTAATGCCACTGTTGATTAAGTCTGGGTACAGTAGAGGTAAGTAAGTTATTAATAAACATGAGAATGAAGGTCTACTTTTCTTTTCCCTTCCCCTTTTCCCCAAATATTTTTGTAACACTTTTAAAAATGACAAACAACTTAATGTTTTACTAGTGCCAATACCACAGTAAAAATAATTACAAAATGTTGATAATGATAACTGTAGAAATAATATTAAAAATGATGCTGTATATTTGGAATAATTAGAAATACTGCCTTCTGTTATTTTTTGGATATATAGATGTGTTAGCTATGTATGTCCCTCACTAAGGAAGCCCTTCAAATCACTTTCCCTCTGCCTCAAGCTCTTCTGTGTTTCTGACATGGTCTTTGTCCTACACAATTAAAGTGTTACATGCTAGAATAATTCAAATTATACAGCAACTGAAATGAATGCAGAGGCTCTTTTAAAAATAGCTGTATTTGTATACTGATTGTATGTTGTTATTGACTTTGCCTCAGTGTGAAAGGAGCTTTGATTAGGGAACCGGTGGTGATAGAAAGGGTTAAGATTAAGGCCATTTTCTTATATTGTTCCTAAGTTGTCTTTGTGTATCACTGACAACTGTATTACTTCTGTTCCAGTGCAGTTTCTGAATAACTTTTCGTTGTGATAACGCTATAGTTTGTGAGAAGTTAATGAGGAAGACCACCCTCTGTAAGACTTAGCAATGATTTACAGAGTGAACAAGACATTTAGGTGAGAGGAACTTTGGTCAGGTCAGGTTTTATTGAAACAGTAAGTTTGCTGCTATTCTGTATCAATTTAATGTCCATGATGTGAGCTACAGTACTTGTGGACTGTATATGTTATTATATACATTATTATGAACATGGTTAAAAAACACCCACCCTTCCTTTGATATGGACCAAAGATCCTCACCCAAAACCAATTCTTTTGTTCCTACTCGCACAAAGATGACAAACATCCACAACAATCGGAAACAGGCCGATCGAAAGCCTGTTCTCTGTGTGTGTTTACATCTGTCTACTCTGGCATGCCATTGTTTTCAGTCTCGTGAAGTCCTTGGAAACAATGTGCTATGTTTCACAAGTTACCCATTAAACATAGCTGTTTTGTAATTATATCTATCTGGTGTCAGACAGACTGCAGTGCTAAAGCCACTACTCTTATATAGCTTGATTATATGGTTACGGGGAATCACACTTCTCCATGTCTAGGGTAGTATGTTTTTTTTTCTTCTTCTTTTTGTCTGTGATTTAGTAGAAGCATTTATAAAGACACTACAAAGAGATGAACAGTCTCAGTAACATGAAACAGCTCAGTGTCGTCGTGTGATTGTTAGTGCCAACTGAGGACACCAGCAATTGTCCTGATTTTTTATGATCTTTTGTTCCCTACATTGGATTTTACAGTTCTTTGTTTAGCAGTTGCCAAATGTGTGTAGAGAGGTTTTACCAAGACATGAATGTGGAAAGAGTCTACTTTTTCCAGAGAAGCAGTCTAACTGCATTTTCTTCTTGATGTCTGGTCACAAAATTCCCACTGTAGTTAACAAAATATGAATATTTTCCAACAGCGGATTTACTTTCAACAAGTACCTTTCAAAACTATTAAGGCACAGGATTACATCCTGAAAGCGGATTCTATTGAATGCCTGGTGTTCCCCGGTCTCATAACCAAATAGTTTTTAGGCTAAGTGCTCCCAGAGCTGCTGCAGTGACTGGAACGTGGCTAGATGCTCACTGTCTGAGACAAGACACAGACATGTTCTACTTCATCTGCTCTTCTGTGCCCTGCTAGCAGCTCTGCCAGCTCACCTGGCCTTATTCCCAGATGTTTGGTTTCCAGCAATTAGGTGTGTGAATGCTCACACAGTGTCCCCCTTCCATCACTGTGGGAAACCTCTATAGTTCACTTATAATGAAGACTTATTTACGGCTGCATGACACACAGTAAGAATTTAGCCTTAAGATACTGCTGTAAGAGCACATTTAATCCTAAGGGACTGGCTGTGGTTGTGGGTAGCCAACTGGAAAGTAGCTGTTATTTTTGGCGTAGCTTCTTTTCACACTGTGATATTCATGCTTTCAGCACCTGAACTCCTGGTTAAGTTGAGGTTCTTTCCCCCCCTCCTCTGCTGCAGGAAAGTCCTTCGATGTTATACAATAATG
Source organism: Monopterus albus (assembly GCF_001952655.1). NCBI lineage: Eukaryota > Metazoa > Chordata > Actinopteri > Synbranchiformes > Synbranchidae > Monopterus > Monopterus albus. The sequence goes on along the minus strand of NW_018127910.1, from coordinate 639,903 downwards.
GTAATTGTGTTTAGGACAAATAGTTGATCTATTACACGAGACCTTTGCAGTAGAGTAGGACAAATGTTACTTAACTGTGTCCTTTGTAGATCTGAAACATCTAGTCTGTTAATTAACTAGTTGATGGACAAAAAAACAAGCTGCTAATTTGATAACTGGTTAAATGTTTAAGGATTTTTTTCAAGAAAAAAGGCAAAACACTTGTGATCGGCATTTTTCAATATCTTGTGATGTTTTATCAACTAAACAATTAATTGATTAAGTGAAGAACAACTGGCAGATTGATCATGAAAACAGTCCAGTCCAGTTTGTAACCATTTGTTATATATCATGCCCTGAATGCCTTCTTGTGTCAATCACACAGTATGTGAGTTTTTGTTGTTGTTGCTTGTTTGTTTGTTTTTCCCTGAATACTACAGCTAGTGACATCCATGTGTAATGAAATAGCTTGACCATTTCAGAAATATGCATATTTGCTGTCTTGCTGAGTGCAAGATCAGAAAATCGATAACTCCTTTCTTAAGTGTGAGGGAAGGATCAGCAGGCACTTAGCTGAGGAATATGGATCAGATCCGGACTAAATTTGGTCTGGTGATAGACATTGCCACTCTACGTATGTATGTCAAATTTCAAATGACTTTGATGACTTTTGAAGGAGATATGGCATTTTTGGCATTGTGGTCCACGTGTTGAAGTGTCCTTGGGCAAGACAGTGAACCCCCAAGTTGGGGGCCACAGATGGCTGCCTCGGTTCTGTACCGGAAACAAATTCCTTGTGTGTGTAACATACTTGGCCAAATAAAGGTGATTATGATTATCCTATTTTTAATTTTGCCCCATGTTAAAGATAGGTATTTTGGTGATTTTCATTTTTTGTGACCTTGACTTTTGGCTTTTTTCAGCTAAAATCTAATCACTTCTAGGGCTGGTCCCCACCGATGTCTGTACCAAGCATGATGATCCATCCACCCATTTGTCTGTAACCCTCCTAACCAGCAAACACACACACAGAACCAAAAACATAACCTCCTTAGCAGAAGTAAACAGTCATTTATACACTTTGTTTCTGACACGATTAAACAAACAAGATGCAACATGTTAATTAGTGAGCTTTAGAGGTGCAGCCGGGGGGGGGGGGGGGTTTTTTTTGGACATTAGCTGTTTCCTCCTTGTTCTAAACGAGCTAAGCTAATTGGTTCACGTCTTATGTTCAGTCTGCAGTTTTGGATGCCAGGAAAACACTAGCACTAAAACACCATGGTTGACAAACTGTTCACCAAATGTACTACACAACAATATTAGATGAACAGTGAGCTAAAGCTATGACAGTATTCATGATTGTGCATTGTAGTTCTTTTGTTATCACCATCACATAATTCCTCTTTTTTTTTAAGGACTTAGCCCCTTATGTAAACGTATGAAAGGTCCAATCCCTACTTTATTATCATATAGATTAAATATATATTCACATAAAGTATATCATTTAGAAGTCTGACCTATAAATGAGGAAATAATAATTTCTGTATTTTATTGCATAATTGCAAATAGGCCTGTTTTGTGTTTACAAATATTATTAATGTAAAGGAATATGAATCTTAAAGTGTTAACAATTTAGATATAGTTGCTGTCTGGGGTTAGTTTGTGTACTCAAAGACCCGCCAAACATGTTGGGAGCATCACCAGGAGCTACATACGTAATATGGTCAAATTAAAGCATCAGTAGACAACAAATCGGCACTTGTGCCTCTCAAGCAATAGGTCCTATTTACTCACCTCAAAAGTTTTCACTATTTAGAGATGTTCAGTATCCTCAGTGACTTCCACATGAATCATTGCTAACTGTAGAATATCTAAATTTGACACTAAGGACTGATCAAATTGAATTGAACCTGGCTATAACTTTTCTGAATCTAGTAGGACATTGTATTTGTGTTTAGCTAATTGTTTAGCTAATGCATCATTTGAACATCAGCCCAGATAAACTGCTTAAAGGGAGCAAATCAAATTGAATATTTAGTTTCAAGCAGTAAGAGCAAACTGGATTGACTATTCAGACAGAGATGATTTATGGCCAGCCTTCCTCCTCACTGATGCCAGTAATGGCTGGTTTCCAGGAATTGTGCCTTATCACTCACCAACTTACAAATTCTCAAACTTGACAAACATCCAAATACCTTAGCCGGCTCAGTGGCTTCCATGCATGTGACTATCTAAGCATGTCAGGTAGTGAGTGAATTTGTCAGCTGTTCATTTGCTGACTAAGTTCGCAATATTGATGTAGTAATAAATTACGGTCTTCCATTTTCTATATTAATAGCATTTAATCATCATCAGTCAATTCAATTCAATCATTTTCAACAATCTCCACACGGAGACTAAAACCAACTGTGAATTACCTCTACTTACAGTTAATGTCTGTCAGTTTCCAACCTGGATCAGCTTATTTGTTTGTGCCATAGACCTCTGATGCTGTTCAAAAACTATTAAAAATACATCACTGAAACACACCACTGCAATGAGTGACACAATTCTTTATTACAAAGCACAAGAGCTGCATATTTGTAAAAAAAAATGTTGCCCCAAAAGCTCAAAATAACCATAACTCGTCTGAAGTACATACGTGGGATCTCAATGCGAGCCCTCTGCTTTGTTTACAGTCTGCTAGCTCCTTTCATGGTGATCTAGCACCTGCAGAACTGAGACAAATGGTAACAATGGTAGTTATTAAAATTTTGATTTTATTTTTGCTGAAAGTGGCAGATACTGTAAGTGGTTTAAGTATATTAATGCAACAGGTGATGTAATAGTGCTATATAAAGAGCTGAGTCAACTAATGGTGAAAGCATGTAGACATCATTTAAAGCCCAAATTTACAAAGATGTAACTATCCATCCATCCATCCATCCATCCATCCATCCATTTTCCTCCGCTTATCCGGGACCGGGTCGCGGGGGCAGCAGTCTAAGCAAAGATGCCCAGACTTCCCTCTCTCCAGACACTTCCTCCAGCTCCTCCAGGGGAATGCCGGAGTCCAAAGCTCTGACAAATGGTACACCACGAGGGATTTACTGGCTGCAATGCCAAATAATAGACACACTTTCTTCTGATTCTATTACATGTTGCACCTCTTTACATTTAGATAACTACAAATATCAGACTTCACTTTTAGTTGGAGGTTTGTAAAAAAAATGGGGGCCACAGATGGCTGCCTCGGTTCTGTACCGGAAACAAATTCCTTGTGTGTGTAACATACTTGGCCAAATAAAGGTGATTATGATTATCCTATTTTTAATTTTGCCCCATGTTAAAGATAGGTATTTTGGTGATTTTCATTTTTTGTGACCTTGACTTTTGGCTTTTTTCAGCTAAAATCTAATCACTTCTAGGGCTGGTCCCCACCGATGTCTGTACCAAGCATGATGATCCATCCACCCATTTGTCTGTAACCCTCCTAACCAGCAAACACACACACAGAACCAAAAACATAACCTCCTTAGCAGAAGTAAACAGTCATTTATACACTTTGTTTCTGACACGATTAAACAAACAAGATGCAACATGTTAATTAGTGAGCTCCAACAGGACAACGTCGTCTGCAAAAAGCAGAGACGAGATCCTGTGGTCCCCAAACCGGACTCCCTCTGGCCCCTGGCTGCGCCTAGAAATTCTGTCCATAAAAATAATGAACAGAACCGGTGACAAGTAACTGAATGTATTTTATTAAACCTCTATACTTTGGTGTTACGCTTCCTAATGGTCATAGCTACATTTATGCATTTATGTCATACTGCAGGTTTAGTTTTCCTCCTTATTAAGACATTTCTAATGTCTCTGTATGCAGTTCAAAGGATATGACTGTTCTGGATTTTTTTAACCAAATCTCATGAAAAGAATAAACCAAACATGTTATTCAGCTTAATACTTTCACGACTAAATTCTTTCAAGTTAAGCCAGTGTTTTTTTGTATGGCTCTATATCACATATCATAATTTTGCCTCAAAGATTTTTATAATCTGTACAGCACCTGTCCTTAGACTCTCAAGGAAAAACACTCCCAGTTAACCCTTTAATATCCAAAGGGTTGTTCCTAGGATCAAGTAGCATCTCTTTAAAAATATGGAAGTACACATCACTGTCTAGTGATGGTACTGTAGTTTAATACTCTGTTCTCATTAGATTAGCATTAACAACATTTTTTCTAAACAAATATTTCCATTAACAAATCACTCTCATACTATATTAATCTATTATCAATGATATGTCTTTGAACAGTAATTATTGTAATAACAGTATTTAATATATAGTATATAATTGTATATTAACACAAAACAACAGGATTTCAGAGCCTGTATGAAACACTGTTTTCTGCTAAGGTACCATCAACCAGGTACCAATAACTATAATTTTAATCAGGCAAGTACTTCTGATGAAAATGAAATGAGATTATCAAAGAGGAAACAAATGTTGAGGTGTTAGATAAGGGCAAAGGAAAGTGATGAATTTGCACAAATGTTTTCTTGGGTCTGTGTTAATGTGATGGATTCAGTGCAGAAAATCTTTTTATTGCTGATTTATTTGCTTTTAACAATAACAAAATACAACAAAACACTAAGGTTCAAATTGGCCTTTAGTAATTATTGTCATGGGTGCTGTCACACTCTTACAGATGCTGGGTTAACTGTGGCACATCAGATTTCCTCATACTGTTTCTTTTTTTAATGTCTTTTTATATTAGTGCATGATACACTAAAAGATATTTAGTAGATAAGAAGCATAGGACCCACTTCCTACATCGTGCTTGGACTAAAATTCACTTTGTTCTGGACGTGTCAGCTGTGTCCTAGCACCTGTCTTCCTCATATGTTTTGTTATTCCTGAGTAAAAATAGACATGTTGCATAATAAATGCATCAGAAAAATAGGCTGCCCTGTGCTGTGCTGAATGTTCTTCTTTGTTTAAGTTAGGCATTGATTTAAACAATTCTGCGATTCTTAAATCTCGATCATTAGGCTGTGGGGCTCATCTTTGTTTTGTGTGTTTTCGGGCTGTCTTGAGGTGCTGTCACAGCATTTAAATGAGCATTTTGCTTCAGTGAGAATGAAGAGTTTTTGTCAGCCTCCACTCATCATGGATGATTAGAGCAAAATGTCTACCCATCTTGACTGGAGATCACCACAGCTCCAGATAACATGCCCAGTGATTGAAGGTCGCAATATTTTGAATTCTAATGGGGCTGCAAGATGAATTGCCTGAAATAGACTGTAGAATCTTCCTGCTTCCTCTTCATGCCCCCCCTTGCCTGTCCGCTGTGAAAAGAACCACTGGGAATGGCAAGGCCCGATGATCATAGAATTATTGGATGGTGATTCTAAACCCTTCAAAGAGGAGTTGCTATGGAGATCTCGTTCCAAACTGTGAAATGATTCACCTTTGAAAGGCTGGAGGGCCTGAAAGCTGAACACATCATTGTTCAGGTGGCGGTTGGTTAGGAAATTGCTGGTGCCTGTGCAATCAGTAGCACTATAGTAGTTAAGGATCTAAAAAGGTTTGTTCTCTGAATGATGTGGGACAACAGTGGTGTGCATATGGTGGTTCCTTTCAATCAAGGCACTCTCCTGCTTCGTGGTTTAACAAAATAAATGGAATAACAGAGGTTAAGATAATGATAAGGGGATTAACACTGTTTTCTGTTCATGCCAGAGTTCATGAAAACTGAAGTCTCTCTTATAGATTAACTTTTCAGCTCCACTCAGATCAGGCTTGTCTGAACAGCTTTCGCCTACATGGTGTGGTTTTTTTTCCAGTGATATCAAATGTGGTGGAAAGGCGCACCATTAATTCTCAGTTTGGTGTGAGACATTGCAGCTGACAGTAGATTACACTGGAACTGGAGACGCCTTGTTAGGTACTGATAGTCATACTATCAAGCACTGTGATTTCACTGTGAACTATTTTGAATGATGGGATCATGTAGAAAACATGAGTGTATCTCTGAAGGGCTCAAACCCACCATTTTCTGATGCCTAACTGCTTTTTAGCAGCCGATGTATTTGCCATAATTGACATATGCAAAGAAACAAGGCTGAATATGCCACAAACTCTGTTACAGAGGCAGTGTAGTACAAATTGCTGCCAATTTCATGTATCCTAAAATGAATGTCAAGAAGAAGATTCCCTGAATGAACATAAATATCCTTGTGTGCATTGCCAGTGTTTTTATACTGGGAAGACTTCCATAATGTGTTACTCCTAACAGACTCATAAAATAGCTTTTACTGCGCTGAATGCCAGGAGAATTGCAGCATTGAGTTTGCATGAACATTTTAAAAGCAGTACGAGGAATGCAAGTTCTTTAGATGTGCTCTTACCCATCTTGCATGTGAAAACATGCACAGGAAGTTAGGAGTCAATGAATACTGTAATTTACCTGAATTATGTTGACCACATATCTTCTCAGGTAGCAACATCAGAAGAAGCAACTCAATCAGTATTGATGCTGACGACTCAGATGACTGCCTTGTCTATGGAGCTGACAGAAAAGTAATGATAGCTGGAGTTTGTATGGTGTTTTTGAGTGTTAAACCTGTGCAAACTGAAAATTGAGAGCTCATTTAAAAAAGGCTTATGCCCCTTCAGTTCTTCAATTATTTGTTAATAAGTGGATTGCAGGAAAGTCTGCATAATGGGCTTAATGTAAAAAACATTAACAAAATAAATTGTATGTATCTGCTTTTTCTTCCAAAATGTTTTACATTTTTGAAATGTCAGTTCATTGAGTTTTAGCCTTCTGCAGTTCCACTGTAAGCCCATAATTTTACAGAGCTTAGCCTGATTCCTAATCAGGCCATTGAGCACCACTCACCCTCTGGAGACTAATCCTTTTGTTCTGTCAATAAAGGAGCACCTGTTAATAGTGTCTTCAGAACATACACTAAGACATGAAGCAGTAAAATGTAAAATGTGAGACAGACCTGACTCCTGAAACAGGGCCTTTCCACCCTCTTTATTCTGTGTTGTGTGTTTTTACTGTCTTGCATGTAGCTTTGTGTGGCACCACAGCCCAGTCTTCACAGAGCCCTACCCAGACCCACTTGTTAAAGGACTAATTGTGCAGATTGCCCCCTCAGATTTCTTGCCTCTCTTTCACCTTGTGCATTTGTTCTCTAGCTCTAAGCCTTGAATGGGACAGCAGTAGATGTGAATGTTAAATTAGGCGAAATTAATTAAAGCAAATTACTTTGATATATGTGGTAGTCAGCGGAGAGTGTCAGCTGATGACTAAATAGTGAGCGATCAGCTGCTCCTGCTCGTTATCAGCTTTTTAGAAGGATATATAACAATGGTTAGAAACTGCTGATTACTTATTTAAGAAAGTAAGTTTTTTTTTTTTAATGATTGCGCATATAGTCATTTCTGTTGCTTTCATTAACAGTGATTTATAACAATCATGAATGGTTTATTAACCAGGCAAACCTTTTAAAACCTCTGTGCCTAATCATATGATGTCAACTATAGATTCGTATGCATTTTACATTTGAGACAATGCGTCAAAACTTTACATTGTAATAGTTTATAATGTATGCATATTCTTGTGGCTAACAAAATGATTACATTGCATTATATTTTCTGAGTTTATGCAGGCACAATAGCAAATTTTCATTCCAATCAGTGCTGAACAGGGAGCTGGTAAATTGGAGCAGCAAAACAATAATTCCACTGATTAGCCCCTTTCTGTGTGGTGTAAGTGAACTGTTTATACTGTGGAGTACCTCTGCAAGAGGAGAGGAACCAAAACAGCCTGATTAGGCAAAGAGTAATTGGATAAGTTCATTTCACCATGAGGACAACGCACAGGATGACAGCTTGCACAAAAGTCTACAGCTTCTGTTGACTTGCATGGTAATAGAACCAGTGGCAAATGACTTCTGGTTGTCTGTCATTTTGTTGTCGAGCTGTGCTGCTTAGATGCAACTGATGAGTGGTGTTAAACTGTCAAATTTAGTGTAGTTTAGTTTCATGGAAAATCAGGTGTTTATCCCTCCTTAACTCAATAGAAAGATAGTGCATGGGGAGTTTACTGTATATTGGTTCGGATTACAATTTAGTGTCCCATCTAATTTAAAAATATTCAGTACTGGTATCAGAGGCACTGGTTCTTGAACAAGATTAAGAGTATACAAACATGCTGTGAGGCTGTGCTCAGACACAGCGTTGTTTGGAGCTGTACGCTAACATCAGCATGCTAACAAACACATGGCAATGTTAATACGCTGATGTGTAGCAGGTACAATGTTTACAGTGTAGCATGTGTGTACCATATTGTATGGCAATATATCTAACAGTTGTTAAGATATTACACATAAATCATAAACGCCAAACTTGTGGTGGTGCTAGAGGGGACATCGGTGCATAATTATTCATTAAAATTCATCCTCTGGGGACCATGAATGTCTGTATATGGTTCATGTAATAGTAGTGGCTGAGGTACTTAAATCTGGGCCAGCGTTTCCATCTATAAAGCTAGGTCGCTAATGTTGCTGGCATCTCTTATAAAATTTGTGTTCACAACCAGGCCATTCATTTTATTAGTAGAGTTGCAGGGGACTTCATACAGGATGCAGCTCTGCAAAGGTTTGCCTGAATCTCAGGTATGCTGTTGTCCATCATGACAACTATGGATCATCAATATTTTCTACATGTGTCACTGTTCGAACTTGCTAAGAATTGACTTGACAGCTTTGTGATCACCGTGGTGATGTTATTATCCTGCAGGGCCTCGACTGTCGGCAATCCTTCAAACACTCAGGTGTCAACACATGCATATAGATTATTGATAACATTTAGTGACTCCACCATGCACATTCCAGACATAGTGTCCTTCAACACAGCAGTACTTAAAGCTAAGTCATCATTCACCTGACAGTCACTTCTCTGTTGAATGAGATGGCATTCCCATTATGTCACAGTGTGGAACTTGAGAGGTCACTGTTGTTGAATGACTGATGAAAATGTGTATTCCAAATCCAGCTGCTGTGCTTACCTACTGCAAATCAAACATGCAGATTTCTCCTGTGGTGGTAATTTACTCAAGTACTGTACAGTTAGGTACACATTTGAGGTATATGTACTTTATTGCCTGTGTCCATTTTGTGCCACTTGACTCCACACTTAACCTATTGTAACAGTTTATAAAATAGTTCAAGCTCGAGTCACTGGTCAGTCAACTACAGCCTGCTAGTTAGTGATAGACTATACAGTAAAATGGTATAACATTTACAGGGGTCATTTGTCTGAATTATAAATGCTTCTACTTTTGATACATTAAACACATCTTGCCAATTTTAAGGTTTGTACCTTTTGTGGACTGTGTTTATATTGCAGTATTGCTATTTTTGGATGACTGTGGCTCAGGAGGTAGGGTGGTTTGATTCCCATTCTCCCCAGTCCACATGTTGAACTGGCTTTGAGCAAGACACTGAACCTCAGATTGTCCCTGATGGTTTGTGTGAGTTGGTGCTGCAGATGGCTGCCTTGGTTCTGTATTGGAAGGAAATTCCCTGTTTGTGTAACATACTTGGTCAGTAAAACTGATTATCATTTTACTTAAGCAGTGCTTTTTAAAAAAAACTGTGCTCAAATTGTGTGGGCTGTAAATTAAAGAACACGTTGGAATAACATTCAGTCCACTGCGTTTGATGCTGGTAACTTTAAAGGCTGTCACTCTGATGTGAGAGAGGTACACCCGTGACACGCACTCTGCTGGACAATCAGAGTCCTGAGAGCTGCTGCTGGCTAATCACCAGCACAGCCACATCTAAGACACAAATGATTAAGACTGTCTTCTGTCATTAATGATTGTTGACTTTTTTATTTGTCATATTTTTACTTTAATAGCTAATCAGCGGGGTAGAAAATGCATGACCAGACACTCTGTACTTCCTGCAGACTGACAGACAAGCCTGTTTTGTTGCACTTAAAGCAAATTTCAGGGGAGCTTACTTTGACACTATAAGCTGGTTCCTTACAGTTCAGACACAAAGAAAGATTAAGTGTACTCCTGAATATTTTGTCGTATTTGTTATGACTTTCCTGTGACTCCCACTGTGCTCTTTCATTTTTTTTTCATGTTCTCTGTAAAAGCTAATGATTTTTAGGACAAAAATTAATCACTGTTTCAAATTTGATCTCAAGAAGTCAATGCCATTGATTCTGCACCTCTGATTCTGTTGCTTGTACCACATCTGTTCATGTAAAGCAGAAAAAAAATAATTCTATAGTGATGCCCGGTGTGTGTGTGTGTGTTTGTGTACTGTCGCTGCAGGTGCTTTTGAGGATGAGGATATCATCCATGTTGAGGGGACAGTGGACCCAGTGAGAGATATGGAAATCATCCATGAGGAGCTGAGGCTGAAAGATGAGGAGATGATCGGCCCTATTATTGACAAGCTGGAGAAGACGGCCATTAGAGGCGGTGACAAGAAACTCAAACCTGAATATGTGAGTCAATGTCCCAGCAGGCCCTTTGCTCCCCCTCACAGCAAGACACAAATAATAACCCTCCCACACACATGGCCAAGGAGAAAAAAAGTATGTTTTTTTTTAATCTCCCTCCAATAGGTCTCACCCCTCCCCCTGCCCCATTTTTTCCCTTTCTAAGATTGAAAGTGATCAACGGTCAGGGGGTTTCTGCTGTAGAAATCATTAATAGAGAGTTACTTATTCAGCTGCCGACCCTGGGTCACAGTGCTGGGCTAATGAAAGTGTTTCCACACAGCTCTTTTCATCTAAGTAATACTCAAATCATGGAACAGCTCTTGCTCATGCTTATACACCTACAGCAGCTCAGAAAATTGTGCAAGGCCATACAGTGGGTGACACATATGCCTATACCTCGCTATGAATACCATAAATGTTTAGAATATTCTTTGACAGAGGATTCTCGGTTACATACAATGAGGTGCAGGGCAAAATGCAGGCTGAGATAGGAAAAAACCTCCACATCCTGGATGTCAGATCAAAATATATGTGAATGCACACACATTTAGACTGTCATATTGTTAAGGTAATGAGGCTTAGCAGCCAACTTTAGTGATGATTTGGCTGTAAATGTCTCATGTTGCCCTTCCATCACTGGAGCAGAATAGGATGGGCCAACACACGAGGGGATCTGGCCTTTCACTTGCCCAATTTCAGGCCCCGACAAACCGAGGCTCTGACCACTCATTACGCTAACGAGAGGGGCTATTTCACCTGCTGCAAAGACCCTGTGTTTGGTTGGTTCCCCTCAGACTAACCCCCCACCCCAATAATCGCTAACAATTTTAGGCAATGAATAAAAATGATCTACATTACTTGTCAAAGGTTGTGCACGCGTCAGCAAGTGAGAATCTATAGAAGACCTCTTTAGATAGCGAAGAATGGTGCTTATCAAAGGCTGCACCAAGCTTTTAGATGGGGGGGATTATGTGATTGTCTTCACAGGCTGAGCCTGGCATTAAACATGCTCAGCTGTGTGCAGATACATATACACATGTTTATGTCAGTGTCTATATGCACAGCATGTGCATCAACCCTATCTCTAAAAATGAACAGTTTATAAGAAACAATAGTGCTTGTATTTGCTTTGCCAGAGGATGAGATGAAATAAAAAGGGAATGATGTTCAACAATTTATATGGCAATTACTTAATTTTTTACTGAATAATTTGAAATAAGATTTAATTTCCAGTGTTAGCATCACAAGTGTCACAAATTTGAGCAAAAAATGTTTTTATGCTGCTTCTAGGAGTTGTTTTAAAAATTATATTAATGGAAATACAATGAGATACAACTTATTTTATCATTTAGATGTCTGGTTATGATCACATCTGTAAATTTATCATGATTCACGATGGTGTACCGCTCAGTCTTTTACATTCAGCTTTCCTAAAAATCCAAAATTAGATCTAAGCACATGTTGTCTTATATTGTGAAAACCAAATAAGACTAACACCAACACGTGACTGCCTACATAAAAAAATGTATTTAAAAAATGTGAAATTTTCTAACCATAATGACAAAACCACTCAAATTACTGAGCTGCCAAAATATGCTTAAGAAAAATGCAGCACAATTAAATTAAGGACCCTGAGATAATATACATGTACATGTTTGCTTTTGTTTATCAAATACTATACTGTGCATTGTTATGCAAGATATAGAAATTATATGTATTACTGTGAAAGAAAACTGTTGTATGACTATATAATTATACATGAATTTCAAAAAGAATAATGTTAAATATTTGTGGTTTTTGCCACAAATTATTACACAGACTATCCTTGTTATTATTATTATTATTATTATCCTGATTAAATGAAGCAGGATGTGTTGTGAGGGCACCATGATTCTTTTTTGATGTACTTCCTACTGAAACAGAGTGGGGCAAAACACGTGGGTTGACGGACATTGTAAACTAAAAGGGACATATGTGAGGAAGAGGAATGCAGTTTTATCTGATAGGTAGGGGGCAAAGTTAATGAAAAAGAATGTCATATTGGTTTGAGTTTTCATTCACTTATAGCTGCAGCATGAGCTCATGGCTGAAGATATGGCATTTAAGAAAAGTGGATATTTTAAGGGGGAAATAAGCAAATCAGAAATTTTGAACTTGTAAAATAGTATATGGTTAAAGTTTCCAATTAGGATGAAAAAAATCATTTATTATTTCATTTTAAGTATAAGCAAAATTCATGTACGCCAGCAGAACAGGGCTCATATGTATGCATTGTTATAGAGATTTAAATCTATTTTCTGCTGCTGTGTTTACAAGAACAATGTTTCATTGCTTTTGTCCATGTGAATCCTCAGAATCCCCATCCTTACAAAACAATAATAAGAAGCCGGCCCACCAGCGGCGCTTCATGGTGGCAGGCGTATGTGTTTGACCCCTGTGGGACCTATATGCCTTTTATTAACACCTGCCTGTTAGAGGAGCGCTGCACGGCGGCCGCGAGCTGATGAGGGAAACCTGGAGCGGGTTCAGTATGTGTCACTGGCCGTTTGCTGTTTCCATTTCACAGATGATTAATCTCTCTGTGAAGACTTGGGCCGGCGCGGGCGGAGTGTATGCAGCTCTTCCTGCGCTCTCTCCCGCTGGCTGCACTCTGGCTGCCTGACTAAAAGGCCTTTAGAATTCCTGTGGAGAGAGATGTGCAGAGAGTGAATGCAGCTGGCTGGGGGTCAGTGTGTGGAGCTTTTTCTGCCATTGTGTAATTGAGGCTCTGGCAGGATTTTTTCCTCAGTTCTTTCAAAAGGGAGTATGATTGTGAAGTGCTGCAAGGATTTGGGGAGGGAAAAGGAGGTAGGGGGAGTGTTGCAGGGGGTGGGGGAGTTTTTATATGAAGGGGGAGGTCAAGTTGACAGGAACAAAAAGAATGTGTTCCGCTAATTTCTGTGGGGCTGGATCAACAATAATAGGCTCAATTTCTTTATTACAAATTTTATAACTACCTCCCTCCCATTTTCCCACCCTTTTCCGCTTCCAGATCCTGTCAAGACCCAGTCTTGCCTATGGTCTCAACCCACAAGTACCTCAGTAATGAATGTGGCATACATAGATGAAAATGCTCAATATTTTCTCCAGAAGAAACAGTGAATAATTTGTTCTGTACCTCAGAAGTGCTCATTCAGTATGACTACATACTGCAAAGTGCCTGAGGAAGGACCAATAATTTACACCTATCTAACCAACTTCCAATTAGTGCCCTGCTCTTTGCAATTTTGTATCCTCTCTCTATCCTATTCATTAAACAGTCCCGATGGAATGTTGATGTATAAAACTGTGAATCTTAGCGACACACCCCAGAAGGCATTTTATCATGATTTGAAGGAGGGAAAGGGGTCTTGTGCATGCCATCCTTGTCAAACCCAGGCCACTCCTGTTTGAATGCAAGCGCAGCCATTGTTCATTTTGGCATCAGGATGCCATGCATTTAGGAAATAATTACCCCATACCCTGCTGGTTTTATATTCTTTTTCATCTCCTTTAATGGCTTCTTGTTCATTCTCTTTTAACCCCAAACAGGACGTTATGTGCAAAATCAAGAGCTGGGTAGTCGATGAAAAGAAACATGTCCGCTACTATCATGACTGGAACGACAAGGAGGTAAGCCTTTGATGACACAGGCAAACATATTAATGTGATTTATCTTGGTAACCTTTTTTCTTCTGACCTAAAAAGACAGCTGCCTCTTCCTCCTCAGTTGTGTTTTTGAACAAATCACAAGTTAATATTATTTGCGGTCTTTTGTTGGTTGTATTTTGACATTACTTTTGTACAAGTTGATGACATCTGGCCATGCTGATCTTGATTCAGAGGCTTTATAGTCGCTCCCCACCGTGCCTGTACACCAGACTCTAATTTGATTTGGCTTCACTTATCTGTTTGTGCTCTCCTCAAAAGCTACTTTGGAAAGTTCGGATTTTCAGAACTTGCCTCGTCTGTCTTTGTTACAGATCGAAGTGTTGAACAAATACTTGTTTTTTACATCCAAACCAATGATTTACCTCATTAACCTCGCTGAGAAAGACTACATCAGGAAAAAGAACAAATGGTAAGTGCTTTGAAGAAGGGTGGGTGCCAACTCATTGTACCCATTAATCATCACTGAAAAGCTGTCCTTCTACTTATGCACAAGGTTACACTGATTTCTACATTTCAACTATACAACATATGTGCGCATAAGTCTGCGCATGTATGTGCTGCGGTATGGGATTTGGGTGTGTGAGTTAGCCATGCTGATCTACCGACAGCTCTGGAAAGGCCAGCCAGCCCCCAGACTCTGCACTTCATTTAGCACATATCAGCATATTGTCTCAATTTGTCTTATTTCCATATGTCAAAGAGGGTGAAGGCTTTAAATGACAGAAAAACAAACATGTGCATTCAAAATCAAACAAATAATTAATATCCTCTGGTGACAATAAACCATAAGGATGACACTCCTTAGTTTTGTATTATCTAAAATTGTTTTGTTCTAAATGTATGGTTTTCTCTTCATGTTGTTCCTTTACAAGCTTCACTTTACAATCGTGAAATTCCCACAGATCACAGTGATAACTGAGGCTGTGTCAAAAAATTACATATACATGCACATTAAACTTTTTTAAAGCTACTATACAGTGTTATACTTTTTACTTTGGAGGTACAACACTGTTCGAACTGCAGCCTAACTGAAGATGACCTGTATTGCACTAATATAAACCTCATCGCTGTGTTTCTAGCTTGTGATCCTCTGTCAACACTTTTTATAGTAATGTTGTCATCTGACCACAGTGAGAGCAGGTCTCAAAGGCTGGTGTTAGAGGCCCATTATATCTGAAAGGGCTACTTTTCCACACTACAGCCCTTTTGCCAATAACACCAACTTGTGGATTGTTATCGCACTTTTCCAATTGCCCTCCAGGTTTGTGGTGTCTTACAAAATTTGTTTTAGCACTTTGCTCGGCAGCATCGCACTACAAGGGAAGTTGTTTACCTATGACTGTTTGTTAAAATGTTCCTGACACATAACTCTGACTGTCAGACAGGGGGGAGGGGGGGAGATAGCTCATAAATCAAATGATTCATGTTATGTGGAACATCTGTCATCAGTAAGAAGAGAGGGTTTTTTTTTCCTGTTGCCTGTGTGTTTTCTTTTAACTATGTGAAATGCAATAAATCTTAGAGCGTTTTAAACAGGCAAACAGTAGTGCTCAGGTGTCCTCAGGGCTCCACGCTGAACAATACTGACATCAAAGTGTTGATGTTTGACAAGTGATGAGTCACTTCCCTTGTCCAGAGAGGAGCTCACACCTGTATGGAGATGATTACAGGTAGATCTAGCTGGCCCTAATTGTACAATAAATGCTGCTCTCAGCCATAATGGCAGCTAGTCTGCAGCAGAGACGCCAGACTGCCATTTGGCTGTCGCCATGCTCCCGTGTTTTTCCACCAGCGCAGTTGAGATGATGATACGGTTAAGGACTATTCAAAGCAAACAGCAAGACAAATTGCAATCTCAGCTTTAATGTGTGGAGGAAAAGAAGGTGAATCCAGGAATGAGGCAAATAAGCCAATTTTATCAGTGTCACTCAGGACACCCTTTCAGGCTGTTTCTCAGGTTCAGTACCTGCTTTTTTTGTTTGTTTTTTTCCCCAAGTGCTGTTTTATATTTGCTTTGTTTTGTTGAGTGCATGCTGCCACTCGGGCTGTAGGTTGGTGTGATTAATTTTAGCAACATTTGGTTTTAATACAAGTATTTTTTTTAATCATTATTAGCAGGTTAGCTTGTTATGAGAACATTATTAATACCTTTTCACACATGGGCAGTTACATACAATAGTGTTATGAGACGTTATGAGACTTTTTGAGCCTCCGAAACCAGTTCATAGTTTGAGTATGGGAACCACATACCAAGTTTCCATTGTTTAGACAAGAATACACAGTATTAGCTTTAGCAAGGCATCATTAATGGAGGGATCAGACAAGGAGCACGGCCTCCTTTCATCCCCAGGTTCTCTGCTGGAGACAGTACATCATTTACTGTTGAGAGGAGCACATGGCTCCGATCATATACAGTGCATGTGTATGAGAATGCGTACATGTGCATGTTTGAAGTCTGTTTCAGAGGCGACTCCGTGCTCATTTGGATGCTGTTGTAATTGCGGTGTGTAGATCAAAGGCACGCTGGCCGAGTGATGTTCCAGAGAAGACTTTACCACACAGCCCTCTCCTCTGTGCAGAGGGGGCCGCCTGCTGCTCGCCGCTCCCCTCTCCCCTCTAGCCATGCACTGCCCCCTGCACATCCCCGCTCGTAAAAAATGATTAAGGCCGCATTTGTCATGTGTTTATGACTGAGAGGCATTGCGTGATAGGGAATGGCATCTACAAGAGTCTATCAAGAGGCTTTCTCCTCTTTCCTCGGCGTCAGTGAGCTGCCTGCGAGACTTTTTCTCTGCGCCATGTAGTTTGTGTGTTAGAGAGGGTCATTAGAGTGCTGCTGATGATGTGGTGGCTGCAGCCTGCCCAGTGTTAGCATGTCTTCACTTGTCAGTTAAGATAGTGTTTATTTGACAAGCTCTGGACCTCATCATCTTTATCGGTCTTTATTTCTTTTAATAGTTTTGATATCAGATATTCATTTAATTTTCCTCGGAAAGCTAAGAGCAGTCACATATTTTGGTGGTAAAAGACACAGCTGAGAATGCTCCACATATGCTGGGATGTTTTTCTTTCTTGTCATTTCTTTTTTTCAGTTTTTTTTTTCATTTCTTCTTTTGAACAATGTGCATTAAAGTAAATTGGTGCCTCTTAAGTAGATGAGTTGACCTTTAAGGAAACCAGTAAGCGTGACCTGTCTGTGAGTGCCTCTGCGGTGTGGGTTCTCCTGGTGAGTGTAAGAACTGCAGGGTACCATTGCTTGAAGCTTTTATTAACTCTGTGTGTGTGTGTGTGTGTGTGTGTGTGTGTGTGTGTGTGTGTGTGTGTAGGTGGGGGTAGGGTTGTTTGTCTGTCTGTCTGTCTGTCCGCATGCAAGCGCGTTTGTGTCTAGAATGACTATCGATATAGACTTTCCTTGAGTCTTGTTAGTACACTCATTTAAACTTACTAAATAGTTTCCCTCTTTGAATGTTATGTCTCAATGTGTGATGCATTAGGTACCTCTGGCTTGATATTCTTTATGCTTTACGCCAAGAAACCGCAACTGTAATAGTTACATATAACAGCTATTCTTTCAGCTGTCCTTTTTTAAATCTTTTTTTTTCTGCCATGAAGACATAAATTGATCTTTCATACTTTTATTTCCCTCACAATTTTCTGGTATGGTGTAATTCAGAAAAGCTTATGTCATGCTTTTAAATATCATCAGCCTTTTCTCCTCAACAGTAATGTTAAAAAGACAATGCAATTTATATAGCACATACACAAAGGCAATTCAAAGTGCTTAACACAATGCACATAAATAGGTAAATTGTTAAAATGCATACATAGATAAAGCAGAATGCAAAGTAAGCAACAATTACATGACAGAACAAAGTAGCAACATGCAGGTGTAGATGCCTAGTACTTTTAGTACAGCTGTGGCAGACTGGGGATTCTCACTGTTCTCACTGTTCTTTGTACCACTTCACTTCAGTCTTCTCAAGTCTAACCGCCGTGTAACTGACACCAGAGGTGGGGAATACTTATTTGTTTTCCCAAGAAAGGCTGTTTCTGGACAACAAGTGGTACGTCTCAGCACTTCAGGAGAACAAACTTTGTTTGACAAGTCCCAGTTTCATTTCAACAAACAGCCTTATAGAGGAGTTGCTGAGGCAAGGTCCATTTATTACATGGATGGAAATATTCTTATTGTTGTTGTTTTTTTTAATTGTCAACAAATCCACAAAAAGACCAGAGCTAACAATAATTTGATGCAAGTGACCAGGACAGTCTTGTTAAAGAGATTTTTAATCCCAGTGAGGCTTTTCTGTTAAAATAAAGGTTAAATAAAAAAAATCTGAATCAGCTTTATTGACCAAATATGTTTTATACACACAAGGAATTTGACTTAAATATATAGAATAAAAATGTGTGCATCCAAAAAAGCAAAAAAGTGCAATCAAATAGGAAAGAATAGGGAAAAAGGAGACAATAAAAATTACTAAGAGCTAATAATAATATAATAAGGGCCAATATTAATAAGTGTTAATAATGAGTGTTGTCTGTGTAGCTTGTTCCTCTGTGCCATAAAGCTCTGGGGTTGTCGAAAAGCTAATGCAACACGTCAGTGAGTCACAGACGTTCCTCTCTTTCAATGAACATATGCACCGTAGTCAATCCCACATACAGTACACTGCCCTGTTTACTTTATATATTTATGTCTTCAGTAGGAACAGGTGGGATTGGAGGTGAACGTCACTAATGGGGGAAGTCAGGAAGTGCTGAGGAATAGGAATTCTTTTAACAACAAGAAAAATATTGGAAAACATCAGCCTTATCCTGAAACTCTAGTGAGGTTTGACTGTAGTGACTAATGCAGTGACAATATGAGTGGCATCTTTGGTGCAAACCCAACGTCAGTTAAAGAAAGAGAGATGCAGGAAATGTCTTTGCTGAGTTCATTACCCTGGTTGGCCTGTAGGAGGAGCTTTGACAACTGAAGTAAAGGAAGCCCCTGCAGGAGTTTTGGCATGTTAGCTGTGGACCCTCTGTCTTGTGAGCTTATACCTGTTTTCCCCAAGCCTTTTTCCTACAGCTCTTATAGAGAAAAGATCCCTCATCTGCAAAGTTTTAGTGTTGACTTGTATGTTTTGGTTTTGAAGAATCCCAGTAATAAATTGAGTGTCCATTTTCTCTTTCTGACCATTTTGACAAACAGCCAGCCATTTATGAGTACCCGTCAAGATTTAGGTACAAAAGAAATGAGATGGGGTGGGGGCTATTATGATTCACTGAAAGCCACTTCATGAAAGCAGTCGCTACAGCCCACTTCAGCTCCTCCAAACCATAATTCCCATAAACACTACTGGAACTTTACTGAGTGCAAAAACCACTGGCTCCATCTGAGTTTTTAGAGAGTTGGAGTTCACTTTTCAGAACCATGTTGAAGATATACAATCAATTGCTCTTTTATTATATTTTTTTGTACAGTTGTCCACTTTATTCTCGAGCAGTGTGGGATACTGAGAAACACTTTCCCATGGTAAGATGTGAACCTTACTGCCCACAGTCAGTCCTAATGGATGCCTTTAGCGAGCTTTCAGTGGGAGAAAACAACAGGAGAGGGTGTGTAGTAAAACTGAAACAGATGGCGCTAATAAAGTCCTGTCGGTCCAGTTAGTCTGGTTATTGACTGTCCTGAGTCCAGGTAATGAAAGGACATTGCTGACATGTCACATGTCACCCCATTGTCTTTGTTGTGACAGACAGACCCTAAACTTGAGATTAAAAGAGACTTCTTCTGCTCTTGTTTGTTCTTTAATGACCTTGCAAGAAATCAGTTTGCTCTCCAAAATCCAATACAGATTGTCATGTCTTCCTCATTTATCAGGCCTAAGCCCAAGGACGCTAATGCTGAGTGAGTCTCTTGCAGTTTGTAATGTTTGTAGACACCTCTGTAGCAGCACAGCATGCTACCTTTCTTCTGGGGGTGTCCTGGGAATCATTCCACTGTAAAGCTGGTGGTTGGGCATTACAGACATAAAATGAAATGTCTATGAGCTTTCAGTCTGTCTAATGATACATTTTGATAGCTTTGTCTTCCTTGAGATGTCCTTTTTATTATTTTTGTGATACAGTTAAGACCAAACACATGTCACAGTCAGTAGCCCGTGGCCTCGGCAGCTCTAATGAGACATAAATGAATTTAGTGTTGCCACATACATCTCCTGAACGGTTATTATCAGGATTATTGTTGAACTGTTGTGAATGGGGGAGATCTTTTTTTTTTAAAAAAAAGCTGCATTGGACTAGAAGGGGACATGATTGGCTGATGTTACATATGTCCTTGATTACCTTCCTTCTGCTTTTATTTTAATAAGTGGCATTCTTTGTACTCCCTGGGACAGCTAGACAGTCTGACACACGATGAGAATAAATATTGCATGTGGTAGACATTAAGCTGTCATCCTGGAAAAAAAAGAAGAGATGGAGAAATCCGTGTGCTGTTCTTCTGCACTACACTTTGCCTGCTCTTGTCACAATTGTCACATCTTGATGACTCCCCCACCCCCACCCCACCCCAGCCCCCTTATTTTGTCTCTCTCAGTCAACTGCCCTGAATGACAGCATGGATACCCCATATAGAGAATTATTTTGGGTGCTGTAAAATGTACTCCTTTGGTTACCGTTTGTATTTTTTATTTCTGTCCCACCCCCCCAAAAATAAACAAGGCCATAGCTTTGAAAATGTGTTCTGAACAACCATGATAAAGGCAAAACCAGGAATGATGGCTAGTTAGGGTTTTATCTATCATGTGCGAACATTTAAAGTCACAAGATTTGTCGTAAAAATTTTAATGGGCGTAGTTATCAAAGAAGATAAAGTTGCTCAGAAAAGCTTGTTACCAGCACGCCCTCAAGGTTTGTTTCAGTTATGCTGTGAGATGATGCTCTTAATTAAAGCTGCTTCCATTGTGCCCCACCATCTCATGATTACGCTGAACGCTGAAAAACGTTGACAATATTGACGACAGTGTGCGTTTGTATCAGATCGTCCTTCATCTCAGAGACTGAAGTGTATTGCCTTTCCATCCAGCCATGGCCACAGGGAGCAGACAGCTTCTGCACTCTTGTCGCTCAGGAGCTCACCACTGGGAGGATGAAAAGCTTCCTACAGGGCCCCCGACTTCCCAGCCTCAAAAGCTGCCATGAGCTCATTTCTATCTCCCTTCACAGAGGAAGGAAAGAGGAGGGGGTTAGTGTTCGCCATGTGCTGCAACCTGGTGGGACCAGCAAAACAGAGGTGACCCTGGGTTTATTACTCGATGAGTCTGAGCCCGGCATGTGAACCAGTAGCTGCTGAGATATGTGAAAAGGCTCAGTAACACACCTAGGTTCAGGTGCTGGGCTCTCCACCTGTGGGTGTGTCAGAGGATGTAGGTACTGGATTACTCATTGGGTCTGTCAGCATTCAACTGCATGTGAAAGGAGCACTAAAACTGGAGGTGATGCCCCCCTTTTACAGGCTTAACTGGCTAAGCACTCATAATAAAGCTAACCTGTATGAATATATGTCAGACATACGCCCAGGTCATTGTCTCAGGTAGTAGGTACTTTAGAAACCTCCGTTGTTCACCCTCCTGAGCCATTTAAGCAGATCAAAGCTCTGACAAAGCCCAGGGAAGCCCCAGACATGCGGAAACACAGGAATTATGTCCCCTTTAGGACTCCTACACAAAAAGACAAATAGACTAGCCCCCAAGGGTGGCCCCCTGTGGGACATCTCCATTCAGAGCCAGTGTGTTGTGGAAGCTTCAATTGTTTTGTTTCTTATTTTGTCATTTCACAATATATTGTGTTTTAGATGTGTTGTAAATACAACAGGCATTGAATATAAAGATTAGAATGAATTTATGTTTTCCCTGATGCAAGATAAACAGATATACTGAGTTTTGCACTGTTGTTTTCATACTTTATTCCTTAACATAAGCTAAAATAAATAATGCATGTTTTAGATTTGTAAAAGTTTGATGAAAGCACATATAAGAAAACTATTTTTCTTTCCTTGAATTGAGAGCAGCAGGAAAAGCACAAACATGGCTTGTTCCTTTGCCTTGTTTGAGCCCTCAAGCTGGTGAATGATTAGCAGAAATAATGTCCCTGTCACCCTTAATCACATTAAAATGTGGTTAACATTTAATTTTTCCCACTTGATATGCAAAAATTTCCACTTGATTTGCAGCAAAGGCCATTGGAATTCCATTATAAAAAGAATAAAAATTTCAGGCATCATTTGTTCAAAGAGGGATATCAAGATCAGAAAGTGCTGAATCTTTCTATTAACTGAGCACTGAGAGATGGCACTCAGTGCTGGGACATAATGGGAGACTAACAAGACATGGACACGCACGCACATGCGTGCTTGCACATATACACATTTGTACTGGATTTCTCTTCGTTTAGACATGCAAAACCTTTTTAAAGAGGATCTATTAGAACAAATATTTTATTTGTGGATGGTAAGCAAATGGGAAACAAAGCAACTAGACCCCTGCTTTAAAACATGAGTCAAGCCTGTTTCTTGTATCATAGAATGAGAGGAAATCCTGACAATGATATAGAGCAGACTTAACTGTAAACAGGCCTTAATGCATATAAAACAACTCTTTAATTTTTTTTCTGAGATACAGATGTGCATTCATAAATTAGAGTTTCATAAACAAATGAGAGACAAGAACAGGATAAATGTTTTACATAAACATTTTCCCCAATTTACCATTCATATAAAATTTCCTAAGAACAAATGGGAAGGACATAAATACAAATTGCAACGTGGCAGCAGTGAAGTTGACAGAATTGGTTTTGGGAGTCCTGTTGATGGCCCATCAAAGCTTTTAATTGACAGTGCTTTGTTTCCGGAGTTGAGGGAAGGGGGTGTTTCATGATCCTGTGGCAAGGTGTTTGTCTGGTCCTGTGTCACTCAGTGCAAGGACCCAGAGACTCCCGTGCTCATTTGCAGCTCACATTCTCCGTCTCAGCTTCACATTATTAAAATCATCCCTCAGCTTTCTACCAAGAGCCTCTTTGTTACTTGGCTGGCTTGGCTCAGCTCTGTCAAGTCTTCACCAATTACAGTCTCAGGTACAATGGTCTATTCAAAGGATCACAGCCCTTGACTGGTGTGGAGAGAGTGATTTGCGAATCATTATTCAGCCGCCTGTAGAGAACGCAATACCTGAGGAATGCAAATAACGTGCCACCAAATAGACAGCTGTGCTGCTAAAAGTGACATCTCTTTTTTTTTCAGGTTTTTGGCTTTGACAAAATGTTTTTTTTTATGTTTCTGTCCTTTGTTGGTGAGATATTTGGCAGCCACCTTGTTGCAGTGGCAGTCAAACATCAACTCGGCAAACACAGTGTGAACAGAAAGGAAAATATTAGGTTACGGCTCTTAATAGATGTGCATCTGAACAGGCAGACAAAAATGAATTATGAGGCATTGCAAATTTACCCTGTAGTGTTATTGTAGTTTGTTGGGGAAAAACATCCCATCAAAGCAAAACTGTGCACTCTCTGTGCCCGTTACCCTGTCATATATTGTATATTGATCATCATTAAGTAGGAGCAGTGCTATGGTGCTAAAGTGGTGACATTGTTATTGGAATAGATGTGGTATTCAGGTGGTCAGGTTCCTCCCAGTCTTTGATTCTTATGGGCTTTAAACAGGAAACTAGGATTACAGATAATGACAGGGACCCCTTAGAATCAATCCAGCCTAGGAGCTCTGTCAGGCTCGCCGTGTGAAAATGGATTTGTGTGGTGCTGTTCTTTGTGACCTGTCCAATCCCAGCCTGAGAGCTTGTAGGGCTAATCTCATAATTGCCCTAACCCCCTTGCATTGTTCTGACTGAGAGTTACCATTAAGTGTGAGGATACCTTTGTCCTGCAATGTCAGGTGTCCTGCTGGAGTACAAGACAAAAAGAAAGAAAACTCAGGCAGTGAAGAGAAAGATAAATTTTAGACATTATAAAGTAAGGAATCACTTAGTGGTTAGGTGTTGTACCCCATCCTGGCTTTACATTAAATGTTCCATTAGACACTCAGCAGGTGAGCGACACTGTTTTTTATAGTACATTTTTATGTGTTAAGAGGTGTGGTGGGAGGTAACTGAGTACATTTACTCAAGTACAGTATTTACAGTAAGTACAGTTCTGAGGTACAGGTATTTTACTTGAGTGTTTTCATTTTATGTTACTTTATACTTGTACTCCACAACTATTATTTGACTGTTTTTATTGACAGGTATCCTGTTATTCTGACAGGTGGTCTGTAATCAAGTCTTTAAAGTCTTACTTATTATCTGCTGATGCAGTAAGAATATCCTGTCTTGTTTTTAATGCAAGTGAACCTGTAGTGTTGCATGTTTCTTTTATAGCTCCATCCGAGTCATCCTCTTTCACTTAAGCACGCATCAGATCAAATGTTTAGCCTGAAAGTTTTATGACATAAATGCTACTTTCTGAGTGCAGTTTCCTGCAAACACACATAAGTTCAGCCGCTCTCATGAGTATGCATGCACCGACAGACAACAAATGCTTCACTTTAATCAAGTCCTCCAACTTGTGTGGTGGCTGCTGTTTGTTTTTGCCAGGTTAGCAAAAATCAAAGAGTGGGTGGACAGTCACGACCCCGGAGCCTTGGTTATCCCCTTCAGCGGCGGCCTGGAGAACCAGCTTCAGGACAAGAGTGAAGAAGAGAGGCAGAAGTACTGCACAGAGCACAAGACACAGAGGTTAATTAGCATTCAGTCTCCCCACACTTTATTATCAGCTATGTCCTCCATGCACTCCTTTAATTGCATGTGCTGATAGAATAATAAATGGCAGAGTAATTACCATTATAAAGCAAAGGATCCCTCTTCTTACTGAACAACTCAGTCAAAGGGTTTTCCTCTAAATTAAGTTTTTAACTGTCATCTGTCATCTGTAGGTATAATTATAACTTGGGCATTTTGGCTTTATTGTTCTCATGTGAAAACCTCTAAGGAGAGAAAAATTGTGACAGCAGATTTTTTTCCCCGTCCGTGCAGAACGAGCATCGGGTTGAATTCTTAAAAATGCTAAATGAGTCCACAAGCTTTCTAATTAATCAAAGAAACCTTTGGAGAGTTGAATGGCTTATGTGAAATGAAGTGACCCATCTTATTCACTTAATGAGTTTATATTGGAATGAATGGGGCCTTGCCACTGAAGTGAACTTTGTCTAGGCGTCAGTGGCAATAAAGAATACCTAAACAGTTCAGATCTCTGGATTCAAGCTGCAAATTTTCTTCACCAGCGCCCTGAGCAAGATCATCAAAGCAGGCTACGCAGCCCTGCAGCTGGAGTACTTCTTCACGGCTGGACCAGATGAGGTCCGTGCTTGGACCATTCGGGTAAGAGCCAGCTGCCCGCTGAGCACATGCACGAGAGTGTGAGGGTGTGTACCGCATGTACATGCACACAGACACATAAACGAATGCACACCGTGTCCCTCGTTTCACCCTGCTGTCACCCTCACTGATATCACACACTTTCAACTTTGTCATGGTTGTGCTTTAGCTAGTCATTACAGGCCAAGGATAACTTCAATTACTGGTAAGCTGCTGAACAGTGAAAGTGGGGGCTACACTGATTGCGGAGGGCAACAATTGATTTTGCCCATTACGTCCATGAGAATGTTTCCATCCTGTGCAGATCTGCCTGCCCTCCTCCTGCCGTTGGAGATAAGGAGCCTGTGCATTGTGCCTGCCTAATCTGTGTGACGGAGGTTGTCTGTGCCAAAATTGATGTCGCTTTTCATTCGGCTGTTTGTGGGCCTTCCTGGGGGCTCCTCCTCCCTGTGTGTCTCAGTTTACTGAGCCTGGACCGCTGAGAGCTTTGTGCAACAGGATCACAGGATTTACATCAATACAGATGTTGGTTTTGCATGCTGTTATTGTGTCATTTTTTTTCTGAACAAACAGTAGTATTGAGTGCAAATATAATAAGGTATTTGATCAGCCAGGAGTTACATATGATAAATCCATGTAGGTGATTTAATACAGCCAACTGCTGTAAACATTTGGGTTCTGTGCTGTTGTACGCAATCATATCAGTTCCTATTGAAAGGACATTTCATTGACAGGACACAAAAGTTTTTCTCAAGAAGTTAAAAAGCTTAATTTGTTTGTTTTTTGTTCTTTTCTGCAAAAGTTAGGAATGTTTAAAAATGAGCATCAGGTTATAAAAATATCTGCAGATGTATGAATATTAGTGTTTAAAGTGAAAAATGAGAATGAGCATTATAAACAGAATTACAGCTGATATTTCAAACTAAATGATAAGATATTTCAATTGATACTAAAAAGCAAATAATAGAAACGGTTTCACATCATCCACAGTCCACAAAACATTTTTAAACTGACAAAATTAGTAAACTACAAATATATTTATCTCACAAAATTTAGCACATCTACAAATGTTTCATAGTGCTGTCACCATGCTCTTTACATGGCACCTCTCATTTTTAGCATAGCCGTGGTAAATTGGTACCAGCTGAAATAAATGGCATTGGAAGCAAATGAGTATCCAGGCAGTGGTCTTGTGTCCAGCCAAAAACTGTTTGCATTTCACCACCAAAACAAACAGAATGATAATTTCATTCCATTTCACTCCATTTCAAAAAGAACCCCACCACTGAGGGGAACATGGGGGGACAGCAGTCGGTGGAATATGAACTTTGAGTTTGAATAGTAACTACATATCAGTGGATTTCTCGCAAAAACAAAGCACTGCTCAAATACGTTTCCCTCATAAATCCCACTGAGATGTGGCAAACTGTTTTTACAGCCTAACCAGTTGCCTCAGAGGAGAATATCAGTGTGGTTTTGGAAGATCCAAATGTGCCCTTTAATAAACCTTAATTGTCTCAGGTTTAATGTCCCAATATGTCATGATAATACTGGAAGTCAATCTTGTATTTCAGTCTTGTTTTGTAACACATACTGACTCATTACCCCATACTGTGTATTCTTTTTGAAGATTATTTCTGGGTGTTTTACTTTTGTAAAATGGTTAACAAAGAAGTAGGCAAGGCAAGTTTATTTATATAGCACATTTTCACACATAAAGGCAATTCAAAGTGCTTATCACAATGCACACAAATAGTTAAAACATTACAATGCAAATTAAAAGCAACAATTACACAACAGTACAAAATATAGCAACATGCAAGTGTAGATACCTAGTACTTTAGAATAGCTGTGGCAGGCTGTCTGGATAAAACATCAAGCCAAGAAAGAGAAAGAAAGAAGCAAATATGAAGACAGGTCTTTGACCGCCTGCCAACAGAGCACCCCGTGCTGATACTGTAAGCAAAGATTCACGTTTTGATCAAAAATGCTAATTTTATATCAGTGTAGCAAACTTCAGTAACTGTTCTAATCCTTTTGTGTCCTTGTCCTTTGTCACTGGCTAGAAAGCAAAGTTATACTTCTGCTTGTAACAAGAATACCAGACTTCTAAACACGGCTCAGCCACATCCAAATGATTCACTTCAGTGTTTTTATCATATTAACATTAACTGTATAGATATGGATGAGATGAAACACATCCAAAGAAGTTTAAACACAGACGTAGGTGAACATTTCTATTATTGCCTCAGACTGTGTACAAGCCAGAGGGGAAGATGAGCGCACTGCCTTTTTTTTTAACAAAGGACATATTACATTTTAGTGACATCACCGGCTTTAAGCGTGACGGATGTCCTCGCTATTTACGAAAAAGTCCTGAAACACTTCAAAGGCATTCTCAAAAACAAGCTTGTCCTCCTTGACATGACTGATTACAGCCAGCCTTGATTGTGTGAGGGGCATTTAGTCAGGTAAGCATCAGTGAGTAACTATATTAAGCCAATACATCTTGCATTGTAAAAACTACGCTCAGTAATGTCATGCTCCTAAGTCCTTTAACATGCTTTATTAGGCAGCCTCGAGGTGACCATTATCTATCAGCCTGCTCTGCACAGCTCTTAACTAGGACAATGTGGATCTCTTGTAATGCGTCATATGAAAAAAAATCCCACCCCTAATCTATTTTTCTTCAGATAGACAAACCTTGATGCTGATTAATGGTAGTTAAACTCACAAGCACTTCGTCAATGAAATTGCAAAGAGATGGTAATGTATTAGAGTCATTAAATACGCATCATTCTTTTGGCATGAAATATGTTGACCCCAACCTGATTATATACATAATTAAAACTGCTCAACAGTTCCTGAGCACAGAGAGCTGCAGAGCAGAGAGAGAGGCAGCAGGTCGACAGGCAGGAGTCATAATGATACACGGCAGCCACGTCACTTATTCGGCCCATTTGTCATTTCCACCCAGCATTATTTTAGTGCACATAAATTGCACAATTTATCAATCACCACTTGTGTCTTTGAGTGTTAAAAAGAATTCATGGAAGTATTTTTGAAACTATTACATTGTTACAGTATATTTTGCTTTGTAAATCTGAAATAACTTTAGGGACATATGTAAATGTATGTTTTGAGGACAAAACCATTAAAGCCTAAGCCAATTTAAAGATAAAGGTTTCACACACTCTGGCACTTCACCATTATTAAGTACTTGGATCTGAATTACTAAGTTCTGGAGTGCCACAATAGTTAAGGCCTGATGCAGTGAAGTTTATACCACCTTGGCTTCTCACTGCAACACCAGGTCTTCTTGCTGTCATGACCAGATAGCTGAGCAGCGACCCACAATGAGGCAAGATTGCTTGGACAGAAATCAATACCACCACGGAATGGGAATCAGAAGGCATTGATAGCAGTGCCGGGTCCTTATCGGTGTCCAGGCTGCCCGAGCAGGGGCACAGCCGAGTGGAAAGCTATCCAGAAATCAGGACTGATGCAAGAATACCCCCAACTGAAAACACCCCAGAGTGATGCTCACAACGCTATCACCCTATCAAACATCATGTCGCTTGCACGCAGTAATCCATCTTCTCCAAAACAATTCATTTGTCTTCTCTTTTCCTTCCTTGTGACAGAAAGGAACTAAGGCTCCACAGGCTGCAGGGAAGATCCACACAGACTTTGAGAAGGGCTTCATTATGGCCGAAGTAATGAAATTCCAGGATTTTAAAGAGGAAGGCAGTGAGAGCGCTGTCAAGGTGAGCAGTCATGGTGCCAGAGGAGATGAGGGGAAGTCTCCTGTGATCAGTGGATCTGACAGTCCCCACACAGCTCCTACTGCAAACTGCTCTTCACCTTTACTCAGGGGAAGAAATTACTGCACACACTCCAGCACCACTCCTGACAAGCCAGCTGATTCTGGCTCTAAACACTGCCATTCTGCTCCAGCTGTGCATATCTTTACCACAATGTGTCTTAACTGGCTGATGGTAGTTCTTGTTCATGGTTCAGCACTGTCGCTCAGAGGTAGCACTTCTTCACCACACCAGGCGTTTATCAGCTCTATAGAGTGCATCGTTAGCTTAGAGCTCTCTGTTGCCAAATCCCCAAGACACTGCAGGCATGTGACAGTGATATAAAGCAGCACGTTAAATAAAGTGTGAAATTCCTCAAATAAGGACTGTTTCATGGACGGGTTGCGCAGAAATGTGACTTGCATATCTTATTTTTTGATGGCCAGTGTTTGTTTTGACCTTTTAACTGGGCTGTGGGTTGTTCATGTGCGCACTCCTGTCAAATGTAATAACTGATTTCATGGTGAATTTGTGCAGACAATAACTGGGCGTCAGCTACAGCAGGTACTTTGCAAAATGCTTTGAAATTCTTTTCGTTCCTACTGCAAGTGTTGTTTTAGGTTTGCCATCAAATTAGTGTCATATCAACAAACTAATTTGGTAATTGAAGGTACAGTTAGTCAGTTAATCAACACTCTAGGATATCTATCACATCAAGATGCTCTTTTTTATTATTTAATTTCTGTATAAGCCATACTCTAAATTGAACTCTCGGTTAACTGAATTAAAGCAGAAGTGACTCTGCCCATGCTATGTGTGAGCAGCAGCTGTAAGCCACGCTGTTACAGTCCCACTATCACCACCATCAGCACAATATGCCGACTTACAGATTCAACTAATGTAATTATGGGGACACACAGGGACCTGCAGGGACCAGTGTTACCAGGAAGTGCTATGAAAGCATTTAAATCTCTTTACTATTCAGCCCTTTTTTAAAATAAGTATTTAATATTTAATGCAGCAACAGTGTATTGTCCACATCCTTCATAAGCTGCAAACAGAGTGTGAAATGTGTCGGTCTCTGGGGGGGTTTCACCATTGTTATCTGAGGTTGAGATCTGAGTGTCAGGTCCTTACTGCATGCTCTCTTACTAATCCCTTTTTGAGCCTCATAACAACATGGAGCGTTTCTGACTGTGGTATCAAGGCCTATGCTATTTAATGCCAGTTGTGGGAATAGGCGTCTGAATAGGGCCAGTGTACTGGGATATCACATTATTAGTAATCATATCTGCTTAAGCCAAGCTTGCTGCTCCAGATGGCTGCTTTCAAGTGCAAATGAACCAGTTAGTCGTGTCTGGTTTAATACATACTCAGGAATCACAACTAGCCATTGATCCCCCCCCTTCCCCCACCACCATCACCACCACCTCTCCCCGTCTCCCTCTCTATCCAGTGTTTCTGGTTGTATTGAGCTTGGATTAAATGGTCTCCTGAGCCTTTAAAGGGACATTGATTCTTCTAATTAATTGTCTGCTGTGCAGAACCAGAATGCATAAACCTGTCCGTATTAGCACTTCAAGTCAATTATTTTGAGTTTGCCGGGAAGGAGAACAAACACTTACTGTATACAAAAGAAATGTTAGAACTTATTTTATTTACTTGAGGAGTTTGATAGTGCTGTAATCAAAGACTTATTAACATTTTGTGCTTGTGCACATGAAACTGAAATGGGCAGATTATTCTCTCAGTGGGAATTCAGGCACCCCTTGAACAAAACATGGAAGCCTTAGTGTGTGTGTGTGTGTGGGTGGGTGTAGGTGTGTGTGTGTGAGAGAGAAATAAGAATGACATTGCATTTGGAGTAAAATTATAGAAGGTGATGAACTAGATGGATAGTAAACCTACAGTATTATTTTCTCTTTTTACTTACAATATAGTGTACATTGTTATTATTGGCTCTATTGTGACCATTAAGCTAATTAATGAACGTCTAACATATGTAACAGTCTATTATTTGTGCATCATACATTATTTTGTTTGTTATTTATTGTTAGCTGTTTTTTTCATTCAGATTTTTTATATTATTTTACAGGCAGCTGGGAAATACAGACAACAGGGAAGAAACTACGTTGTTGAGGATGGCGACATCATCTTTTTCAAATTTAATGCACCAAATGCACCAAAGAAAAAGTGACACAGAGTAGTCTATTTGTGTACATAACTGACTGTATTGTTACCTCTTTTGGCTAATAAACACTGCCACGTTCTCACTTTTTTGTTTCTCCTGTAGGATCAACCTCCCCCCTCCTCACGTGCTAAAAACACAGGTTCAGTAAACTCTGACAGCTTTGCTATTTAAGATCAGGATCGGCCCCCACTCCAAATTGTAGCAGCATTTGAAGGAGCATATTACTCTCCAGATACTTCATTAATCTCCATCATGGGTGCCAGCACTGACACAGCTGACAGCGGGGACAATGCCACCTGCTCCTCTCCCCCTTCTGCAGATAATGCATGTTTTACAGTAGCCCAGATGTCTACACTCAATAAAACATTTGACAAAACCAGTCTGTGTGTGTTTTGGGATGTCTGTATTGAGTGGGAAGCTGCATGGGGATGGTGATAGCGGTCCTGCCGACCACTGATTAGAGAATTAAAAGACACAGCTGACATTGACTGTAGCAGAGAGGGGACAATTATAATTAAATCTGTTAAGTGATGCTGATTTTAGAAGGGCACATGCAGGATGCAGGTGTTTTGGCCAAAAGATTTGGTTAGTTTAAATGAATATTTGCAAAGTGATTGAGTCAACCTTTAATTTACAATTTTTGTTTTATGATTGATGAATATGTGCATCCTCTGCTTTTCTGCTACTACAGTACTGAGCTACAATCCTCAAATACCATCTTTGTTATGTTTAGTTTCCTTACTCCCATCCCTGAACAATGAGGGCACATACACGCCTAGAAAAAGAAGAATAAGAAATATGAAATCAAACCATAGTTTCGCAAAAACATCCACATTTTATGATATTCTGATAGAGGCTGACACAATTCACAAGCACAACCAGAAAACGATTCCTGTTGTCTGAAGCAGTGTTTTTCTCACCCCTATACTTTCTGTGCAAGTGTTTGTGAAGCATTTATGCTGATGGAATTGTATAGCTGCGGCCGCAATGCTCCACAGTAAGATTGTATTCACTGTGGGAGTCCCAAACAAGAGCTGTGGATCAGCAGTGCTTTGCTGAATATCTTGTAACCATTAAGTGTGCGGAGAACAAAATGGCCTTTTGATAGGAACAAAAAGATTGAATAAAAATGGTCATTTTACAAAGATGGTATTGCATATCCGAGTTTTGGATAGGATGTTTTATGGAGCCGAGCTTGTGCTATAGCACTACAAAGCACAGCGTTTGTCATGGAAATAAGGTGGATTATAGTCTTTAAGGCTGGAGATCAGTGAAAAAATATAGGATACTGTTTATGGTGGTTAGCTGGAACAAAAGAAGGGCAGCAGTGTGCATCAGATAACATTAGTCTTACTTTGCTTGTTAACTTTAGCATTAAACACTGATTTTAATCACTTAACCCTATAAAACCATTTGTATCATATTTCATACGTGAAGTTTCTGAGCAAAAAAAAATCACCAAAAATGCCCCATGTATCAAATGTGATACAAAAGAAATAGAAATAATCTAAATAATATGGCACCTCTATTCCTATATGCCTGGACTGTCTGTCTATGCATATATGGCAAATAAAAATCGTGAATCTTGAATTACGAATCATGAATTATATTTTGGGTTTTATTAGAAGGTTTAATAAACATCTCAGTTCCAAAAAATTAGAATGTTCTGGCTATTTTTTGATATGTTGGGCTTTACAGGGTTAAAGATATTTCATGTAGCAGACCAAGGAAGTCATTGCTACCATTTACACCCATATACTGTCCTCCATGCAACAAGACACTGTTTTCAGCTGACTGTTGTCTAAGTGAAACCATGCAAATCCTCTGGAGAGCACTATGAGGGCTTCACTTTGAGCTGTTTTTGAATTCTTCTAGGGGTGGAAGTGGTGTTGGCCAACCAAAACCCCACATAGAAGATTATTTATCTGCTGTAGTTTTGAGGCTCATGGATTGATGAGCTGTTCCCAGTGGTCTGGGTAATGCGGTATTTTGTTTTTCATAAAGTAACAATAAATCTTTTCAGGGCCAGTAATAAGGCAGTCACACAGATGTTGTATAGGAACAACACACCATAACAAATTCTTTTATTCTGTGAGTGCACTGCGGCTGTTTCAGGGTTTGATACCAATAATTCTGCTGTAACAAGAGAGGTAAGAATGAATGGATTAAAAACTCAGTGGGAATCTTTTCTGTCCTGACATCATGGAACACATTTCAAAGTATTCATGCAAACATAGCCAGCTGTCAATAATGAAAATAAATACTTATAAAAGTTTTCATAAAAGCTTTCTGACTGATATAACCTATTTGACAAATTAAACGAGCCCAGAAATGTGACAGATTCTCTGTTGGTACAAATGTTCTGTCAACACCATCAATCAAGCAGTGCCACTCTGCTCTGAGGCAAACCGCAGCAGCATCAAACTGAGACGGGTACAGAGTGGAAAGCTCACTTTAAAACACTCACGGTCTACTGTTGTAAATCACATGCACACGAAAGACCTTGGAAGACTTTTAAAAAAGAATGTATGACTTATAACAAATAAACAAATAAATAATTGTGGCATTTTCACTATGCACAAGGGATTGTGTTGGGAAATTCAGTGGTTATTCTAAACATATTGTATCATATTATTACAGAGAGGAAATTATCTTTATTTTGGTTGAGAATAAATGTACTGCCATGCTGCAATTATTGCCATTGTGTGACTTCTGTGTCTGACACTTGTGCTATATACAGTACAGAGAACAGACATGAAATCAATATAAAAATAGGGCATTTCACTAAAATAAAACTTCATGTCTATGTATGAGGGTTTATGTAACAGTTTCCTCTCATTTGCGTTGAACATGACACAACTTTGCACATTGATTTATCACTCTCTCTGTCACACTGATAAAACACTGCCAGAATAAGTTTGAAAGAAAGAATTCCATACACAGCTCAGAGGAGTTTCTGAAAGTAGTGTTTAAATCATTATGTAAGGCTGACAAATATGGTCTCTTTTTGGCATCAGTTATTACCATTGTTGAGGAGTAACTAGTTACATATAAACTAGTTAATGAAGAAAAAAAGTATTACAGTTACAAATCAAAATGTTGATTATAAAGGGTTCCATCTGAACATATTCTTTTCAGTAAAAAGCTTAGAAC
>NW_018127910.1:559441-605117 GCF_001952655.1 Monopterus albus | reverse complement strand
TTTGGGATATTCTGTTCTCTAGATAGACACCCTTCATTTGGCAGTATGCGATCAAATTTTGATTGCATGCCGTAGCCATGTCATCAGACACAAATGTCATTCACTGGTGGAAATTCAACATTTTCCTTCTGAAATCAGGAAAGGGCTCTAACATTACAGTACAGTGTAAAGCTTGCTTATCAGCAGTGAAAGTGCTGTCAGCATCAAAATGCTCCATGTCAAACCTGAGGGAACATTTAAGTAAGTTAACATAACCACACAGTCTCACTCGCATAAGACAAAGAACCTCCTGCCCCACTATGTTATTTATGTGTTCAAGATGGAATTTGCCTCTATATTTTGTTTGGTGCCAGTCCAGTAGGCAGCATATTTTTTGATATTTCAGTGTTATTGCCCCGTTTAAAACATTTGTTAGAAAGGTAATCCAAAAGCAATCAAAAGTAATATGTTACATTACATACATCACATATGTGAGTTTTGCACATCTTTAGCAGCTGATGATCCTTGTTTTGTCTGAGCGTGCTAGCTAGTTACATTACTTTGATGAATTAAAACAGTTACATTACTTATTATAATTTTATGAGGTATCTTGTAATGTATAGCCTTTTTCATTTAAAAAAAAGCCTTCCCAACACTAGCTCTTACCCCCACCAAGGCAGATGTAATGTTTTTGTTGGCATTTGTTGTTTGTT
Source organism: Monopterus albus (assembly GCF_001952655.1). NCBI lineage: Eukaryota > Metazoa > Chordata > Actinopteri > Synbranchiformes > Synbranchidae > Monopterus > Monopterus albus. The sequence goes on along the minus strand of NW_018127910.1, from coordinate 604,425 downwards.
GGTTTGTTCACAGCATAACTCAAAAAGTAATGAATGGATTTTGATAAATGTTTTTGGAGAGGTAGGGTATGGTCCATGGAACACTCCATTAGATTTTTAGTTTAATGCTGATTCAGCTCATCATCCACATCCAGGATTTTTTTTAGGATTCTTCACCATTGTGAGATAATTTCATTATTATTGCTTCTAACTTCACACATACAGTAATGCTTGGAAAACATTTCAAGGTAACATCCACATAAGAGCTACCACAGACCACAGTGTAACCTGGATCCAAGTAATATTCTGGATCTGCTGATCCACAATGTTCAAAATGACTCAGTTCACAGAAAACTTGCCACTGTGAGACAACAGGTAATGCGACAGACTTGCCACTAACATCAAATTCTAGGCGAAGCTCTGCTGATTCAATAAAGGGTCAACAGATTTGACATATCTTCATAAATTATTGAACTTGGTCCTGAAGAAAATTGCCATTAGTGAAATACTTTTTAAACATAATTTTCAAACTAATAATGATATCAATATGATTCCAGTTGCTGGAGGTAGGTTTTCATGGTCAGTGAATCATATTATGGGGGTCCAACTATCATGGGAATAATGCTTTTAGGTGTAATGGCGTTATGGGGACAGTGAGCTGCCTTGGGTGAGGTTTGTGCACTCTGTCTAGTTGCTTTAAAATAAAATGACTTTTTGTGACTTTTTTCAATGAAACAAATGATTTAAGCATTGAAATGTTTCTAAATGTTTCATTCTACATGGATCATAGTTAATCAGCCATGTGGAGTCCAAAAACACCTCATATGCAATGACCTTGTTATACTCAAACATTTTACTCTTTATACTGTGCATGTGATAAAAAGCATAACAGTATCCATTCTTACTTTGACTAATTAGTCCAGTATGGCTGTATACTGTAACCTAGAAAGCGCAACACATGGCAAATTTAATTTGTATATAATAACCATAACTGCATTATTTTTCTTTATTGTTATAGTTTAATGTCTGTATTGGTATGTTGAGAGCTACAGTACTGACAACCTGAGTCAAAATCCTTGAATGTGCTGGCCTCAATGCAACCGTATACTCCATGTTAAGGAGATGTTGAACTTTCACAGTAAAAATACCATTTAAAAAATTCATGCAACTGCTTTTGATGTTGACACAGCAGTAAACTCTCTGTACCTTAGGCTAAACCTGTATGATTTTCCTGTCTCAGTGCCTCAGAGTTGTCCAGAACGCACATTTGATATTCTATACACGCGTCTCCATCCTGCACTAGTTCCAATTTTCTCTCTTAGGTTTCATTTACTGTCCCACAAGGTGCCTCCAGCAGGGCAGTTTCTCTTCATGGGGTCACTCTCTCTTGGACTAGCCTTCACGAAAACAACTGTCAATATGTTAATCTAAAACACTCAGAGCCATTGTGGACTCACTCAGTTACTCCTCTTACCTTTCACATTTCTGCACTGTGCCACAATAACAATGCCCAGTCCTGGAAGATTCTAAGAGGCTTTGTAATGAATAATAAGATCAGGGGTTTTCAACTGATTGTGGCCCAGGGACCACCACACTGATTAAGAGGCAGCTTGAGGACCACAGCTGTGGGATGACTAGACTGAATGAGCACTGTTTTAATCCTGAAAATCCCCTTGGCTTTTCTATATTTGTGAAATTTGATTACTGAAAAACAATAATTAGTACATCAAAATGTGTTTAAAAATAGAGATTAAAAATAGTGATGCCCTCAGTAAAACTAAATTACTGAATACATGGGTCCATGTATTCCAGGGTCCACCTGCCATGTGTTCACGGACCACCAGGGGTCCGCAGACCACTGGTTGAAAACCCCTGGTAAAATGATGATTGCAATTTCTCATCCATATATGGACTTGTTAATAAAGCATAAAATCTGTAACATATTTCTCCACAGCTGAAAGGTAAAAGGTTTGTGTCCATGCAGTGAAAGTGTCATAGATGCCTCTATTTACAGTTATATTTATCACATTGAATCCTTAGCGATGTGCTGAAACTCCCACTGGGTAATTGCTCCGCAAATTTCACAAATTTGTCTCCTGAGGTGACATCTGTCAATATAATCTTATTTCCTTTGTTTGCAGCTAAAACTGCAGCCAACACTCACAGCTCTAAAGACAAATACCATGATGGCAGTTATGTGTCTCCTGTAGGCCACCACATCCACCACTCAGTTGCATTTGTGTTGCTTTTAGGATATTTGAGTTTTCCCTTTAACTTGGAGGTCTTTGTAGAAATTGTTGATACATTTCCAAGGACACCTGGAGCAAGACAGACATAGCTGCAAGGTTTTTCTAAAGCTGTTTCCATTGGCCTGTGTTTACCTGACACTTGGATTGACAGCAGAGTGATTGGAAATATCCACCATTCACTGCCATGAGCTCCTGAGTGCACAGAAAGTGCTTTTGTAGTCTGGCTGTAATGGGCCAAGTTTGAATTGAAGGTTGGGAGAAATAGCCTCACTGCGGTCGTGTACTGTGAAGAGCTGACACACCACAAATAATACTCAGAAGTGGGGTCCTGATAGCATCACAGGCACAGAACAGGTACAATAGCATGCAGGCTCTCATTTCAATGCACTTTCACAATGTTGTAATGCGCACAATCAGACGGAGGGGAGGAAATCCAGTCAAATGCAAAGTCAGATTGTGTCTTGATTGTAGTACCACAATGCCACTATTAGTTTTCAAAAACAGAAAGAGTTAGGACAAATCACATCACGGCAGAATTCAGGCATATCATAGTCAGATTTTCATGTGTCAGTATGGAGTATATCTGTAAACTTAAAAAGGGATACACTGATCTAATCCATTGGATTAATATTGGCAATTACCTCAGCAGTCCACATTAAATAAAGTTTCAATGTCAGTGTCAATATAAAATTGGCAGTTTTCTCTACTAGGTACATTCATTCAGTCACAGCTGGCCACCAACTCAGTTCTTAAAGCCACAGCAGTCCCATGTCTTTTGTACCTTACATACTGTAAAAGTGTTCACAATAAATTTTATGCAAAGAGGTACAGAGATTTTAAATTTGAACAAAAGAAAACCATCAAACTGAAGCTGAGGTATTAGTGTTAGGCGATAAAATGTTAGATTGGTGCATTAAATGAAATTATTTATCTGTTTGGAATTTATAGCACCTTGTGTTGTGTTTTTGCCTTAAACCACAACAGATACACATCCCCAGAAAGGTTTTACCAGCTGCTCAGATAATGCTGTTGCTCAGTACAGTAATTCTTAAGTATTTTAGGATCATTTGAAGTTGTGTGCAAAATTTCATTGATAAGTGTTGCAATACTTGCAAATGTGTATTTTAAAGTGTATTAACTCAATGAGATTTTGATTGGTTAAATAAAAATAAAGATGCATAAAAGTTATGGTAAGCAGTGTACATGGTGGGCCTGTCAAACATTCTACATGGTATTTGTTGACAAGTGTCATTATGCGACCAGCTGACAAGACATTTATTAGATTGGGAACTGTGTCTCAGAACTGGTGTTAGTCACAGTGCTCCTGAGCTTGAGTTACAATGGGTTCAATGCTGAAGATGAATCCCATGTATTTGGCAAATAATGTAACTGTGCCTCTTTTGCTATAGCTTATCTAAACAAGCTCCACTTGCTTCTTTGCACAATACAAAGGCTATGGTCTGCTTCACTGCACAGGTTTCATTCACTGGTAACAATAACAATGCACAACCCTCACTTCCATCAACACCAATACTCTGAAACTGAAAAATCATAATAAACAGGAAAAGACGCCAAGAAATGATGACTGACATGCTCACTGACAAATAATAACACGATGTGCAATACCAATACCCAATCACCTTTATGAAGAACGGCGGGATTTCCGGTATGTGACGCAAATACTCCCAGTCAACAGTAGAGGCCCCACCCTTTGTGTTACCTACTGCCCGTCAATCAAAATACAAAAAAATTCTGATAGTTATTAACTATTTCTACGCGAATACAGCCAGTATAGTTTGCTGATCATGTCCGGTGGCTTGTGACTATCAAGACTCGCCGTTTCATAATAATTCACGCAATGACTGGTATGTAATTTCTATCTTATTCTTCACCCACGTAAGCTAACAAGCTATCCCAGGCATCCTCTGGCTAAATTAGCTCGCCAGCAGGCTAGCAGGGATGTTTGTGATACTGCTAATCATCACTGGCTAAGTTAGCGATAGCAGCTATCGCTGTGCTCGTTAGCTTAGCTATGTCATCTTATTTAAAACACATTGCTAGTCGGCTTTCCTTTAGCTAATGATTGCTAAACCGCTGTTTTCTACACGGGGGTTAGTGAGGTTACTGTCAGTTGCTATTTTATTGTTAGCTAGTCTACTGACGTGACAGATGTTAGTCCTGTATGTGGCTCTCAGGTTTGTCTGGCTAACGTTAGCTTCGGCTTTTCCAACATTATAAGCTAGCTAGGTTATATTCTTTTTGTTACACAGCCCCAGAACAGTCAATTAAACCAGAAGATATGGCTGCCTTGGACGTGGACAGCAATCGTAGCGACTTTCTGCAGCAAGAGGAAGGCAGGGGCAGTCAGGTAAGATTTCCCTCTTGGGATTATGACTCTCGCTATACGTCGTTTCTGTGTTTTCAGTAAGTGGTGCTCAAACCTGGAGGTGGAGGGGGTGTTGTACTCTGATTTAAAACTCTCAGGCAACATTTCCTCTACAGGCTGCTTACGAATCCCGCCTCTTTTGCTATGACTGAAGTGACAAACTAAACTCCAGCCAAACTGAAACATTAACAGGGTGTTCCTTTAGGTGCTGCCCGAGGGGCTCAACACATGACAAGAAAGTCCTTTAACCACCAAATTTCAGACTTTGCTCTTTAGCAGTTAGTTACAATTTAAATGGGGCCCAGACTAATGGCCACCAGCTTTCTTCCTTTTGAACTCGCCCATTGTGAATAAGACACTCGGCCATCACCCCTTGACCTGCTAGCAACCTGCTAGCATCAGATGTGGACAGAGGTGCTGCTGCTGATGTGGTAAGCCAGCACTTCTACTAGATCCAGTACAAATAAAGCAAAAGCGAACAGCTGAGTCACATTGGTGGCTGGACTGCAGCTAGGCTTGCTCGCTTTTTATGCATTAATATATTAGGATATTTCAGTGCTACAACTGGAATGTTTTTACTAGGTTAATCAGTGAAACAGACTCAGTAAGGACACCCATACTCTTCTGGTTATGTGATCAGACTGCATTTACTGGAGCTAGAACCAGTGACCTTATGTGTGACTGCTTGCAGATGCAGACATAGCTGGCAACTCCTTGAAATACAGTATATCAAGCTTCATCCTTTATGCACTCTGATAGAACAGCAACATCAGCCATGAACCACAATTACATAAGAGTAAATGAAGCTTTTTAACAAGTCAAGATACTGTATGTTGTGGGTAACTGTGTCATTTGACTGTTTCTGTTAGATTTGTTTTTATCTGTGCTTATTGATGCGATTGTTCATCAGCAGCTGTATGGGTTTCATGAGTTACTTTTTTTGTTGACTAAATGTTCTTCAGTATTAGGATGTACATTTGTTTATACTTGTACTTTCTGACATGAAATATTCTTGCTAATATGCTATAGTTGCATGAATGTCACTAGTGATAAGCTTTGAAAATAATGAAAATTGCATATAAAACAGCCTGTGTTATATTGTTGTTTGGGTGTATTTTATTCTGTAGTATGAGCTTGGATGACAATCAGGCTCTGGTGGGAGAAACAATCCACAGTAAATAAATGTTCTGCTGTGGTTTGAACCTTCTGGTTTCATTTTCAAATGGTCTCATTTAATCTATGTATTGAAATTGATTGAATAGTATTGCAGAATATTTCTGTTTCTTCTTCAACATCAAATGAGACCAAAACTCTCCTAAGATGCAAGGAGAACTGCATATGCTCTCACTTTAATGCAGCTGTAGTAGAGTTAAGTTTATACTTTTGCTATGCCACCATTACCACAGCTGTAATGAAGAAAATGTTTAAAAAAAAAAAAAAAAAAAAAAAAAAAAAAAAAAAAAAAAAAAAAAAAAAAAAAAAAAAAAAAAAAAAAAAAAAAAAAAAAAAAAAAAAAAAGGTGAAGTCTGTTTCTGACTTTTTTCACACTACAGCTGTTTGACACAGTTGATGCTAACACTGTTGTTGGCCCATTTGCTCTGGTTAATTTTGGCTGGTAAGAATTTCATCATTCAAAATCGTATGTAGATCAAATCAAGCAGTGCCTCAGATAACCACAGAAGATAAATTAAATCTTTGAGCACAGTTAGGTATAGCATAAGCTTATTTGTGTAGCACTAACGACGTACAACGTGATGTGAAAGAAATTTGCTCATTTTGCTCAGTTTTCATATTTCTGATGCTGATTGTGTGAAGTGCTAGCACCATTTTTTTCTTAAAAATATTTGGCGGTGTCCACACTCAATTTTTGAGCTAAAAGCAGCCAAACCTGACATCTGAGCAAATGCTTTACATTGCTTAATTAATCAAAAACAAATGCTTGAACTTTTTTTTTTAATGTTAATCATTTTCTTCCTCAGATATCAGATCCATCTACACAGCTAACTGGGACTGATAAATGGGAGGTATTAACCCCCACCACAGCTGCAAAGGATGAATCTGGAATGATACAGATCCAAGGTCAAGGAATATTAACATCAAATGGACAGTATGTTCTTCCTCTCCAGAACTTACAGACTCAGCCAATCTTTGTGACATCGGGAGCAGACAACTCCAATGCCAATTCAGTGCCTAACATTCAGTACCAAGTAATTCCTCATATTCAGTCAGCGGATGGACAGCTGAGCTTCTCCACATCCGGCTTGGAGGGAACAACTCTGGCTCAGGATGCCACAGGGCAGATTCAAATCTTGCCTGATGCCAGCCAGAGTCTCAATGTGACATCAACTGCAAACATCATTAATAACAACCAGAACCTCATATCGCAAACTGGTAACATCCAGCAGATCCAGGGGCTTTCTCTTGGCAGCTCCACCTTCAACAACCAGGGTCAGGTTGTCACTAACGTGCCTGTGGGTTTGCCTGGGAACATTACTTTTGTTCCTATTAACAGTGTGGACTTGGACTCCCTGGGCCTGTCTGGTGCTCAGACTATAGCAACAGGAGTCACTGCTGATGGCCAGCTGATTATGGCAGGTCAGCCCATGGATGGCTCAGAGAGTGAGGTGAAAACAGATGATCCCCTCTCACAGACAATATCAGTAAATGACTCGAATGCAAATCCTGAGATTTTTGTGCCATCATCTTCCGCTCAGCTACACGTTCCAGCAAATGAATCGGGTCTGCTGACGCAAGACACATCGGTGTCACCAGACCAAGCTGACTCAAGTTCCAGTCTCCAAGAGCACTTCATCCAACAAAATCAGGAGCAGAGCATCCAGGTGTCCTCAGCTCAACCCATAATCCAGCTGCAGCAGGTGCCTGTTCAGACCACAAACGGTCAAGTAGTTCAGTCAGTGGCGACAGGCGGGCAGAGCCTGCAAAACGTGCATCTGATCAATCCAGGAACCTTCATCATCCAAGCCCAGACAGTCACACCATCCGGTCAGATACAGTGGCAGACCTTTCAAGTTCAGGGAGTGCAGAACCTGCAGAACCTCCAGCTGCCCACCTCACCACCCCAGCAGATAACCCTGGCTCCAGTCCTGTCACTGGGCTCCAATCCTGTCAGCATCAGCACAGGGCAGATCCCCAACCTACAGACAGTGACAGTCAACTCAGTGCCCCAGCAGGAGGGAGATACAGACATCCCTGGAGGTACAGTAGCTTTGTTTTAGCAGAATATATACAGGAAACAACCTGTTCTTAAAGACCCTGCACAACCATGGTAAACCCACACAGGTGATTACTCTGGCTGATTAGACCTCTTCTTGTGGCTGTGTGGGTGTAAACAGACTGTGCTTGATTGACACGTCCCTGATACTCATGTCAGCTGTGTTGTACCTTTTGTGAGTGGAACAAATTAGGCCTTTATTATTTGTATTATGCCACAGATTTGGGTGATCTGATGTAATTCTAGTGTAGCTCCTCCCACTTTTAACCTCAGCAGAGGACTAATCATTTAAACTCCTGTGAGGTTGGGCAGACCCAGTCAAAATCATTTTAATTGATCATTTTACATGCCATAATTGTGTGCTAATCTACTTAATTTTTATTTTCTTGCATAAAAAAAATTCTACCACTAATGTTTTAGTGTCTTTCAAAAGGGTCAGTCTTGAGTAAATTACTTTTAAAATGCCATTTTGTACTCAGTTGCTGTATTTATAAGACTAATTCAATGATGATGAATGGAAATTAGTTTGTAGTGTTCAAAGTATGGTTCACAGTGACATCATTATACATATTTGGCTCTTGTACTGTTATATGGATGTAAGTGTTATTTTTGTTGTTAGTTAATTTAACTTTTTTAAATTGTCACAGCGGGAAAAGCACAACTCTAAATAATGAAATAATGTTTGTGACGGCTTACTGATACACTTAAATAGAGCAGAGCCATCCCAGTGTTTCCCTCAGAAAATTTTTCAGGCACAGTGTCAAGAGGTTTTGCACACACACACACTAAAATGTTTGGTTATTTATTTGTCGTGCAACACCAGACCTTTGGTTGGTAATTTCCATGTAAAGGTCACGTAATACAAAGAGAGTATTAATGAGATGTATTATTGCACACAGATAACTGTCAATCTGTCAGTTATAACAGTCTAAGAAAAATAAATAAAAAGATACAATCCACATAATGAAATATATCAAATAATAAAAGTATAATAAACTATCAAGTTGATGCAAGCTGCAATTTGAACTGCCCAGCAATTGAAAACTAACTGCTTCTTTTTCATCACGGGCAGAGTGTGCATGATTCATTGCTGCACCTAATTTTTCTCCCCCAGTTCTGGGTCCCAGCCAGATGTTCTGTTTGCTTCTATCAGCTGGTTCACTTGCAACATACGTTTGACACATAGCCTGTATAGCTTGCCATCCCCCCTTCTGTCCCTCTCACCGCTCTCCCTTCTAGCACTTCACTACCTCTCCCCTCTTCCTCATTTTCATTTGTCTCCACAGTTTTGGAGAAAACCGTTAATATTTTTGACTGAGTATCCCCTGGTTTCCATCTCTTAGGTGGTGCCACACATTTGCTCTGTGATCATTATTTAGTGATCAGTTATGTTAAAATCCTATAATGACACTGAATGGTGACACACTTAACATTGGTTTAACATATGGAGAGTGCAGACAAGGGACAAATACAGTGACGTTGCGGTTCCATGAGAAAATATTAAATAGCACAAACTTACTGTAATTTGGAGAAGCCTGGGTGAAGAATCAGTGAAGATAACACATTGTTTCCATAAACCTCTGTGTATTTATGAAATCCAGTAAAAAGGGTGTTCTCAGGTCACTCCCATTCATGTTGTCATGTATTCCCAGGTTTGTTCATTTTCCTTACCAGAGCTGTCAGAAGCAGATCAGATTGAAGCAGGGAGGAGACACAGTGAGCAATGCCTGACAGAAACTCCCTAGTGCAGAAAAATAATTTCCAAATGAGTGTATGTTGGACGGTATTATATAAAAAAAAACCTGTTATAATCCTTTGTGTTTACCGTAGAAATACTTTTCTTACATTTAATGTTTCAACAATACAGTGTACATAGACTCTATATAAAGATGGAGAATGCATTACTGCTTCCTGCCACTATGCAGAATTGAAGCCAAATTTTAGTGTGGATACCCAAATTGAGCCCGACCGAACAGTCGATACCTGAGGGTTAGGGCCAGGCTCGGGCAGAAATTTAGAAATTATGTTTGGGTTTGGGTCATACACATAGGTCAAACCTGAGGCTAGAAGGCTACAGCACTTTAATTTAATAATAATAATTTAGTGATAAGGGGGAAAACACCATACATACGAGGTCGGCTACAGACAGAAATATGTGGCCTGATCCATGCTCTAAGCCAGATATTGCAATTATGGAGGCTGCTGTCTTCCATTTATGAGGCATTTTGCCACCAGATTTTGCACATAGTGACCAGAGGTGGAGCTGCGGTGTCAGGCCACCAATCATAGCTGTCACGTCATTCAAAATATTCCTCCTCCTGTATTCTCACATAACTTATTTAAAAAATGATCTTATGAGGATAAATTACCACTTGCACGCAAATGACTTGAGTTTTTAGTTTGGCTCATGTCCATGCACTAACATGGGTTCAGGGTTTATGACATATACTGCAACCAGCCACCAGGGGGCGATCGACTTGTAGTGGCTCCACTCCTGGGAGCTTTCACATCGTCTGTCTTTATTATATACAGTAAATTGTCTCAACAAAATGCATTGTGTATATCTGTAAAGCCACTCTGTGGTGATTTTTTTTTTAAATGTAATTATAGCTATCAAAACATTGTAATGAAGTTTTGGATTGTAACAATGTCCATCCATCCATTTTCTGCCAGTCATATGGGCCAGAAAGTCCACAGGGTATGTTTTAATTAATTATCAGAATTGTCACTGATACGTTTTCTGTCAGTCATTTTATCACTGCACTTATTATGGAGCTTTACTTGTGAGATTTGCTGTCATGCTGTCAGTCACACACAGTTAAAAAACACCTTTCACTGTTCAGGCTTATTAGCGGAGCGTGTGTTGACGTTAACTTACACGTTCATTTCAGACATTCAGATAAAGGAAGAGCCGGATTCTGGAGACTGGCAGCTGGGCACTGACTCTACCCTCAACACAAGTGATCTGTCCCACCTTCGAGTCAGGGTAGTGGATGAGGAGGATCAGATGGGCCAAGAGGGCAAGAGGTTGCGCAGAGTGGCATGTACCTGCCCCAACTGTAAAGAGTCAGGTGGGAGGTGAGTGAACCTGGCTGGTGCTTTTCCCTCTGAGAACACTATATGTACATAGTAACTTGTTCTCACCTCTGTGTGGGCAGTAAACCGTATCAGGATCCTAACTGTCAATACATGTGTTTCTCAGAGGATCCAGCATGGGGAAAAAGAAGCAGCACATCTGTCACATTGCGGGCTGTGGGAAAGTATATGGAAAAACATCACACCTGCGAGCACACCTGCGCTGGCATTCAGGGGAGCGACCTTTTGTTTGCAGCTGGGTGTTCTGTGGGAAGAAGTTCACACGCAGTGACGAGCTGCAGAGACACAGGAGAACACACACAGGTGCCCTTTTTTTTTTTTTTTTTGCTCTTTCCATTTTTGCACATCAGGAAAACAGGAGTAAAATCAGTTAAATGTGTTATTTTGTGCCCGTAAAGGTGCGAGTCGTGAAGAGAAAAAAAAAAAAATAACAGCATTAGTCCCCCACTGGATTTACATGTTAAATGTCAGGTTAGGATTGAAGACTGTGGTGAAAACCCATCCAGATTTCATGGATTTTGTGGTAATTTTCCAGTTTAAATGGGGTTTAAACTCATTTGCAGTCTACTTTGCAGGATTTGTTAACATGGATTGTACAGTGTAACAGAAACACTGTAAGAGATGCCAGTAATGAGCTATAGCCTTCTATAGTTAAGCTTTCGTTTTTATTTTTGTTCCATGGTTGCGTTTGGACGCCTTTCTATCAGCTCACTTTATGAGATTTATTAGCTATTCCCGTATGCTTAGAGTAATTTAGCACGGGGTGAAATACACAGATGAACAGAAGTGGTAGCCTAAGATAAATCCAGTGAAATGTTCCAGCACACATAATAATTATACACAGCATCTGATGACATCTAATGCCAGGATAGAACGAAAGAGGTATGATGACTTGGTTGTGATGTTGGCATGTTCCCTACTATCTCATTGGCTGAGAGACCTCTGACAGAGCTGGCTGAAGTAGCATGTTGTTACGGCCTCAGCTGCAACATATGAACAATTAGCATGTGCAGCTTATTTTGCAAGTGGATATTAAATAATTCTAGGGTTCTAATTGGAGATGATTGTAATCAATCACATAGTGGCAGTTTGTCTTCCATTTGATGTTTTAGTGAGTGACAGGTTGGCATTCATCAGGTAATGCAGTGATTTAACTTGGTGGTTGTAGGTCATAGAGCATTTACTAACAACACAAAAATCTTTTTATTTAAATTGCAGTGACACTTTCAAGGTTCAAGGATTTTATTGTCCATTCACCATATGTGCACGACATACAGAAAATCGAAATACCGTTTCTCTGCTGCCATTTCTTTGCTGTTTGTTATTTTGTTACATCTTGGTTGTCTATAGTTTTATTCATAAAACAAGCAAAGAGAACTTGTGTGCCACTTTTTTAAACTTACCTGCTCCTCGCCTGTGAAAAATACCATCCAGATTGATGGCGTGTTTGATTCTCTCCAAATGTATTCAGCCTCAAACTCTTCATCTTTCAAACTGTATTTTCTCTCTGGCAGGAGAGAAGAAGTTTGTCTGCCCAGAATGTTCCAAGCGCTTCATGCGGAGCGACCACCTGGCGAAGCACATTAAAACTCATCAGAACAAAAAAGGCATGAACTCTGGCAGCACTGTGGTGAGCTCGATGGAATCCACGGGGTCCTCAGACAGTATCAATCCCACAGCGGGCAGGACCACCCTCATCCTCACCAACATCCAGCAGGGCTCCAGCAACGCCCAGGACATCCTGGCCAACGCAGAGATCCCTCTCCAGCTCGTCACCACGGTAGCAGCCAGTGAAGTCATGGAGTGATTTGTACTCCACTTAGGAACTTCTACAATTTCTCTCATACTGTATACTCCTATCTGTATTTTTATTTAAAACTAAAATTTTAAAAATATAATTATATATATATTTTAACACAGAAATAGTCAGTCCATGTCCATAGTTTTTACTGAGGAGAAACTCACATTGGAGACTAAAAGAAGATAAAGGTTGAAAAAGACACTGCAGTAAACACACAAGGAAATGCCTTATTTTGTACGATACTGTGTAGTTGGAAATGTAGGATGCCACTTTGTTTTGAATCTACTTACTTGTTAATGATGTGTTTTTTCATGAAAAATTATTGGTAGATTGAGTAACCGCCTTTTGTTGATGGGATATTCTGATAATGTCTTTGTTAAGCACGGTTTGTTCCATATTCCCCTCAAACAGATCATTCTATCCAGCTGAAGTCGTGATATTGCTTCTGCTCATGCAAATGTATTCATGTAAGGTGAATTTTTTTAATTATACATCTTTTTTCTCACCGTTCATGTACTAAGTCTGCTTGCAGATTAGCAAGCCCTCCTTCCTTTATTTTTTCCCCTTAAATGAAACTGGTCGCACCTATTACATTTTGCAGGTAAAAATGAAAAACAATCAAAATTTTGTACTGTAATTCCTCTTGAACAAATTGTTGATATGATACATGTTATTTACTTAATAAATATATTGACTGAACTGCTATTTATATCAGGCTTTACATAGAAAATGCATTTGTGATATTAAAAGTCCTAAATATTTCACATGGCTCCATTATATGTAATTAAATGTGTTTTTGTAAAACCTTTTTTGGAGGACACAAAAAACATGCATTGTAATATGAAGAGAAAAAAAGCCATTTTTGAGGGGAAGGTAATTGCCAAATTTGACTACAAACTCAGGATGACTTGTGACTGTGTGATATGAGTAAAGTCAATCACCCTTGTAGCTTCTCGGGTCATGGTGCGGCCTTGTGATGAAATGTTTTTTGATGGACCAAAAGCTGAGATGAATTAAGCTGTCACCATGTTACCTAAGCTTGTTGAATCTTATGTCATTTTTTTATGATAACCATACCCTCTGTACATGTTATGGAAAGAGCTTTGCTCTTGTATCTTCCTCCATCAGTACCATCGCGCAGTTGAAACCTCAACACTGTTCTCCTCGCTTTCATCTTGCTGTTACTCCTTTTGTATAGAAATCTTTTGTATATTTCCCAAGAACCTGCTTTATACTCATTCTCACTAAATGTACAATCTTTCAGTCTTTGTGTTGATGCTTTACATTTTTCTGTATGTTGCAGTTCCCTCTTATATGTAAATGATTTGTTTCTATTTTATTTTTGACCCCCAATCTCTCAACTGTTACAGCTATTAAATTGAATACACATACACACTGTATAGTGAATGTACTGGTGGCATATTTGACTCCCCTTTGTGTGACACATAATGAAAATTAATTTTCCACTCATGGACATGTAGTCCTCTTTGGGACATTATGCTTCAGCCTATAAGTCAAATCTGCTAAACACTGAAGGTGTCATCAGTCACTCTTTGTTTCACTTGATTTTTGCTTTATTTTGAAATTCTTTTTTAAGGGATCTTGGTTATACCACATCTGCTTTCTGAGGGCAGCTGGAGATTTCAAACTAAAATTACTAAATGCAGGAGAAGTTTGAAATTTTCCATGTTCTTGATACTTTTGTTTCTCCTTGTGAACATCCAGCCAGGAGCTTCATTCTCCCCCAAGAAGGCTTTCGCTCTGGGCTAGCAGTCCGATAGATGTCACTTCAGACAAGGGAGCGGTACGAACGTTACGTTTGACCCCTCACCCTTCTCCATGTAATGCTGCTATGGTGAAGACAGAAGTCACCGAGGCTAGCAGGAGGTCTTCACCCTCAGCTGTAAGTTAATGTCTCACAGAAATATCATAAGCATATTCTGCTACTGCTTTATGACTTTGAACAAATCCTACAGAGGCATTAGTGGTGACAGCTTCTGGTTTTATGTCCTGGATTAATACATTTTGTATTATCAGTAAAATGTAAAACAAATTGTTAAATAAGTTGCTCTGCTTTGTAGACAAAACTGTGGAGTAGCTAGTTACATGTAACGATTTACTGAATTACAGAATAAATGTAATCAGTTATAGTCAGTAAGAAAAATATGTAAGTAAATGGCTAATCAAAATGTAGGTGATTACAAATGGGTTACTTCTGAATACATTCTTCCAGGTATAAAGCTTCTATGCTTATGTGACATTCATTCTGTTGCTTTGCATCGTTTTGCCTTGCAGAGCGACTTCTTGTGGCAGATTTCCAGACAGCACAGGTCAGCAAAACCACTGGGGCAAATTTAATGCAACACCATCAAGGGTAGGATGGCTCTCAAGCAGCTCTGTCTACACCTAGATAGGCTCCAGTCATTCTGGCAGCATATATTATATTTTGAATATTGCTTTTGATTGGTTCTCTTGTTTGACTCTCAGTCAAATCATGGCACGCTGCTTTAAGCACCCTGATCCTACCAGCCGACAATGCTAAGGCGGATGGTCATGTTGAACAGAAACAGTTTTCAGTGCTGGAAATTCAACTGTATTTTCCTTCTGTAATCAGAAAAGGGTCTTGCTTGGTGCTCATTCAGTAATCTGCATGTTTCAGCAGTAAAATATTATGTAACTGAAGTTATGAAGAACCTTGTGTAGTACTGTTGTGAGCTTTACACTGTCAGGACTTTTCAGCTTTATTGCCCAGTTTGAAACATTTGTAACCAAAGTAATCAGATGTAATAAGCTGCATAACTGTGATGAAGTAATTAAAATAGTTACATTACTTATTACATTTTTAACATGGTAATTAGAAATTTGTAACCTACATTTCAAAAGTAACCTCCCCAACAGCACTGCCTTCTTACTGCAGCACACACACGCTGTGTCACGATCCTTACCTTTTCAATGGGACATTTTACTAAATAGGTACAGTTGCCTTTTTTTTTTTATTTAATACGAGGGTCAAGACAATGCCATGAGGGAGTTAGAATGTATTATAGCCTACCTGGTT
Organism: Monopterus albus; assembly: GCF_001952655.1. Lineage (NCBI taxonomy): Eukaryota > Metazoa > Chordata > Actinopteri > Synbranchiformes > Synbranchidae > Monopterus > Monopterus albus. Next base: position 588,624 of record NW_018127910.1, on the reverse strand, counting down.
TTAGTGCCTGTGAACATAATTAGCAGGTAGTTTATGAATCTAGTAAGCACATGGTTTTTGAGTCTTAGTCAATTTGTTGAAAATGAGTCAGAAATTGTGGCATATAACATTAAAAAGGACTCGTCCATTTTGTCATTCCTTTCATTTGCATAATTTAATGAATCCAATTCATTGTAATGCAATACAAAGTGCACCAGGAACACAGAATGACAGTTTGAGTTAATGAAATGTGTTAACGGTATCATCATTTACTTGTATGTTAATTAGTCCAATTAATTTCCCCTGCTCGGTAATCTGAATATTGTAATAATCTTTGCTCCCCTGCAGGAATGAAATCTATGATTCACAGACCTCTGGGACAATCTGCATGGAGATTCCTGGCTTTTCCACTTGTGCATTACCTTGAAATATCTTTAGGTGTGGCATTTTTAAATTTATTTTTTGTCCAGAACCCATGTACGGCGTGCCTTAAGATTTTATAATACAAATAATCCAAAATTGGAAATGTTAGGTGTCAGAGTCAGGATAACGTTGTCTTGCGTGACAAGGTGCCATTGCCTTGCAACAGGAAGACGCATGGCCTTCTGGCTGTTGCAGATAAAATCTGCCATCAGTGGACGATCCTCCTCAACAGCTTAAAGGAGGAGGAGAGATTGCATTGCTGCTGAGCATGACATTGTCCACACTGCCATTTTAACTGACCACCTGGAGTGGAGGCCACATGTTTATGTCAACATTACCTTAGAACAGAAGAATGGGCAGAGCTGCCACCGGCCCAGTTAATGAATCTGGAGAGGGATCTTCAGTATATAGTTATTAAATTAAAAGCAACTCCGATGCAGCACACACTTAAGTTCCTCATCGGTAACGATGTGGTTTGAACATTATGTGGAGCAAATCTTGCGAAAGAGGCGACTCTCCACTCGAGTCCTGTTTTGGAACGTAAAAGCAAAGCTATTTCAATTGTGTGAAAACTGTACTGTGTTTTTGTAACAGACAGGTATCGTTTCAAACACTACTAGTTGTCTGTATGATTTTATTGTGCCAGATAGTGTTGGTTCATCTACTGTAGCTAAGTCTGAATAGCAATGTAATTGTACATGGCACTCATCATCTCGTCCGATCGATGATCAGAATACATAAATACAAGAACTACTGTATGTGGAAGGAGAGGAACACTGTAATCATGCAATAGCATTTCCAGCTGTATGTGTGATAGAATTCAAAATGCTATTGGGATTATGGTTCTTAACCATTGGGAGGTAATGTGAACTGCTGGCAGAAATGACTTATTTCATTATACTGTCCCAAATATACCAACTACTTCAGTGAGAGGGCTGCTTCTTCCCTTTCCCTGCCCAATTTTAACTGTTTTCCCCAGTTGTTGAAGGAAAGGCCTGCAATTTTGCAAAATGACTATTATTTGCCTTTCTCAAGGAATCAACAACTTGAAAGTACAGTGCAATGAATTGTTGGGGATCTGCAGCTGCATTCATTTACAATATGTCTTTCCTGTGAAACATCTCACAGAATGTAGAGAATAAAGCCTTTAATTTCCCTCAGCTATAAACAGCAAGTCTCTTCATAAGGGAAAGGCATTTTATTTTGTTTACAGCGGGGTACTAATGTGTTTTTTTCCCCCTTTTCTCTTAAATCATTAGGACATTTGAAAATACATACAGAAATGTCTGGTGTTTCTACATTCCTGACAGTCTTGCCCTTGATCAACTGCAGAAGGCAAACAATAGCACAGATCATTTTCCCCAGGTAAGGAAACACAGCATGGATCAACTCAATAACCTGATACTCCCCTGTCCACTGAATGTGGTCAATTTAGAAGAAGGTCAGCACCTTTTTTTTTATTCCAGAGACAATTTGGTGACCTCCCCCCAAAGTCCCAGCAGGACCAAAGGAGACAAACAATCACCAATCTACAAAGTGCTTGTGTTGACATTGCGTTCTGGACTTCTCAAGGTGAACCGGTACCTAAAGTGGGACGGTGGGGGGGATATTATGCAAACCTGTGGATTTAGTCTTTCAGGTATTTTTAGCCATTATATATGGTGTCAAGACGGATATTTAAATTTAAAGATGTGCACTGGGTAGAAAAGTGCGGTCTACTTGTGTTGGTGTGGCTGCAAATCATCTTCCATTGTGCCATTCACAGCTTCAAATTAAACACTTTAGTTTCAGGAAAATGATGGTCATACTATGTTATGTTTCAAGATGATAGAATTCAGATCAAATCGATCTTTGCTATCTTTATTGTAAAAAAAATTTCTCTCCTGCTGTTTTGCATTCACTGTATGTATGTATTTTCCAGATCCAGCTGTGAAAATTGAATCAGAAATGAGACACCTCCATCAAATTTTCCACAATGTGTCGTCCTTTGTACTCGTACACAGTATGTGTCTCATTTTAGTGAGGAGACAATTGCATAAGAGGATGTTAGTGATCTATGAGAAGATTAGGAGTGATGATTTTTAACTGTTCCTCACAGCAGTCATATAGTTTTCCCTCTGCACGAAACAACTCTTTGTCTTTATTGTGCAAGGTCAAATGTGACAACGACTTCAACTTCCCCCGAGTCAAGTCAAGGAAGAACTGTGGAGTGTGTGCTCATTGTTTTCTTCTGGTGACAAGAGCTGGCCTCCAGTGTTATTCAGCCCATTGAAAATGATTTTAGATTTGAAAGGACACGTTTTGTATCTGAAAATGTATATTAAATGGTGTCAACAACACCCCGGAGGTCAGAGTAGAGTCCCTGTGGAGACTGACTCTGGCTGCTGCGCTCCAAGACTCTACACACCCCCGAGTGGCGGCTCTGTGATGGCTCTCAGTTTCTCTTGTCATGTCCCTGGCAGCTTTGACACAGGTAATATGCATGCAGGCTGACAGTGCCTGGGATGTGCGGCAGAGACAATGATGTACATATCATTTTCCTCCCTGACTGAGTGAAGACTGTAATCTGTGCTGGACTTTCTCTCTGATTACACACGTCTCAGGGAGCAAAACAAGGAGTCTGAGCTGCCACTGGGTACTGGGCTCATCCAGGGCTTTCAGCCTTCAAGAGGACTGAAGTCTGCCTTTAAGGTGAGCTCAATTTTCGTCCCATTTACACTATTGTTACAAGTGTCGGATAGAATGCATCTGGTAGATAGTGGTCAAACAGTGGCTGTCTGAAGATGACACAGGAACAGAGATGTATCTGGCACCAAAGGTCATCCTATTCCCATCTCCGGCGCAGTTGTGAATGTTTGAAGCTCCTGTAAAGGCACTCACAAAGAGAGAAACAATATCATGAATTTTACATTCTTTGGCTTTGTGCTCTGTGCTTACAACATGCAAAGTGTCTCCCACATCTCAACAGGCCAATACTAAACCTGTCCACCAAGACCAGCCAAGAAATGTAGGCAGAGATTATGTTACAGATAATGCTCCAGTGTTCTATGTGCAGAGAACTTGTTTAATGATAAAGCAAACCAGTATTTCAAGGGTTTTGTTTCTTGCATGATATGTAATGTTGTCCAACAGCGCGCTCGTACATTTAAGACACTCAACCTTGTGAGCTGTCCTTATGTAAAACCTGAGAGATTTCTCTGTTGACAACAGGTCAATCTTTTACAGAAGGTACCTAGCACATTATAAGGTTGGTCTCGAGGGAGAAGTAATGGGTTCTGGGCAATTGACCAACCTGCCATGCTTTACTGCACCTGGACTGAGTTAGAGCTGTCATCATTACCACTTCCTCTAACGTTCCCCCGCAGCAACCCAGACACTCCCACTTACAGCCAGATTTCACTTTAGTGGAACATTTTCACTTTTTATCATGCATCTCTCTGTATACAAGTGGAGGCAGTGTGTCTTTGGGATTCAAAGCACCTAGGTAACCTCTAACGGGCCTTCGGGATCTGCACTGAGAAAATAATGTTTCCAAAATAGCCCCCAGTTACCAGCTATGACTCTGACTTGAACTTTTCAGACTGAGAACCATGCTTGCTGCAAAAAAAAAACTTAAAGATAAAGGCTTGTAAAAGGTGTCTGCACATATTTTCTCTGTCCGAATATGAAGAATACGAGTTTAGTCATGTGAACAGCATTTATCCCCTATTTTAGGTGAGTTATTCACAATGATTGCGAGATTGTGCTGTCTGAAAATAATCAGTTCAGTAAAAACACTGTTTGAATGGTTCATTAAAATGAATGAAACACGACAAGCTTCTACATGTTAGTTAATCAAGATGTGCCTCTGTAAAGAACCTTTAGATTAATTTGTATCTTCCATCTTTCCTTTTCATTAGCACCATCCTTTAGAAAAGTGCCGTACCCCAAAATGAGTGCAGCTACACTGCATACAGGTCAACAGACAGCCCTGTGAAGGTCACAGACATGACACACATACAGCTCACTGATTATAAAGCCATCTGAAGTCTGGTCTAATCAACATTTACAACAAATCCTTTGTGCTTTAACAGTAGTTAAATTAGTAAGACTGAGGACAAGGTTCAGTGTCATTATCCTGAACAAACAAATGAAAGGACAGTGGATTGCTTGACAAGCGAATCAATAATAATAATAACTAAATAAAGGTCCATTTAGTAGCTGTTGTTTCTCCACCATAGTGCATGATCCTCCCCAGCAGACAAAGTTTGCCCATTTGTCAGTGAATTATAGAAGCACTTCTAGTACAGGACTCAACATGGAGTGTCACAAAGGATACAGGAAGCTGAGACTGTACTAATAATTTTCATACATTATACATTTTGTTTACACATTTGGCTGTTTTATTTTGCTGTGATACCCTGCTCCCACTATGTATCAGCCATTCTCCAAAAGAAACCAACAAATTGTAATAAAACCGTTTAGCATTCAGGCTTTTTAAACAATAAAAATCAGAAATGATCAAGGCCTCAGCTTAGCAAGCCAGTAGCAACTTTGCTCTGACTTGCAGATGTTTTTCCCTCAGTTTTCACTTCCTCCTCCCACACACGTCTTATATCTGTATTTGCCAGATCCAAAACGACCAGCTTTGAAAATGAAGGAGAGGAACTTTACATTGTGCCAGAAAAAGGAATGGAAATTACGGGCAGTGTCAGATAATTGAGCTTGTCGTAAGAGACATGTTAATAACAGACGGAGATGCAGAAGACTTGTCACTCCGTACCCTGGGTGACAGACTCTCTCTGCTGTTGATGAGCTGTTTTAGAGGGGAAATTGTTCCACGCAAACACCATCGTTATTACAAGCTGGCAAGCTGCTCGCTTGTGTACCCAATTCTGCTTGAACTGACAGAATCCAATTGACCGGCACATATTCATGCACTTTATTTTCTTTATTCTCACCAACAATGCAGATAATTACTGCACTAAGTAAAACTGAAAATAGAATTTCACTCTGTCCCAGAAAACAATGCCAGAGCTGTCTCAGCAACATGTCTGCTGAAAACGCTGTGACTGAGAGACCTACTGTAAGACAAGCAGCAATCCAATATTATTTGTCAACTTAAAACCTACTGAAACTGTGCTGGCGTTCACTTCCTTTAGAAAATAGAGTGAAATAAGTCCCATCATTCATGTTGTCCTCTCTGCGGTAAAACATGCAAATCTTTATTCAACAACGGAGCCTGTCGACACTCTCACTCACTGCTGTGTTGTGACCCAATCTGCTTTATGGGCCTCTGTGCGTTGTGTCTTATGTAAACGCATCCATCGACTGTTTTAGAAGTGATCTGTTCCTGTGCTGTGAGACAGTGCACTTAGCGTGAACATAAAACATTCTTACCAAAGTCTGAAATTATAGTATCAGTATTTGAACTTGGGATGTCATTAGTAAGTGTAGCTTTGGGTTACATCTACTGTGAGACTGATCATGTGTGCAGAATATTGTTTGACTTTTAAAACTCCAGTGAGAATTATCTATTATGATTCAGTCATAAAGTGAAAGTGGTTCTTTATGTAGTAAAGGTATATGATGGCAATGTTCTCTGAGTCACCTACAGATTAATAATTCACTATTTCTACACCTATTAATTTGGCCAAAATATAGGCTAACTAAAGCTTATTCTTGGAGGAAGTATACTTTAATAAAACAGAACATATTTAGGAACTGAAATCATATTTTAATCCCCAAATGTATTTTTATCCAATTAAAACCATCTTCCAATTAGGCTCACAAGCTTGTTTTACTTTAACTGCATCACTAAAATCAGGCTACACAGCGTCTTAACCGCAGATGAAATGAAATAATAACCAGTTTCTTTATGTTCTATTCGGAAGTCAGAGTAGTTTGTTGATTAATTTACTGTTCATAACTGGCCTTTGCTTGAAGTATTTTTCTAACGCAGTGTCTGAACTGCCAAAAAGGTCGCCTCCCCAAAATAATGACCTTGTTTTTGTTGTTTGTTTTTGAAAAAGTCACAACTAACAGATATTTATAGCAGTGCATGTGGTTTTCCTATTACAGCTGAATAAAGAGCAGGTTTCAGAGGGATGGGAAGCTCTGATAAGTTCAGCTACTAAATGGGTTCATCTGTTTCATCTGTCTAAAAATGATCAAACTGTTGTTAAGAGGCACTTTTGACCTAAACTTCATGTCTGTGTTGCTATCATGAATCCCCTTGGGATTGAATGCAACTACCGGAGCAGCAAATAGGACCTTGTCTTTGATGCTGGTGCCCACAGAGAATAGCACCCATGGTGGGACGGTAAAGTGTCTCCCAGGAACCAGACTACATCTGTTGGGTTCGCTCTCCTTGGCCACCTCTAAAGCAAATTATTAATAATGATCCTTTACTGGGACCATGTCAGTGTGTCATGTGTTTTTCCTAACTTTTACTTTGTTGTGAGTCCCACTGTTTGGAGGATGTGTGGCTGTAATACTAATATATAGGGACATTGCAGTGGCGCTGTCCAACAAGTCGGCCGTTATCTGAGGGAAATGTGTCCGTCCAGAGGTGAGGGCGTCTTTGTGCTCTCAACCAGGCCACCTCTCAGCCTTTGTGCCAGTAACAAGCTCAGCTCAGGCTCCAACGAAGCGAGAAATTGTAAACTCTCCAGAGAGGCCCAGTGGAGAGATAAGGGCTTAGTGTTTGCTGGCGATGTGCATGGGGATGAATCTGATACGGCCGAGTCCCACGCCAGAATGGGAGTGATGATACCTCCTCTTCTATGGAGAGTTATGTTTAATCCTCTTTGCCAGTGTATTCACTTGCAAATATTCTTGTCACTATTAATATGTATTAACATCCCTCACACACTGTTCAATACAGATTTATCAGACTCTATTTTTCCTCTTGTGCTCACCATCATCTCTCTGCTGCTCTCGAGCCACAGCTTTTTATAAGAACAGACCTGAATGTGCTGCTGATGTTCAAGAAGCATCATGCAGGGTTCACTGTAGACTCCACTGATACAGTGGATCACGCAGACAAGAACAGATCCATCAGCTGATTTTGTATGATCCATTTGCTGAAATACATTTTTCATTAACCTCCGAGTAGAAATAGTCCATTTTGTGATGATTCGGATTCATGATTCTTCTTTTAACAAAATAACTGTATAGTGTGAATTAGAGTGTAATCAATGGGTTATATCTGACATTGCATGCGTAATGGTGCAAGTTAGTAAAAAGTGCCACAATGTACTTAATTCAGAATTATAAATGCCAGACATTAACAATTCCTAAATTGTCTTGTATTTAAAAAAAAAATCTTGGTAATTTTATCCGACTTTATTTTTCTGACCTTTACACTGACCCTAACATATGTATCTTTTTTTACTTTTTACTTTTATACTGCTATGCATTTGTGTCTGTTTTAAAGTTTCCTGTTTTTCCTGTACATGCAAACAGATGAAACATTCTTGTATTTGCCTGAAAATCAGTACTGAATTTCTTTACATTTAGTCTTAAAAACAAGCATTAAATGGAACTCTCCGATATCTGCGGACACTCTCTTTAAGGCTCGACGCACCACTACATGTAAAATCTTTCTTTAGGAGTTTACAGTACGCTGTATATTCTAACAAGATAAAGAATGTCAGATGGGATTTGTGTGGGATTCTGTCTGTGTTTGTGGTCTAATCCAGACAAAGCCCCAAGAAGCTCATTACAGCCTGGTGAGGCCTTAAGCCTGTGCTGCTTGCATTAAAGCAGCCAAGAACTGTCTGTCAGCTTCCTGGCAGAGCCCAAATCAAGCTGTCAATTACTGGACGTGTTTATGGAAATTACATGTTTGTTAACATGCTGGAAAAATGTGCTCTTGGCTCAAGCAGCATGTGTTCGGAGAAACAATTTTGTTCGGAAATCACCTTTCAAATGGATGAAGGTGATCCTCATCAGATCACAGACACGAGAGACATTTTAACTCTCCCTGTCCTTATATGTGTGAGGAAAAGCCCAGACAGAAAGAGCCACAACTTACAATTAAAGGTGGTTTATTAAGTTATTTCAGTCTGTTGCTGCTGTTCGACCTCCTTTGTTATTCTCCAAAAACTGTGGAACAGTTGAATCATCTGTACACAGTGAACATTGCATTAAAGATATTTTATTAACTATACAAAGGACAAATTAACCAATAGAGCTTTGATTTATAATCAAAAATGTCAAGCTAATCGTTTAAGCATTTTCACTTATCACATGTCCACGTCTTGCAGTGTCATTCCACATCTACACTGGCTCTTTTAAGGTATAGCTTCACCTAGATTTAAACAGTGAGGTGTGAAAATGAAGCTCTCTCTACCGTTCAGTGTAATGTCTCCAATGAGATGTTTATGTCAATTTCCCAGCTGATTTTCTCCCACATAAAGGCCTTGATTTCAGCCTCCCAATGATCATGAAATTGAGCCAATCGACATGCATGTCTCAGATGTCTGGTCGAGCTCATCTTAGACAAGGTAATTTTGTCAGAGCAATTACCATTGTAATGTATTCCAAAGTCAGGGCATTTTCTGCTGCTTAGGTGAGCTGCTGACAGCATGTTTTGATTTTTAAGCAATTGTGCTTTTCACTCTGAGATCACGCCAAGGTCTGCATTTCTGCCTATGTAACAACCCGCCGTGATTCCATTATTTCACATTAACATTTAATTACCTCACTCAGACCCGTAGCTATATTGAAAAGCCACTGCGAGTTCTGGGGGTTTGACAAAGCTGTGAGTAAAGATGGGTTGGGGGACTGGTGGGTGTTTATGAAGAAGAAACTCCAACTGTAAGATATTCCCAGTTCCCAGTGGACCTGTATTACCTGTCAGGGATGATGACAATGCCCTGGAGAATGTCACTGTGCAGTGAAACTGTCATCACACAATTACTCTCACCATTACTGGCCCTACATCTCCATGTAATGGCTGTGACACACTTTACAATTCAGATTGTATTCTCAGTCATTGGCACTTAAATGCTGCACTCCGTTTTATGAAAAGATAAAGATCTCTGTAATCTGCCAGAGCTCAACCATCCCTTGAAAGCTTGTCAGCCAGCATTTTGTCGTTCACGAGAAGAAGTTGTCATACCCCACAGCATCTCCCTTTTGTTGGGTGAGCGAAAGTGTCATTTAGAGTGCACTATTGTGTGCTTGTTGATATTTGCTTGCCTATAGAGTCGGACTGTGTTTTGGTCCACTTATCTGTTTGAGTCATCACAAAAGGAGCGTGCAGTGTGATATATAGTACTGTTCAGAGACAGATCAGCACAGAACATCAGAATCCCCCTTAGTCGTGAATCATCAAATTAAGATCCAAATTAGGCTCGTTGTCGTCGTTGTTCAGTCTGCTGAGCTGTCAGGTTTAGATTCAACCTTCCACCCTGAATTCTTCCACCCTAAATAATAAATGGAAGTACTTTCAACAATCTCACAAAAAAGCAAAAATACACAAATGCACTTTGTGTAGCAATCAATACTTTTCATCCTCCCTGGACTATCAGTGCCAACTTCGTACATATTTTAAAACTGATCACAAATATGACTTTTGTTGTTTAAAAAACGGCTTAATAGTTTATTAAAACATCTGGGCACTGGAGTTTTTTTTAAACAAACATTATTCAAACAGGACTAAACAGTGCATAAGTTGGGGACTATTTTCACTTGTGGATTAATACATATTTGGTGCTCCACTGATATTTACCCCAGCAGATCAGTGTGTGTATTCAACTCAAAATAAACCACAGTGCCCATGTAGCCATGATGAAACATGTCACCCAGGGCACCCACTGAGCTTTAATAGTTTTTGAACAGCAGTGGAGATCAGCGATACAGAGGAATCAGGCTTTAGCTACACAAACAATATTTGTCAACAGTTCAGATCTTCATCATCCTGAAAGAAGGATTCTTTTTCTTTAAGACAGCACAAAAACACAAGATAAGCATAATAAAAACAGAATTAAACAGCCAAAGAGACAAAGTGCAGGTAGTCTAGCCATCATACACAGTAGACCACAATAAAAGAAACATTTGATTAAAGTAAAGAAAAACTGCAAAATGAAGAATATGGATAAGGTAAAGAGCTAACAGGAAACAAATAGGCTGTTTATTGTATTGTAAATTAGAGTTAAAAGCATTTAGTGAAACTGTCAGATAGCAAGTGAAAATGATTTCACTTGCTATCTGCTATTCCCAAAACAACACATCATGGAGAAGGTCAGGACTGGTTCTGTGGATCTGTAAAATAACTCCATCCATATGCTACATATCTCTCTGTCAAGATTAAAAATATTGAACCTTCACAGAAAGCACAGCCTTTCTTTCTTGTCCTTTCTTGCTTAGCAGGATTAATTTATTGCTGGTTTCTCTTCATGAGATTTGTTGACAATGAGAAAAATCAGTTGAAGTTTCACTCGTCAGCAGATCTGGGAGCAGTCCAACTGCACCACCAACTGCCAGCCTGTGTATGATAGCAGATTGAGTTTAACAAGCCAGATGGGTTGTAATTGTCTGATCAATCCAATGTTTGTGAGCTTTTATGCCTTTTATTACGGTTTGTTTTCCTTACGTGCTATTTCCTCTGCTGATTTGCCTTCCCTTGGGGAGTGTCTGTGTCAGAAACACTTCTGATGCCTGACCAGTGTTGTGGACTCATACTGTGTCCTGTCTGAGTTGGGCAGCACCTGACTGAGCAGCATTATCTTCCAAGTCTGTCGGCCATGTCGCTGCAGTTTCACTCTTCACCTTTTCAGAGCGCTTGTCTACCACAGCGATGTATGATTAACGCTGCCCTGCTTTCCTCTGTGCAGGGGTTAGTGAAGGCTTTCCTCTTTGCATTTCTGAGTAAAACATTTGTTTAGACATTTTTAAATGTTACTTGCTTCTGCTGAAGCACTTGAATTCTCTTAGCTGTTTAAAACTCATAAGGATCAGCCTTTGCTCTTTTCCTTCACTTTAGATTAAGATATTCATGCACCTGACGTCTCAAGCTGCTTCTCTTCTTTTTAAAAAAATATACAGATGTGTCTTACTCAGAACTTTTCTGAGACATGGCCTTATATTGCAGGCATTGTTATTTCCATGCCACGTGTAACAGCAGGCACTTTTTCCAATCATAACTTAAGAGTTGGTCCCTGTACAGATGTGAAGAGGTTAACCCTTCACTTTTGGAAGCTGTTGACTGGTTTTCTTGCCTCTCTTTTACTATATCACAGTAATTGAGACTCTTTTATGGCACTTTTGTTTCCTTTCCTAGATATGTAATGCACTGGATAGATCCTCAACAAGCTCAATCACAGAGAACTAATTTGACTGTATTGTTTGACAAGTGTTCCTTACAGCTTGGTGTGTGTAAGATGCAATCCAAGAACAATTATGCCATTTTCTGAGAACAGTATGGGGCAGGTAACAACCATTGTAGATTTTCACAGGTTAAATGTAATGACCACTCTAAGTGCTGAATTTCAGTTTAAAGTCTTTTTTTTTTTATATTCAAAACTGACTGCTGTTGTCAGGGCAAGAAAAGACAGTAACATTCTGAGATTTTACAGTATATACACTCGTGTCCTCAACACTCGTTGAACTTTGTTTTCCTTCTTTTGTTTTTAATTCTTCTTTAAAAACTTATAGCCCTGTGACTGTCAGGCACCTGAAAAGAGTCATTTTCATACATGGTGAGGAATTAATTCTAATTCTGCAGCACATCAGGTACCCAATCTTTAAAAGTGGTAAGTAAAGGACCCTGAAGGTGCACTGGCATTTGGGAGGTAGTGAAGTAGCTCAAGGTTGCAGAGGAATGGAGCCTGAGCCACGTCTTTCAAGCCCCTGTTGGGGGTCTAAATTTTTATCATCCTCGATATTTGTTCTCTGGCAAATTAACAGCCTTCCTTGTGCCATTCAGTTTCCTTTCTGAAGACAAGGCTTAAATTTTGTCTAACTGCCTGAATTTACTACTCTTCTGTTTTTCACACGACAGAATCAATACCAGGACTGAAGAAGAGAGGATAAAAATTTATGGTATCTTGCAATTTAATGGTTGAAAAGATGCAATTTGAAAGATCATAAATTGTGAAGGAGCTTATGCTTCATTGCACTTGATTCAGTGCTTGCTGTTAGAACTTGATTTGCGAGTGTCTGCAAAGTGTGATTAACGAGGCGATCAATGTGCAGTGCAGCACGCTATGGCACTCCTAATGCTCTTCATTAGAATAAATAAAATAAATTGACTGCAGCTCTATGAAAACTCTGTAATGGTTAAAAATCAAAGAATGTCATCCCCCAGCCACGATTTAGCTTCTCTCAGCCTGCATCCACCTTGATCACATTATCCTGACAGCCTTGTCTGTGAACCTGCAGGGGCCCTGAGACGAGCTCACGGCGAGGGAAGTGAAAGGAAGTGGTATGTCGGCGGGGGCCGCAGGCTATTGCTTAGCTGACGGGTAATCATAAATCGGAGGGCTTTTGTGCTGCAAGTGTTGGGAGAAATGCAGTTTGTGAAGTATTAATGCATGAAATAACATTTCAGGCTGATAAACGGTTCACAGAATGGTCAGTCCGCACAGATTGTTCTTCCCTCTGTCTTTCTCATGAAGGAATATTGTTTATAATAACATTTACCAGGAGGATTTATTCCACCTCATCTCATGTTTTCTTGCCAGACAGATAGATATTGCTGCTGTGAAGGAGGAGTGTCAGATTCAGATGTAATGTTCACTCCTCCTGCCTGTCCTCTTCGGATTATTGTCTTTTCAGATCCGACTATGTTGAATTAGTCACAATATGAGCTGTCATGCAGTCACTTAACTTGGCCAAGCAATTGATTCCTTGCTTTGTCTCTCCTGTAGCTGTTATAATCAATTAATTATAGGTAACTGGGCAACAAAACATATTTGTAAATGAGTTGGTATTGATATTTTCATCCTTCTCTATTAAAAGCAAAGTATCGACTCAAAGGTTTATGTTATGTGTCATGTTGACTCTTTGTCTAAGCTATTACTGAGGATATATGAAACACACAGCTACAGCTGCATGAGTGAACATCCAACACGATGCACAGCAATGACAGTGATGTTGTATGTGTCAGCTAAAGCAAATATGACGTTCATGACATCAGAACAGCCACAAAAAAAGGAAGTTATAATTCATCCTGTCAGGGAATATATTTGTTTACGTCTGTGTCTGCATATGCAGTTTTTTCTGTTACACTTTCATATTGCTGTTTGTGTGCAGTTGCAGGCTCGTAGCTGCTGATGAGATGTGGCTCTGTGCAGGGAGAAGACAGGGTACCCGATGGAGCGGCCAGCGGCCCGGCCTGCTGTTGTCTTTGCAACTCCTTTGTGCTGCTGCTGTAGGGTGAGACACCTCCTGCCACCCAGTCCAACCTTTATAAGCTGTCTGCCCATTAAACATGACCTGAGTACCCATTTACATGGCAACATTTAATTGCAAACTGCTGATGTACTAGTCGTAATAGACTAAGTGCTGGCTCCTAGTGTGACTACATGAACTATGTATGAACTGCAAAACTTCCCTTCTTCCCGTGACTCATTATTGTAATCATCTGAGAACTCACACTTAGTGATCTAATCATGTTATGTTTGTGTAATTCACTACTGTTATACATTACAGATAATTGTATTTCTTACAGATCTTTCTATCAATGAACTTTTAATTGGTTTACAAAAAAAAAGCTGTAATTATTTAATTTTTAGGTAAATGTAAGATTAAAATATTTTATTTTAGTTAAATTCCCTTTTGGGGAAATCATTGGAGGTGATGTTAACAGAAAGGAAATATTCTACTATGTATTACAGTCTTTGTAGGCTCAGTGTGGCACCGCTACCGCCAGCATATGTGATTTAGTTCCTGTAGAAATCAGCCATGTTAAAAGTGTATAAATGTATAATACTTTATTGTCAGTGTTCAGGTTGGGCCCCACAATGAGTAAGTCAGCTTTAAATATCCCATTAAATCCTGACTATGCTTTCTACCACAGGCCAGAGTTAACAGAGCAGGATGTAGAATAAAGTAGCAGTAGTAAGTTATAGCCTGCTAGGAAACAACTGTCTCATTTTTCATTCTCTATCCCTGCAACAAACACCATAGATGTAAAGAGGGTTTCAACTTTTTATTTTATTTTTTTTTATTTTTTTGGTGTGGATGTTATTAAATGTTATTAAAATCACTAAATATTGTTATATTTACACTTATGCTAATAAATAAAATCCATCCTGTCTGGTGGGTTTCCAGGTTCTTACAACAGGTTTGTCTAATATTAAATGTAGGAGCTGGTACTGTTGGCATATCGCTTTAAAAGACTTTTTAATTGTTTTTAATCACTGTGTTTATCAAAAAAAGACTACAAAACATTGCTTTAATAGTGAAACTTTCTAAACTACATTTTGACAGATTCACATCAGTTTCACCAGGACATTGTCACTTTCTGATGTAACTTCTTTTCCAGCCTCTGTCTTCAGGGTTGAAGGCCAGTTCCACTGTGTCTGTAAAAGAAAACTGTAAAACTCTACTCATTCATTATTTTAGGACACCTCCACCAAAACTTTCTCCTTATTTTCCACTTGATTTTACAGGCAAACATTTGATCATTACTAACCCACTCTGACTATATAATATGAACGGCACTGATTACTTTTTATTTTCTTGAATAGAACAGAGTTGACTGTGAGCCTTGTGTGGATGGTCAGCGACCAGGTGGTCGGTCTCTGCAGGGTTTCCTTTTCCAACCTAGGGACTGTTTTAGCCCTCCATGATGGGAGGTTCCTTTCTTGTCCCCTGTTTACTTGAGATTTCTGCAGCAACTGCGGGTCAGACCCTAGACATGGTGGCCACTGATATATTCCATGAGAGAGCACCGGATACCCTAAAGTAATTATTGCAGCATCCTGAATTTTTTGTTTTGTTTTTGTTCTCTTGATGATTTCCCTGGGTATCTCTTTTCAAATGGAGGACAATGTGGACAATCATTTCTAGATTTCCCACCATCAGCCAGAATACTGCTAATAATCGAAGAAGGCCTTTGTCTGAAAGGTAAACTGTAACCAAGCACATCCAAATGGGAAGGGTCAGCGCTGAAACAAAACAGATCAAGTTTTTTTTGTTTTGAACCTGTTTTTAGAGCAGGCTGCATGCGTGTGTCTGTGAACAGCAGACAGCACATTATATTTGTACAGACTGCTTCAAGATTGTGCTAATCTGCTCACACGAGATAAACAGATGTTGACCAGGTGTGTTTTTTAGTAAATCATGTCACAATAAAATTTATATGAGACCAGTTTGTTTGACCAGTAAACATGCACACAACCCAGAGCGTGGTACAGACAACTGCATGCACGTCTCTTTACAATTGTAGTTTAGTATATCCAGAGGTGAAAAGTAAGTTTACTCAGGTACTGTTCATCTCTCAGGTATCTGTATTTTACTTAAGTATTTTCAACTTTTACTTCACTAAATTTCAGAGGCAAGTATTGTGCTTTTTAATCTACTAACTTTAGTTATTACTTACTTTTCAAAATCAGATTAGTAATATAACATTCTCTATAATCATAAGACTTTATTGATCCATGGTGGGAAATTCACAAGCTACCCATTCAATCCAGTTCAAATTATATATAACTAGCTCCCACTTTAACAGCTGCAACATTAAATGTGATACTTTAAATACATTTTGATGCTAATACTTTTGCATTTTAACTTAAGTAACATTTTTATGCAGGTCTTTTACTTGTAACAGAGTGTTCTTACACTGTGGTATTGCTGCTTTTATTTAAGTAAAGAATCTGAGCACTTGTTCCACCGCTGGATATGTGCACCAGCAGGGGTGGAAGAATTATTTAGATCATTTATGTACCTAAGTAAACTTGGTGATATCACAGTGTACAAATATTCAATTACAAGTATAAGACCGGTACTGAGAACGTTTTTCAGCAAAATATTCCTCAAACATCAAAAGAAACGTTCTCGGTATATAAAAAATGTTTTATTGTTGAATTATTATTATTATGAATGTTTTAAGCATAATTTACTTTTTTGTATAATTGTAACTTGAGCAGACTATGTGTACCTTCCACCTTTACATATGAGGGACTCAAAAAGTTTCAGCAGTATTTTTAAAAATGTGAGTTTCCCTCTGATTGATTAGATGTTGGTTTCTTGAGTCCATATTAGCTTCCTTTTTACCTGATAACATAGTTTTAGCACAGAGCACGATGGAGTTTTTGTGATCTGTGCCTAATTCCCCGTTGCACATTTTCTTCTGCGTCTTATAGCTCCCACTGTTCTCCTCAGTGCTGAGGGCTGAAGCAGCACCCGTCCATTACTTGCAGCTACATAACAGAGGGATGAATATTGTTGTGTAAAATCATTGCTTTGCAACTTTAACAACACACTCCTCATCACGTTGGAGCATAAGGAGCTGGGAGGGGGCACAGGGCAGCCGAGCTGTGAATAGGCCTCATCAGTGAGGGTGAGGGTTCAGATCCTTATATTAGTTATACAGGAGTCACCCTCCCCGACCTAAGGCAAATAAGCCACTTAACGCAATTATTTGCAATCACTAAAGGTGATATTCATTATGAAAGAATTTTTCCTTCTTACCTCGACATAATTTCCTATTGTTCGTGTGAAAATGGCAACCAAAAGAGCATTTTAAGTGTTCCAGTGGAGAGAGAGAGAGGGTATCTTTCTTTTTCTAATCCTTTAAAGTCTGAGTAAACTTTCAAATTGTGTGCTAAAACTGAGCCTTATTGTGCACTGACCCTCACCGGGAGAGAAAATGGCAGGCTTCTGGAGCACAGTGTATTGGGCTGATTTGTAAATACAAGCTTTTGAAATGCAGCACAATACTCCATCATGAATATTTCAGCTGTAGCACATTTCACGCTATTATAATACTTGGACTGTTTTTATTAACCTTATCAGTAGGCATTGTGGTCGCGGACATTTTATCTCTGCCATCCACTCTGATACCTGGCATCTATACATGTGAAATCACAGAGAGGGAAGTGTCTCCCTCACACAAAGTAGCACCAGCAGTTCTGCGAACAGAGAAAGCAGATGAACAATTACTCCAAACTTTCCCTCTAGTGTTTATCTCTACATCTGTCTTTGTTTGATTACAGTTTCAAGAACAGAAGCCTCACTCTCTTTAGCCTCCTATCTGTGTGGGGCGTAATATGCTATTTGGTAACGCAAACCAAATATCTGACTAATTAGCAGTTCCCTCACGTTGCTATATGTTTTTTCGCTCTGCATATTTCTGCCTTCCAGATAGTAATGCAATTAAGCACAGCAATTTTTTTCCCTTCACAAAATTGCTTAAGTAGATGTAATTAGGGAGAGAATGTTTTGATGAGGAGAACAGAACTTATGGCATATATCCATAAACCTCCCAGTCTAAGGGTTTGTGGATATATTCCATAGGTTCTGCAACATCATACAGTAGCTATAAGAAGTGTGTATTTGTAACATTCTGTGGTGTTTGTCATTTAAAGAATAGGTTCCCACTTTTTAAAGCTATTTTAATACAATACTCACATGCCCTCATATTGATTAAAAGTATTATTCATTGCTGTAGTTGTCCCTGTTTTGTGTAGAAACACACTCTAACAATCAGTTGATGCTAATATGAGTTTTAGTCATTTTAGTGTAAAATCCTTTGTTTTCCTGGACGGTGTTTCTGTGCCGAGCCACAGGAAGCCACAGTGACAAACATGGGGGGGGGTTTTCCCACTAAAATTACTGTAATTTCGACAAATACTGTACCATGTGACCTCTAAAGCCTCCTGTTTACTTTGGTTAAAAATTGGGAAGCATTTTTGCCCAAAAAGAAGACTGTGGATTTTGTGTCCCATCTCTTATATACTGTAAAAGTAACATTAGGAGTAGATCTATTCATAGCCAGTATGCACAGGAGCAATGATACTGACCAGAACAGTTTTAACGTACTCTTACATAGGGTTTCTTTAAATGTTAAGTATCGGCACTCAGATATTTACACTAAGTATTGCATGTAGATTTATCTTTCTGAAGTACTACTGTGTATCTCATTATACTTTATATAAGACATTCCTTGGTACTGTGCTATTCAAACTACTATGAAAACCTTTCATTTAGTGAAGGAGTGACTGAACCAATCCCTGCTCCCATTAAACGGCACATACTGAGCTGATAGTCTGAAAACTTGTGGTGGCATGCGCATCTGTGTGAAAACTGGTGGCAGCATGATGCGTCACAATCGCCTCTGATCAGTTACAATGGAAATAAATAATTCATGCTGGAGGAAATGAGTCTAATTAGCAGGCAGTTTGGGTCCTTTGATAAAACTGAGGACTAATTCTATGAAGGGCTGGAAGCTCTGTCATCAGTCAGCCCTGAACAGATTAGCATCTATTATGAATGAGGGACGAGCACCCTGGTGAAACCAAGTGTGTCCAAGAGACAAACTTAATAACTCCTGTGATGGGACAAACTTCCCTGCACCCTCCACCCCCATTCCCTCCACAGCAACACACATATCCACCCTCCTTTCTCTCTCTTTCATCCCTCCACGTGCTCCCTTCCTGCAGGTCTATTGTGTGCAGGTAGAAACATGCCGCTGCACTGGAGAGACTCGCCCCTCTGTCCATCATGCTGACAGCCGTGGAAATACATTTGCCATGCTGCATTAAGGAGCATCCACAGTGTGTAACACCACTGTTAAATACAAAAGAAATCTGGGACACCTTCTCCCTGCCCATTCCCTATGTCCTTGCACCAAAGCCCCAGCTTTTAAAGATAAATATCACTTCATTTGTTGTGCATTATTTCCTCACAGGATTTGTATTAACAAGTTCTGAAGAATGAAAAGCAGTTTTAAAAAAAATCTATGTGATGTAGATGTGAAGTTTGTGAAGCAAAACGATGCCACGTCTCTCTCTCTCTCTCTCTCTCTCTCTCTTTCTTTCCTGCAAGAACAACACAATTGAGCCCAATTAGAACTGAGTGCAGAGCCGCTGTGACAAGCAAAGGTCCCGGTATCAGGGGGGACAAACGTGGGCGGGGTGGACCTGTCAGCACTACATTGAGAGGAGATAACAATAAATAGCTAATAATGACACTTAATGAGCTTGATTAAGTTGATTTGTTGTGGAAAAAGTGCAGCAAATGGTGGATGTAGGCGATGTGATGAGAGATTCATTTTAATAGATAGGAAACTGTGTTGGGGCTTTGCTGCTGCACAATGGGGCTGCAAAGGGAGAAGAAGGTACAAAGGGCTGCTGAATGGATTCTCACGAGACATGTTTGAGATAATTAGATAAATTCCACACTAACATACATTATTCACTCAAGGACATGATGAACATGTTACACTTCTCGGCATACAGAGGGTTTCATATAGCCTATTTTCAAGAAACGGCTGGTCTGATTATTTTCAACGTACATGTTTCCAACAAGTGCAATATGTTCATACAGTATATGAATATCGTTAAATGCTATTATGGGAGCAGTAATGACTGCCAGATAATTATCCCTCCCACTCAGACTTGACTGCTGCTGAATTTCTCTCATTTCACCACATAATTGTCTATGATTGAATTGGAAATTTTATATACTACTCTGTTCTTTCCGGCTGAGTTGACTTTCCACAGTGATGGTGGAGGTTATCACGGGCCCTACAAGTCCCCCGAATTGCCCTGTAAACAACATGCGATAGTGAACAAAGTTTGCCTGGCTTTCAGTATGCCTCTCCCCAATTTTCCCTCGAAAGCGAGAGAAAGTCAGATGAAGGGAAGTTTAATTAAGTAAGAACCTGTTGAGGAAGATTTCCAATCATGGTCTTCAGAATGAGTGCATTCAACGTATTCATCTCCAGGCGATATGCTCTCTCTTTATCCAAGTGTGCGCTGGAGTTCTCTAGAGGGACCCCAGTTAATTGAATACATTAAACTAGAGCGCCGGAGGCTTTATTTATTTTTCTACTTTAGTCAGACTTGTTTAAAGGAGACCAACTGCTGATGTTTGGCCCCTTCTAGAGTTTAAATGGTCTCTACACTGGGAGTGGCGTGCAGAAGTAGTGGTTTGAGAAGACATTTGATGTAATCCACAGCCTTATTTATTCACTGAACCCCTGAGTGAGCTTATGCATTTGGCATTCATTCAAATGTGCATCTTGGCCTCCAGGCCTGTGTCCTATTATGTATCTATGCTTAGTACCCTCTGCATGAACCTATTAAGGTTTCATTTTGTTCCCCCTAATGCTTGTCTGATGCTGCTGCATTCTTTCTTCCTGACAACTTTTAACGACAAGTTGTGCCACACTCTTTTCCAACACAAGACAACTTGACATTATTTTCATGATTGCTTTAACTATGGCAACTCATGCTTCATTCATGCATAAACTGACGTTACACATATGACAGATTTCCTATAGTTGTGGCTCATTTGTGCCTATTTTACCAGTGGTGGAAGAAGTATTCAGATTCTTTACTTAAGTAAAAGTAGTAATATCACATTGTAAAAGTACTCTGTTACAAGAAAAGGTCCTGCATAAAAATGTTACTTAAGTAAAAGTGCAAAGGTATTTGCGTATACTTGTATAAATATATACTTAAAGTACTTATCATGCAGAATGGCACATTTCACATTAATGTATATTATTGGATTAAATTTACTGTGTTCTTCACATTTAATGCTGCAGCTGGTAAAGGCAGAGCTAATTATAGCTACCTTATATGCTTATAATTTGAATGACTTTACCAACTGCTGGGTAGCTTATGAATTTCCTAACAGGGATCAATAAGTTCTTTTGATTATAGTGTATGTTGCATGATTAATCAAATTCTGAAAAGTAACTAGTAACTAAAGTTATCAAATAAATGTAATGGAGTGAAAAGTACAATTTTGCCTCTGAAATGTAGTGAAGTCAAAGTATGAAGTAGCAGAAAATGAAAATACTCAAGTAAAGTATTCATATCACACCTGCCTTTTGGACACACTGTGATTTTGTGTGAAACACATTCTCCCATGTTGTAGTTGTGTGGATTTCTAATCTACCATTTGCCTCTGACATTGTTTGCTTTAAAACAACGTCACCTTTAGGTAGAAATTAAACTTTGACATACAAATCCTTAAACCTCATGAACAAACAACTGTACACATTTTATGTAGATTTTTTTAATGAAGACCTGTGTTTATTTTGTCTGTTTATTTAGAAATAATGCTTATTTCCAAATGCAAGAACTTTGAGACCTTTAATTCAGATGTTAGTTTTCTCATTAGTGCATAGATACTATCTAAAGGAAGAGGGATGTGATTCTGCTACACATCAACCAAGTGTTTCAAAGCAAATATATAAGAAGCTGTGAGTACATGACTTTCAATTACATTTTACACAGTAAAAACCGAACCTGAGCCTGAATGGGTCAGAGGGAGCGTGGCGCTGACGGAGCCGATTCTTTAACAAGCAGCTTGACTGGTGGACCTCTGGGTATTAACATCATGTGATGTGTGAAATCCAGACTGTGGCTTTCTCCCCAGAGGGCACAGAGATCAGGTCCCTGGGCAATTCTCATTAGTCAACATGCTCTTCACCTCCATCGTCACATTTATCACAACAACGCAGAAACCTTACTTGCACAAGCACATTATATGCTCATTAATAACCTGGTACTACATTCATCTTGCTGGAAGAAAATTAATTTCCTTGCTGTGGTGCATTTGTTCATTTAGACCAATTGTCAAAAACCTTATTCTTTGTTTTACTGAGCAGGAACTACTGAATGCCTTCAATCACAGTTAAAAAGCTAATGGGACAAACATTATTTTGCATCACATTAAACTGGTTGGCCATCAAGAAATAGGAAGTGTTTTGAGAGGTCACAACCTGCTTTTTTTTCCTCCCTATGACAAATATGTGAATTTGCACTATAAGTGCTTTTAAAAGACATATTTGCCTTTGAGAATGTTCTCTGAATAGGCCACAGTGAATATGTAAAACACAGTCATTTGAATACCAGGATGCCTTTTAATAAAAAGGACTAAAGTAGGATTTAAAATGAACAAGGTGATTAGGAGTGACTGTGCTGGACATTTATATAGCAGGACTGCACATAA
The DNA here is from genome assembly GCF_001952655.1 of Monopterus albus. NCBI lineage: Eukaryota > Metazoa > Chordata > Actinopteri > Synbranchiformes > Synbranchidae > Monopterus > Monopterus albus. Next base: position 566,100 of record NW_018127910.1, on the reverse strand, counting down.
TGAATAAAGTTTCATGCTTTAGTCCCAAATTTAAATTTTTGCACAAAATGTGCCTGATGTAGGCAGCTTTTAATCACCTTACTGACAGGAGTAACTGCTTTCATTTAACCTTGACTGAAGATCATGAATTCTAAAGCATTTAATTGGATACATCATTTAACAGAATGAACAGAGCAAATTTTCATCAATTCAAAGCCTCAGATTGACAGACAGTGGCAGTAAGACCCACCACAATTAAAGCTGATCTGTATTCACTGGCCCTGTCACCCGGCGCCATTAGTGATGTGACTGTTTGATCATCTCTGCAGAGAAACTTTGCTGAACTTCACCTTGTTTTGAAAGGACTCGGCGTTGAATGAAAGACAAAGGTTGAGGAGGGGAAGGGGGCTCTGGAGGATAGTGACACACACACACACCTACATCTGGAACCAAAGCTCAGTCAGATGCACCTCTGGTTTAACAGCAGTAACCATCCTGAACTTGACAGCACAAAAGAAAACAGTACAAGTCTCACACCATTATGTTTATTATCTCCATCAGTGACTTAATTGAAATGTTTCAAAATCAGAAAATAACAATGCCATCTTTTTTGGAGACACTGGAAGTAATGGCTTTGTCTCATCGCTCTCTGCAGACAATTGCCCCAGTGATGTGAAAAACTGTGTCAAGTGGTACACGGTGAAATGTTCGGCAGACACTTAATTGTTTTCCTGCCTTTGACTTCAGAGGGAACAAATTCAATCTGTGTGCCAGACATTTCCTCTGTGACTAAGCCTAACCAGCCAAAGCATGTTTGGTTAAGCAATCAGCCCCAGGGTTAAATTTCAGATTTTGCAATTACAGTTTTTTTGTCCACAGAAATATGTGTTATTTAAATGAACATAGCTTTGGGATGTTTCTGTTAACCAGATCCAAAGTAGTGGTTCTCAAAGTGAGGTCTGGGAACCCCTGTGGGCCCTTTGGAGTGCCCTGGGGGATCTCCAGAAAAATGAATTATAGATTAATTTCACTATTTCAACTCTCAGTTTCATACAGGGAGAGTAAATTGTATGTTTCTGGGTCATCAACAAGATGTCTCTATATGTATTGTTAAGACCTTAGATATTTTATTATTATGTTGTGAAATTATTGAGACTTGGTCTGAATACCAGTGTTTATAATATGAGCGAAATCTTTTCAACATTTATAAATACTATAGTAGAGACTTTAATGACACATCTTTATGTCAACAGGATTTACCCACAAAAACACAAAACAATTGTTGAATGTCAAAGGTGACAGCTAGAAACATGCCTCAGACCAAATTCTTTTATTCTGTCCTCCTGGGAAAGATTCAGACATTCAAAGATTTTTCAATTGGGCAACACACAACTGGCTTATTCCAGCTGGAGTTGATAAACACTGACATTTTGGAACAGAAGAAAGGCATGTTAAAGGAAATGCAGATTAGGGAGACTAAATCAAATCCACTCAAGTGTTGTTCATTCTGCCCCGCCACAATACAAACCATGTGTGCTGCTTTTAAGTGGTGAAAATAATCTTAAGATTATAGAGTGGTCTCTGGTGCTAATTGTCTAAGAGCTGTTTTTCTTGTGCTCCCATTAATTCTTCGTTTAAGAGCTCACCCCGAATGTTTTAACTGGATTTTTGTCAAATGTTAGCTTTGGATACATTGTTTGATGGCACACGTAATGAGGGAATCATCACTTCAACGTGTGTTGGTGAAACCGATCTCACAAATGTTCTCCAGGACAGCTGTCGTAACAGATTTGAAATGTTAAGAAGTTTACACTGCCTCAGAGGAGCACTTGGCGGCTGCTCACTGATGTGTGTTGTTGCCGGGCTCAGGGAGGGAAAAGTCTGGCAACAGGTTTGAAACATGGACAACTTCAGAGCTTCCTTGTGAAGCAGATGCACTCAACTACATATAAAGCTGTATTTGAAAAGTGGAAGATTCAGTATTAATGGTCATTTGAGCTTCAACTTACCAACACATTTGTATGACTCCTGTGTTTTTAAAAGCCCCCACCCCCACCTTAGAATTATCTGTTGCTCATTGTCTGATCATTTGGTTATTTGACCTTCACTGTGCAGACTGATGTACACTCATGTGTAGAGTCTGACACTAGAAGGCAGCCGAACCAGGAAGTCATTTACTTAAGTAAATGTAGCAATACCACAGTGTAAAATACTCTGTTACAAGTAAAAATGCATTATTGTGTGGGTCACACTTCATTATGTGGCTGGTAAAGGTAGAGCTAATTTTAAAATTATAATTTTAATTACTGCTGGGTAGCTGGTGAATTTCCCACCAAGGATTAAAAAAATAACATCCTGCATTTAGATTGTATTTTGTTTTATTCTTCTGACTGTGAAAAGTAACTGGTAGCTAAAGGTATCAAGTAAAAGGAGTGGAGTAAAAAGTATAATATTTACCTCTAAAATGTAGTGAAGTTGAAGTATGAAGTAGCAGAAATTGGAAATACTCAAGTAAAGTACAAATACATCATAATTGTACTTAAGTACAGTTCTTGAACAGATGTACTTAGTTACTTTCCATCACTGCCAGCAGCTGTTGCAAAAACCCCAAATGCATCCTCACCAAGTTACACTCCAACTTCTCTCTAGATTTCTGCATCCGCTGTTGTTTTTTTTCACTGCAGCACACACACATCCCCGGTTTTACCGAATAGGTCAGTCTATTGAAATTCCTCGCTGGAAAACAAAAAGCGACAGTCTTTTGGTTAGTAAGTGGTGAATGCACACTAAGTGAGCCCACTGCAGAGAAGTACAGCACAATAGCTATCTAAAGATGAGGGTTTGTAGTTTGTAATTATTATCATGTTGGATTTTAACCACTCACTGATGTAATACAATAATAGTGACAAAACGTTCTGTTGTCAGTAGCAGAATTGCACATTTTTAGGGCAGAATTAACAAGAAGAATTATATGTATAAGCCACAAGTTCAAAGGAAGTGACCTCGTGTTTGAATATGGATTGATGTGAGGTTATGTATATTTCATGTGCTACTGATTTGTTTTGACAGCGTTACTCGGTGTATCCACTCCACTGAAAGTCATCCCGGGCTTGTCCATTTGCCTGTAGCCCAGATTCATGGCCAGCAATGAATTGTGTGTTGAAGGTTCTGAAGGAGAGAGTTAATGAAGTAAAAATTAATGAAGCACATGAGTGACACCATCTCAAGGCTGTAAGCTCCTCCATGCTCCATTTATAATGTATGATCTCAATAAAAATCAATCCGATGTGCCAGTAGAAGAATAGATTTACAGATTACAGCCCTGTGTTCCCCTGGTCATAATTACCCACCACCCACCTTCCCCTCCTGCTGGACTCCTTTAGAAATTTTAATGTGATCGCTTCTTTAAGGAGACAAAGTGCATCAAAATGTGCTGATTTCTACCAGACATGATAAGACTCTGAGTGCTTCCTGGTTTGCATGCAGCGTATTTGTGCCCTGTGTGATTTTATTTGATTACATGTGAGGCAGAGCTCTGATAGTCTTTCACTTTCTCCTCCTCTCCTTAAGACTTGTTGAAAGTTAAAACAAGATACAGTGAAGCAAGTTGCCTGTATTAGAGCTCCCCCCTCAGGTGTCATGGAGAACTATGTGTCATGATGAGAAGCAGCAGCGCTACCTTACAGCATGGTTCAAATAGTTATCAGAAGCATCGATGGACAATGTGCATCAATTTCTTTTTTTATAATGAAGTGTTCCTAACAGTTGTAGCACTGTGTTCTTGATGACAAAGAGAATACTTTGTATCATTACAAAAATCTGAAAAAATTACTGTGTTGTTTATTGTGTAAAATGGGTAGGAGCACTCCTGATTTTTATTTATTTTTTAATTTACAGGCCACTTAATACTCGTTATACCTTCAATGTATATAAAGCATGCAGAACATGAAGTGCATGATTTTCATTCTTTCTGTATCATCAGCGTTCTTATTTTGTCTTATCTTATTGTCCTGGAACCAAAGTTGTAAACTATGTGAAGTCTGTGTCTCAAATAGTTTAAACATCAGCAGTTGCAGTTTAACACATTTACAAAATGAATTAGACAAAAAAAAAGTGGGATTTTGTTTTAGGTAAACCTGTACAGGCTTGAGATGTGCACATGAAAAACAGAACTGTCGAGCTCAGCTGCCTGATGTGCCTACCCCTCCACCTCCATGAACAATTCTATATTTATAATGTCATCTTATCACGTTCCCCCTGAAGGCAGCACCAAGTGCACTTATGCCTTCCTTTGTTAGGGTGAGTTGGCAATTTCCTGTGAGATGGAGCAACTGCAGGCAGCCCTTTTCTTTGATAATGTCCCTGACACCTAGACCAAACTGCTGTTTCCATCACTTTGTAGGCTGGAACAGGAGGAAAGGAACATGTCATGAGCTTCCTGCCACACAGAGTCACTCACTGTGCATTTAACAGCACTCTCCTCACTACACTTTCCAGGATTTTGAGGTCAGAGCCAGAGGGAGACGCTTGTCTGGAAAGTTGCCTTGCTGAGCTCCATCAAAAAGATGGACCAGTCAATATAATTCCGCTTTTCAGTCCTAGTGTTTTTCTCATTTTATCATCAGAAACCTGCGTATTTACTTGAATGTATTCACTGTAATAACTTAGCTTTCTATGGTGTACTGCAGTGTACCATGTTACATTTGTACCATGTAAAGCTGGTTGTTAAGCAGCAAGCCTGAAAGGGTGTTTATTACAGAGGCCTGACAGATTGATTTTAAATTATAATTAATCAGGTGATTTTGACCCACAGATTGTGATTGTGCCCTGTGAGTTTCATTTATTCAGCTTTTCTTCTGGCTCTACTACAATCACTGTAGACCTGCAGGACTCTCGAGCAAATTAACAGTCTTCACGCTACCCTGCAGCCATAATGAAAATATCAGTCAATCAAAACCCATATTATGCTGTGAAATCCTACCACATATCTCCAGACCTGCATACAAATAGAAACTGCAGAATAAGCGCTCCACCTGTTCCAGCTTTGTAGCTGACAGTATATTAATTAAATAATATTTAAAAGCCTTGCTGCGCTAAGCAGGTCCACCTGAAGCACCGTTGTACTGAGATTTTCAACTGCGTTGTCTGTTGACAAGCATTAAATCAGATAATCTGGACATTAAGATGCTTTGGAGAAATTCAGCCCATGTTCGGTCCTAGAGGTGGGACAGGAAGGCATGTGCTGGGATGTGAGGCCCATCTGCGACCTGTCTGCTGGTCCAGTGATGCATTGCTGTGAGCTGGATGGCCACAGTCTGGGCTGTGTGCTGCTGCCATGGCACTCAGGGCACTTCAACCCCCAGACCCTCCTTACAGGTACCCCGCAGCCCGCCACCGTGCGCTACTCATTTACTGCTACACTGGTTTTCATAATTAGCACCGCAAGGCCTCATTAAATCTGCTCTAATGAATAAATATTGTATTTCATAGCCTGATTACCAGATCAGCTCAATGCTTGAGCGTTGTAAACAATTACTTCCCTAAATATTCATCACCCCAAAGTGGATGATCATTGGTATTTAATACAGGACTATAGTATTTTCAAGTGCATCTTTATTATACTAATAACAGATTTTGAAATGTTCTTTTTGAATGAAAAAAGATGAAAAACAAGAGAAGTTATATTTATACTGATGTAGCCTAAGAAGATCACTTTATTTATTTGTATATTTAAATATTTTATTGATGCAATACAATACAAGCATCCTGCAGTGGATCCTCTCTATTTGTGAAGCTTATGCTTTTGTGTTCAGTTCAACTCTATGATCATTTTTAGTCATTGGCAATAATTTGTGTTTCATTGACTTATAAAGAGGTATTCCTTTATATTTTGTTCTCCATAAATGTGTGTATGAGATTGGACAAAATATTTTATAGATGCAGATACAAATGTATCTAACAAACTGGTTATCAAATCAAATCAAATTAAATCAAATTTTATTTGTATAGCACCAAATCACAACAAAAGTCATCTCAGGACACTTTACAAAGTAAGGTCTAGACCTTACTGTTATCAATATTATTACATAGGGAAAACCCAACAAATCCCCCTTGAGCAAGCACTTGGCGACAGTGGGGAGGAAAAACTCCCTTTAACGGAAGAAACCTCCGACAGACCCCGGCTCTTGGTGGGCGGCCTTCTGCCTCGACCGGTTGGGGTGAGTGGATAGAGGAGAGACAAAAGAAGAAAAGCAACAAGACACAACAATCAAACACTGATCAGGTCGATGTGGCCGGTGACTGCTCGTCAGAGATATAGAGCTCCAGGGCAACCTGCAGAAAGTTACAGGGAGAGAGAGAGAGGACACACTACGGGAGAGAGGAGAAACAAAGTTAGTAATGTGTAATGGGGGCATATAGAAGCATAGGGAGAGAGAGGAGAGGAGAGCAGGAGGGGAGGGGAAAGAAACATCATGGGGCCCCCCAGCAGCCTAGGCCTAGCAGCATAACTAAGGGAAGGCTCAGGGTCACCTGATCCAGCCCTAACTATAAGCTTTATCAAAAAGGAACATCTTAAGTCTAATCTTAAAGGTAGAGAAGTTGTCCGCCTCCCGAACCGAGACTGGGAGTTGGTTCCATAGGAGAGGAGCTTGATAGCTAAAGGCTCTGCCTCCCATTCT